>NC_135371.1:85840984-86144015 GCF_049243985.1 Paroedura picta
GAGCACCATTTGGCTTGATTTGGCGACCCATTCTTTCCTGTGCCACTGAATATTGAGATGATCTTCCCACTTCGGATATGTATTTCTTTGTTTATGAGATTCAGGGCATCAGTCAGAAAAATAAATCAAGTAAATAGAATTTTGACATCACACTCATAAATACTAAAGTCTGTCTGCATTGATCAGGTAGTTGTTAATACTATTAATTACAATGCAGTTCCATTGACAATAGTGGCATGTTGTCTCACTGCCTCTGGCAGCACTCATGCTGCTGTTGATTGGCCATAAATATTCATGTATTATAAGCAATCCCTTTTCACATTTACTAAGCCTTGAAAAAAGCTAAAGCCTCTTTTACCTTTGTGTACGCACATGCACATAAAGCTCTCAGTGGAGACATGTGCATGGAAATGAACCCTGGTTTGGTACAGGAGATTGATTGCTGCTTAAGTGTCTCTGACATATTCCAGGAAATAGTTTGATTTTTCTTTTACACAGAGACTGGTAACAGGGGCGCTAATAAATGGAAGAGCATCCGAGTGACGCGTTTTGACATGCAACTTTGGACTGAAAGCTCCAAACACCACTTGTTTGCTCTGCAGGTCTTCTCTTCTTCCCAGTCCATATCAATGGTACATGCTTATAAGAATTTTCTAATTATTATTAGTCTTGCAAGTGATAAATTCTTTTCAGTTTATACTCTTGTCTTTGTAAATTCCACTCAGTTGGTCTTTACTGAGTTGAGCATGTCATGTAAATATTAAATGCTGGCAAGGGAATGAATTTCATTATTCCATGATGCTTTGATGCCCCTGGGATTCTTCTTGTTTCAGTAAATTTGCTTCTGATTGATGCTTATACTAAATACTTACAAACATCAGAATTTAGGTGTCTGTTCCAATGACTTCTGTCTTACTAAACAATATTGTGATCTGGCTATCAGAAAGTGTATGATGCCAGAGGAATTGAATAAAATGTATCATACAAACAAGTGTTGGAAATGCAAACAGCAACCAGGAACATTTTATCATACGTGATGGATTTGTAGTATAGCTCAGAAATTAGGGACATTAATACATATTTCCGTGCAAAATATTTTAAATACTAATGTCCAAATGAGACCAGAAGCATTACTGTTGGGCTTAATTGATAATTAATTGGACATTCAACATGGCATTTTGTTTAGGTATATGACGACTGCAAGACTTTTATAAGCCCAGAACTGGAAAATTACAAATCTGACCAGCAATTCCCTGGGAGGAATGTCTCACAGTTGTATGGAGCAAGCAACATATGGAGAGGTGATAGCCTTTGATCTCTCTACCAGCAACACTTTGGTTTCTCTTTGGAAAGTACACTGAATTCATTGGCTGTTTTGACAAAGGATTATCATTGGCTGTATCTGATTGTGACACAGATGTAATAGAACTGATTTTTGCTATATATTCCCTGTCATGTAAGAAGATCATAGTCTGACGAAGGGTGCTTGCACTCACGCCTTGATTAAATTTTTGTTGGTCTTAAAGGTGCTACTGGACTCTGATTTTATTGTGCTACTTCAGACCAACACGGCTACTCATTTAAATCTGCCTACAGTAGAAGACTGAATTGTTAAAATGTTAGAATTGACTGAAATGGCCAAACTCATAGCAATGTTAGAAACAACTGGCAAATTTGCTTATATGGTGCAATGGAAAACTTTTATTGACTTTCTTACAGAAAAGAGAAATGACTGGATGGCATGCGTTTTTGAACATTAAAGAAAGCAAATGTAGATTTGCCTATAATTTGAATAAGATGAAAGAAATTAACAGTATAACTAGGCCAGAATATTTTCCGAAATATTAGAGCCACCAATGGTTAGGATGTAAGTGATGTAAATTACCTATATTTTGTTCTTTATTCTGTAGATTTTTTCTTTTTGTTTTGTAATCTGTGCTAAAATAATAATAATCTATGGATATTTTCACCCCACAACCTCAGGGAACCTTGCCCCCACTTGGGCCCCAAAGAAAGCCTACAAGTCCCGCACACCTGGCAATTTCCAGGGTAACTACTCAGTCCCCAGTCAACTCCACAGGAGGGCTGATGCTGCCAGATCACAGCCATGCCCACACGACAGCTACTCAGGAATACAAGATAGCTGGGCACAGGGGAATCTGTTGGGTGGGTCACTGAAGGATTTTTAGGGGGCAGGAACAAGGAGTTAGGAGTAGAAGAAGAAAAGAATAAAAGTAAGGGAGTGAGAGGCAGTTGGGATTAGACACAGGAGGGCTGAAGACCAGAGGAGGGAGAGAGAGTGAGATGACTGACAGATAGGAGGAAAGGAGAGAAGGAGGAAAGAGAACCTGAGACCTGCAGAGTACCCAAGGAGGGGATGGACCTGTCAGCAAAGGGTCATCACTTTTACCTCCTATCATTCTTGGGTTTCTGTTTAGCTCTAAGCTTAGAGGATGAGTTATCCTTGCTTATTTCCCCTGCCTCATTACATTACAGCAGGGAGTTCTATTTTGTTTTACTTTTTGGAAATAATGTAACTTCAATGCGATGATTTCAAGCAACTTACATTCCTTAAAATTAGCAATTACACCACTTTCCCTTTTGCTGCCTGTAGTTAACTGTGGATGAACTCACTTTAGAACTGAAATGTCATACTATTTTGATTTTTAGCATTGCTGGATTTTAACCCAGAGCATGTGCAGGCTCATTAAATATGCCAAGGCTTTGACAGAGAGAGCTGTTTCTTCTTCCCCATTCCTTCACTGATCCCTTTGTTAGCATGGGGCCCAAACAAAGTTTCTCTGATATCACTTGTAGGGTTAAAAACTGAAATTTCATGACATTGTTAGAGAAGACTATTAACTTTCCAAATTTGTAGTCAATGTGACCTCACTGAAAACATGTCTCCAAACGTAAATAAAATTATCAGTTGCATCCTGAGCATGAAGCAAAACCCATGGAAAAGAAGACTGGTGTTTCAATATTTTCATTCATTGGACTCATATTCCTTACTGAATACTAAAAACAAAAACGATTAACATTTTTCATACCACATTTCTGAAGCTGAATGTTGAATTTGCATCTTAATAATACTGTTAATTAGCCAATTCATATGCTGTTAAATAATCTACAATTACGCATGGTCTGTTTGCAAATTCTTACCTATTCAACTAGACTTTAATTGGCATGCATTAAAACTTTATGGTAAAATATTTTGCTTTGATCCAGCCCAGTTAGCTTTGCAGAATTCCTCAATTGCCACTTGGGTTATTTTGGAAAGACAGTAATGAAATCGGCTTAAAAAAAACTTTATTAGAATGCACATGTAATTATTTCTTCAGATTTACCAGGTGTGGATTTCCAGCTTTGGTTTGGAAAATCCCTGGAAAGCAGGAGACAGCACCTGGTGAGACAAGGGAGCTCAGGAGTGCATGGTATCCTGGTGTCTACCCTCCAAAGCTGCCATGTCCAAAGCTGCCATGGGAATTGATCTCTGTACACAAGAAGTCAATTATAATTCCAGGAGAATTCCAAGCTCCACATTGAGGCTGACAACCCTAGAGAAGGTAAATATAAGAAATCTTGATCAAAGCCTTCTTTCATTCCCTATTGAGAATTGAGAGGTTCATAAAGACCAAATTAGGTGTGCTGCATAGTTCTGTTATTTTTTTTCTGGTGGTTGTTTGGTTGGTGTATTTTTAGGGGGCTGGATGGTATAGCCAACAGAAGATGGGAATGCTTATGTTATTTTTGTTATTACAATAAGAAAACATAAGACCTTTATGGCTGCTTTCCTACTTGCAAGAGCAGAAAGAGCCTTTATGGCTGCTTTCCTACTTGTTTGAGCAGAAAAGCAGCTGGCAAAGAAATAGCTAAACAAACCAGTCCTTTCAGGAACCTCCTTATCCTATGCCATTCAGTGCACTTTTTTTAAAAAGGAAAATTAAAAATTAAAAAACAAAAATTTAAATCATAGAAGTTTACATAAGAAACAGTTTAGTCCCAAGGTCTCTTCCTAACAAGGCCAGTTTTGAAAGTATCAGGGCCTGGAGCACTAAATTGGTCGCACAAATCATGGATAGCGATACTATTTATTTTCAGTATTATGTTTACAGGGATTGTCTTTCATACATCTAGGCCATCAATATAAATTGAATCACTGGTAGTGTTTTAAGATCAAGCAATTCATCTACTCTGCTTCTTTTAATTATTGGTGATGTTAACATAAACACAAAAACAATGTTTAAAATCTGGAGAACAGATTCAAGGTGTAGGAGAATTGTTCCTGGGTGGGACTTTGGTGTTTTATTTAATTGGATAAAAGATTTCCCTTCTCTGATCTATACACTTTCTGCAACTGTCTCCCAAATGTTCCTCCATGATTCATTTTTTCCATTACAAAATTTAGAGACATGCATGAAAGCATTCTGCCAGGGTGACTGCTTTCACTAGTGCTTTATTGATAATTGATTTTAACTTATTACTGTTGGTTTTATATTAGGTGCATTTCAGTAGCAGTAAATATTTATAATTAGAGAATAGCTGGCAGATGCTTTATTTGCTAAATATTTTGTTCCTCTTTAAGATGTATGTGTGCTTCTTGAATTTCTGTACTATATTGAAAACTCAGTAAGTCAACCCGGACTTGCTCATTTATTGCAATCACTGACCTTCATTTGGTTCTGAAATAAGCATATAATACATTCCAACGTGTTCTCAGTATAAGAGGTTTCTAAGAAAATTTAGTTGCAATACAGCTTCTGTGACTTTATTGGAATGAAATCTGGCAGGTGCTGTTTCTGTGCTTTAGTGCTACAGGGATAAAAAAGCTTGCATCTGCCAGCATACCCTCTTCCATGTTTATTCAAGCTGCATAAGCCTGATGACTTTCTATTAAATCAATTCTTTTCCATTTTCTGTAAAATTACAATTACCATAGTCACTATTTCCACACTACAGGCTCTATGCCAGGCTGCAGCTTGGAGTTTGAGCTGGAGCAGGTTGCCCTGTCTCTTCCTGCCCCTGCATGGGGGAGCATTTGGCCTGGTGCACCTCATCCACCCCAGATCTGTGCTCCCACATGGGAGCCAGGGCAGCAAAGTTCCCAGTGCAGAAATGCTTGTGTCTTTAAAAGAACCTCCACTTTTTCACTCACCACTCAACTAACTCTTTCACTTGCCCTCTGTCCCATTTCCTGTGAGCCAAACCTGAACTACTTGAAAATGGGAGAAGATTGAACAGTTTAAGAAGAAGACATAATGGCAGTGCTGTCAAGTTTATTGAAAAATAGATACCAGATTCTGGTGTTTGGCAGTCCTTCATGAAATAATACGTCCAGGTTAATTTTCTCACTAGCAAAAAACTGCATGTTAATTCCCACACATTTAGTTCAGGAAGCAGCATCAGTCAGATTCAGAAAACCTTTATTGGCATAAAAATAAATTTGTCAAAATATAGTGTAATGAGTAAGGTTTACAGATAAGGGTATATAAGATGACAATAATGGTACCCTATTTCAGTGGTCCCCAACCTTTTTATCACCGGGGACCACTCAACGCCTTTTACTGAGGCCCGGTGGGGGGGGTCGTTTACTCCTCTACTCTCAACCACTGCCCTAACGCTCTCTGATTGCTATGGTAATGTTTAAACATCCCTTCAAAATAAGATACAGACACGCCACAACAATGAACATAAGGAACATTATATTTTCATGGAAATTTTAACTCATGACAATGACAAATCAATGGGAACCCTGAGCTTGTTTCTCTGCAACGCGATAGTCCCATCTGGGAGTGATGGGAGACAATGACACCCGAAGTGTGTTGTAAAGGGCCGGGGGGGATGAAGTAAAGGGCCGGGGGGGGAGAAGGCGTCCTTCGGGGCCCACCTCCAATTAGTCGAAGGACCGCTGGTGGTCCGTGGCCCACAGGTTGGGGATCGCTACCCTATTTGATATCAGCAGTCTCCATCAATGGGAGATTTATTCTTAAATTGGCCAGCAAGATTTTAGCTATCCCAAGAATAGTTGGTGGTTCCTTCTCACTCAGCATCATTTTAACAAATTGCTTCTCTTCTATGCAATTGTATTTCAATTTCTTCATATAATCACCTAGGGAATGTTGGCACATCAAAAACTTAGGACAATCGATCAGTAAATGTGGCAGTGTATCCGGAACATTGCATCTGTGCAAAAAAGTTTTTTCATCAAAAAGATGGCCCTAGATTAGTTCAGTGGAAAGATATTTAATCATGCTAAAAGAAAGGCTCTTTTAAGACGCTCATCATTTAATACATATAAATAGGTTGGCATTGATTTGTATAATGAAGGGTTATCCCCAATTGCTAGGTGAACATATCCTATAAAGTTGATGAGCCCATTGACTGGGGATCATGATCTTCTAGTGTTTGCATTATCAGCTTTAGGATGGTTTATTCTTCATAACTGACTAGAGATGAGTTATCTAAAAGTAAAGTTTGTGAAGGATTATCTAATTAAATCCCATGGCAAAATAAGAGTATCCTAGCAAATTTGAGAGTAAAGATTGCAGCTGAGAGTGGAAATTCATTTTTAACTGATATTTCCATTGACCAACCATGCTCTAAATTCTAATGTCTGTTGATCAAGTTGTGAATATATGGTTTGCAATGCAGTTTGAGATGTCTAAAAAGTGCCTGAAAATGGCAGATTGATGGTTTTCTAGTTCACAGTTAATTGTGACGATCCATATTGGGATTCCAAAAAAAATTGGGTGGATTATTTTACCTTCATAGATTTTCATGGCTGCAGCATCAGTCAACTATACTTGTATTTTAACAAAACCATATTAATCAGTGGTACTTAGCCATATGTTTTGACCACTTTTATGTTGTACAAAATGCTGGGCTTTAAAAATAAATAGGCTGTATAGCTCTTTGGATCTTAAACTTTGCAGCCTTTGCCTGACCAACGAAAGGATGTGGATGCTACAGCTTGAGAAAATATCCAAGCGGCAGGACCTTGTCATCATGGGTGACTTCAATTTCCCAGATGTGTGCTGGGAAACAAACTCTGCAAAGCATCCTCTGTCATGCAACTTTCTGACCTGCCTGGCTGACAATTTCATTTATGAAATGGTAAATGAACCCACAAGAGGTTCAGCCATACTGGACAATACTGACCAACAGGCAAGAGTTGTTGGATGAGGTGAAGGAGGTGGGGACCCTAGGGGGTCCCCTAGGGTCCCCTAGTGACCATGTCCTCATAGAATTCCTTTTGAGATAGGGAGGCAAGGAAGCTTGTAGCCAGATGCTGATTTTCGTAGGGCAAACATTAATAAACTCAGAGACATGATGAGTGTCATACCATGGATAAGAATGCTGGAAGGGAAGGGAACATGTGAAGGGTGGACACTACTCAAACAAGAGCTATTGCATGCTCAATCAATGACTATCCCAGAAAGACGAAAACACTGCAGGAGCTCTAAGAAGCCTATTTGGATGAACAGAGAACTTCAAGAGGAACTAAGAAAGAAAAGGGAAATGTTCAGGAAATGGAGGGAAGGACAGAGCTCTAAAGAAGAGTTATTAGGCACTGTAGATCAATAATCAGAAAGGCCAAAGCTGAGAGTGAGCTAAGATTGGCCAGGGAAGCCCACTGTAACAAGAAAAGATTTTTCAGTTATGTGAGGAGCAAACATAAAGTAATGGAGGCAATAGGCCCACTATTGGGTGCAGATGGACAAACTCTAACGGAGGATGCAGAGAAAGCAGAAAGACTCAGCGCCTATTTTACATCAGTTTTTTTCCCACAGGTCAAAGGGTTTAGGCACATCTAGAGATGGCAGTAGCCAAGAGACAGTGTCTGGGTGGCAGGTTGACATGGACAGAGAGGTTGTCGAGAGGCATTTAGCTGCACTGGATGAGTTCAAATCCCCTGGGCCAGATGAAATGCACCCGAGAGTGCTCAAAGAACTTTCCAGAGAACTTGCACAGCCCTTGTCCATCATCTTCGGAACCTCTTTAAGGACTGGAGATGTCCCGGAGGACTGGAAAAGAGCAAACGTTATTCCGATCTTCAAAAAAGGGAGGAAGGATGACCCGGGAAACTACAGACCAGTGAGTCTGACCTCTGTTGTGGGGAAGATAAAGGAGCATATATTAAAGGGAGCGTTCTGCAAACATCTGGAGGACAATTTGGTGATCCAAGGAAGTCAGCATGGATTTGTCTCCAACAGGTTCTGTCAGACCAACCTGGATTCCTTTTTTGACCAAGTAACAGGTTTGCTGGATCGTGGAAATTCGGTTGATGTCATTTACTTGGATTTTAGTAAAGCTTTTGATAAGGTTCCCCATGATGTTCTGATGGATAAATTGAAGGACTTCAATCTGGATTTTCAGATAGTTAGGTGGATAGGGAATTGGTTAGAGAACTGCACTCAAAGAGTTGTTGTCAATGGTGTTTCATCAGACTGGAGGGAGGTAAGTAGCGGAGTACCTCAGGGCTCAGGGCTCGGTCCGGTACTTTTTAACATATTTATTAATGTGCTAGATGAGGGGGTGGAGGGACTACTCATCAAGTTTGCAGATGACACCAAACTGGGAGGACTGGCAAATACTCCAGAAGATAGAGACAGAGTTCAACGAGATCTGAACACAATGGGAAAATGGGCAAAAGAGAACAAGATGCAATTTAATAAAGATAAGTATCTGGGTCAGAAAAATGAAAAGCATGCCAACTGGATGGGGGATACGCTTCTAGGTAACACTGTGTGTAAATGAGATCTTCGGGTACTTGTGGATTGTAAGCTAAATATGAGCAGGCAGTGTGATGCAGCGGTAAAAAAGGCAAATGCCATTTTGGGCTGTATCAACAGGGGCATCACATCAAAATCACAAGAGGTCATAGTCCCATTGTATACGGTAGGGGTAGTCAACCTGTGGTTCTCCAGATGTTCATGGACTACAATTCCCGTTTGCTGGCAGGGGCTCATGGGAATTGTAGTCCATGAACATCTGGAGGACCACAGGTTGACTACGCCTGGTATATGGCACTGGTCAGATCCCACCTGGAGTACTGTGTGCAGTTCTGGAGGCCTCACTTCAAGAAGGACATAGATAAAATTGAAAGGGTACAGAGGAGAGCGACGAGGATGATCTAGGACCAAGGGACCAAACTCTATGAAGATAGGTTGAGGAACTTGGGAATGTTCAGCCTGGAGAAAAGACGGTTGAGAGGGGACATGATAGCCCTCTTTAAGTATTTGAAAGGTTGTCACTTGGAAGAGGGCAGGATGCTGTTCCTGTTGGCTGCAGAGGAAAGGACATGCAGTAATGGGTTTAAACTACAAGTACAACAATATAGGCTAGATATCGGGGGGGAAATTTCACAGAGTAGTTCAGCAGTGGAATAGGCTGCCTAGGGAGGTGGTGAGCTCCCCCTCACTTGCAGTCTTTAAGCAAAGGTTGGATATACACTTTTCTTGGATGCTTTAGGATGCTTAGGGCTGATCCTGCGTTGAGCAGGGGGTTGGACGATGGCCTGTATGGCCCCTTCCAACTCTATGATTCTATGATTCTATTATTCTACTTCACTATTTACCTCATAGCGCGCTTAAAACATGGTTGAAATCTTAATTTTATCTTCATACAGTATACTTATTTTTTAAAATAGGCCCTTTTGATTTACCTAACTCAAGTTCTGATGAAAATAAGCATTAGACTAGCAATTTAGATGCCAAATATTATACTACACAACTTTTCAGAAGGTAGGAGACTCAATGGTGCGAAGTAATGAAGCCCCTTTAAAAGTGGCATCCCTAACACTGGCTACTCAAATTCCACTGGTCTTATTTGCTAAATAATAAAAATACTAGCTAGTGCAAGGAAAAAAACCAGGATATTACTACTGTACAACTGTGATAGTCAAAACTATTTCATCATGTTAGCGTTTCTTCATTTTTTAGACTCACCTTTCAGACTCACCTTTCCAGACTCTGTCTACTCTAGTGATCCTCATGTAGTAATACATTGTGTCCTTTGATTATGCTGTTCATTCAAGCATTCTCAGATTCTGATTGTGACTGACAGGATGACTTTTGTGCAGTTTTACAACTTCACAGGTTGCAAATTGTATGTTTTATGGCTGGCTGAAGAGGAAGCAAAATCTGCCACCAGCTTTAGCATCAAATGCATAATAGCTTTCTAAACACTGTCCTCATATGTTGAAGGGTGATTTAGACAAACGATCTGGACAAGTAGAGTGACTGATAATGACATCCTTTTATTAGTGTACAACATAATGTAATTTGCCATTGACACATATTAAATTATAGGATTGCTATTAAATTCCCTTGGTCAGGCAAAGTCTAAAGACACACCAATTTAATTAATCTGTTGCACTGTGATTGTACCACAGAAGTGACATCTGTAAACCAAGGGGCAAAAGCAGGCAGAATTAGGATTGTGGTGATGGGAGGACTTTTGGCAGATTCTCTTCAAAGGCCATTTCACCCCCAAATGAAGGCATAACTTGGAAAAAATAGTATAAGATTGTACCCATTGGAATCAATGGAAAATCCCCAAATAACTGGATCTTAGGTTGCCATTGCTCAGTAGCAGTGTATCAGTAATAGTAGTAGAAGAAGAGTTGGTTCTCATATGTCGCTTTTCTCTAACAGGAGTCTCAAAGTGGCTTACAATCCCCTTCCCTTTCCTTACCCCACAACAGACACCCTGTGAGGTAGGTGAGGCTGAGAGAGCCCTGATATTACTGCTCGGTCAAATCAGCTTTATCAGTGCAGTGGCCAGCCCAAGGTCACCCAGCTCGTTGCATGTGGGGGAGCGCGGAATCAAACTGGCTCACCAGATTAGAATGTCACACTCCTAACCTCTACACCAAACTGGTTCTCACATATACAACATGTATCAGCAAGAATGTATTCCTGTTAGGGTTGCCAGGATATTTTTTACATTTGAACATGGAGTTAGCCATTTTCTTTCATGTCATTTCCCCAGTCTAAATTGCCCTCACTCAACTCACATTTGCAACATTGGAGAAAACATATAAGTACTTGTATGAGTTCTCCAGAGAAACAACTAACATGTTGCGAGGAAGAGGGTAAGATTAGAGAAAGAGGAGGAAAGGGTCACTGCTTTTCAATACTATTGAAATAATTGATCCAATTTTTGACTCATTGTTCCTTCGTGTTGCCAGTGCTATTAACATATTCTGTGCTATTAACACAGCAACGAATGGTTTTCTGTATCAAATATCTTAAATAGGCAAATTGCTTAAAGAGGTGAAAAGTAGTATATTCATTCTGTTCCAAACTTCTACAAATTGATGTGTGAGACACTGATAACCTCCTAACTACATAATAAACAGATGCCGCTGTTTGGCTCTTGGCAATAATTCACCGTGAGTTTCATGTAATAGAACAGCATTTTATTGAGAGATGGAATAAAAAGCCTCAAAACTGAGTTGTCAGGAAACAGCAAGTCACAATTTATTAAAGGAAACTGAGAAAGAAAATAAAGGATAGGTGTGAAACAGATAGCTGTGCAAGGATGAATCCAGTTAGGAAATATCAGGAATGAAATTAGATCTTTTCACTTCATGTTACCTTGGGGAAAATATGGTGCCAAAATCTTAATAACAGCACTGTGTACCTGGCCCAACGCTGCAAGGGAGAGCAGGAGAAGGTTAAAAGCAAGGCAACATTTTAAACATTTATGACCTCTCCTGATCAAAAGTTAATTCCACCTCCCAGACAAACTTGAGTAATGAGAGGATAATGAGGGACATCCATATCAGTGCAGATTGGTTGCTCTTGTTGATATATCAATCACCAAGTAATATGTTATGATAACTGAAGATGGTTGACACTGTCTGCATTGTCAATTTCTCTCCTGACTTCAAAATGAGAAATATCTTTGGACTGATCCATTCTGTTGTAGATAAACAGATGGGGCCATCTACCCCAAACATTAATTTATTGACCCAAAGCAAAGTTGGTGTTTGAGTTCTTTTGAATAATAGTCATGTTCTTCTCACATATCTACCTTGTATTGTTCTTTTTCTTCTTTATTTATTTACGGTAATTTAGACCAAAATTTTATATGCCCTACTATAGAATAGCAGTTTGTAAAAGGGAGGGTAATACATTAAAGGGTTAAAAATGCATCAACAATAAAACTTAAAACTTCTCCACCATAAAAGCCAACATTTAGAAGCATTAACTGCTGTTGACTATTTTACAAGGATAAAATGAGCCATAAAAGCAATAAAACTAGTAAAGCTGTTAAAATATAAAACAAAAGACAAGATTAAGAGACATGCGATAATATCTACTAACCAAAAAACATAAGAAGTTCTGTGGACCTATTATAGCTATACATGAGTGACCAAATCTTTCCTAATTCTTAAAGCTAGCCACGCAAATTTTGCTACTTTGCTAGTTAGCAGATTATCTGTATCTGATAGCAATATTTGTAGGCGATGCTTTCTCAGGTCGTGAGGGCATTCTATAAGCATTGGTACTAATGCACCTGTGCGAATATTATTATTATTATTATTATTTATTATTTATTATTATTATTAATAGATCTCAGGGTGGTTTACAACATAAATAGTTAAAACACAATAAAATCCCCATAAAACCCCCAATTAACAACAACAAGTCACATATAACATATAGCGGCGGTGGTCACAATTCTGACCTTCATTACCTGAGTTCCCCCCAAGTTCAGCCTGGTGGAGAGAATAATATTCAGAAGAGGGTGGCACCAATACAATAGATCTAACAATGATCTCGATGTTAGAGATCTCAATATTGGATATAGAGATCTCCATATGATTATACAGCTTGCACTCAAATAAGATGTGTTGTGTGTTTTCTACTTGACCCTCATTGCAGATAAAGAGCTGATCCTTGAGAGGGAGTCCATCAAATTTCCCACTCAAGTAAGCAGAAGGTAGGGCATTGTGATGAAGGAGGGTAAAGGATCTCCTGTGCTCAGGATTTACCACTTTTCTTAGATATTGCATCTGGGTGTTCCTGTTTAAGAGATCATTACTAAAAAGTGGGTCCTGAATATTGTTGAGATCATGTTGCCTCTCTACTTCTATCACACTTGTCTTAACAAGGTCTATAGCCTTGTCATAACCCATAGACAAAAACAATTGATATGACAGACCATAGTAGCACAACTTTTTAGTGAGTACAATTTGCCAAGGTACAGTGAATGTCTCTATCACTATTAGACTTGCAAGACTTTGTTGTTGGAAAAGTAGTTTTAGCCAGAATGTAAAGGTAGCTATCCAAAGCCTGGACTGAACGTTGAGCATACCTGTCGCAATCCTAAATGCTACGTTTGAGATGTTGTTTGGTATTGCCAGAATTGCCCTTAGAAATTTAGACTGGACCTTTTCTAGATTGCTCAATCTGCCCGTTATACTAATTGGAGCCCCATATGTTAGCTGAGCAAGAGCCTTAGCCTTGAAGATGTTAATTGCTGCTGGAATGTAGCGGCCTCCTTTCTGCCAGAAGAATTTTTTAATTGCACCGCACTTTTCTGTGCATTTAAAGAGATGTTATTAATATGGGCAGATCTTGAATAGGTTGCCTGGAAAATAACACCAAAATATTTGTATTGTTGGACTTGTTCTATAAGGGCACCATTTAGTCTCCAGATATGAGATTTAGGTCTCTTACCACATACCATGATCTTGGTCTTGTCATGGTTAATTACCAGGCTATTCAATTGACAGTAGGAGTTTAGCGCTCTTAAGGCTCTTCTCAGTCCTATAGGGGTTCTGGCAAATACGGCTAAGTCATCAGCGTATAATAAAAGTGAGATGTGTCTTTCCCCAACTTTTGGTGGGTGGAAATTTGGTTTCTTCAGAGAGTGGCCAATATCGTTTATGAAGAAATTGAAAAGGAGAGGGGCTAAGATACAGCCCTGCTTAAATCCCTTTCCAGAGTTAATTATATTAGTTAGATGACCTTGGGGAGTACACTTAACTCTAAAAGCTGTGTTTTTGTATAAGGTTTTAATTAAGATAAGTAGACGTCTGTCAATGGATGTCCTTTCTAATTTGGCCCATAGCAAATTTCTAGAAATAGAATCAAATGCAGATTTAAAATCAATGAAGGCAATATAAAGGGAGGACACTGTTTTAGATTAATATTTAGCTATCAGGTGGTCAACTGACATACAGTGGCCTAGTGTTGACCTTCCTTTTCTAAAGCCTCCTTGTTCCTCTGTGAGCAGGTTTTCTTCCTCTAGCCAGTCTTGGAATTTCCAACTTAAATGCCTTGCATATCATTTACTTTCAGTACTCAATAAACTTATAGGCCTATAGTTCTGTGGGTCATTCCTGTCACCTTTTTTTTAGATTGGAACCACCACTGCGACCTCCCACCCTTTCAGAGGTCTGCCTGATCTGTCAATTACTGTGAAGAGCTTGGCTAGCACTGGTGTCCACCAATCAATGTTTCTCTTTATTAAATCAGGGGGTACGAGTTCGTAGCCAGGAGCTTTACCTGATTTCAAAGTTCCTATCAGCTTCCTTATTTCTGCCTGGCCAACCTGTGGCCAGTCAGGCAGATTGGCTTCCACTTCAATATCCATTGACTGAGGAATATTCAATTCCAGCACAGAGTATTGTGACCTATAGTGTGCTTCCCATATTTCAGATGGGATTGTTGAGACCATATAAGGTTTTTTTTGGACAATCTGCCACCAATTTCCAAAACTGAGAGGGATCCCTATGAAGGACCGTCTAATTTGCTCCCACGCTTCCAGCATGGATAAGTATAATATTTTTGTATTTTTGTTTTAGTTGTTTGATCTCCATTATTAGAGTCCCCGTAGGGTTAACCCTATAACAATTGTGAAGACCTCTCAGTGTTTTTTGAGGGACCTGCATTCCTGATCAAACCAGATTTTAGAATGGCCATGTGCGTTCTTGCTTGATGCTGATTTTATGCCTCTTAGGGTCTCCTGAAGGCTCTCTACAGGGGTATCAAAGGCACATACGGACATAGAATTTTCATTGCTTAACAGGAACTCTTCTGTCCTGTTAATGAAGGACTGAGAGCCTAACAGATTGCTGATAAATTTATCTGTTTTCATATTCCATTTAACTTTAAAGGTAAAGGTAAAGGTATCCCCTGTGCAAGCACCGGGTCATGTCTGACCCTTGGGGTGATGCCCTCTAGCGTTTTCATGGCAGACTCAATACGGGGTGGTTTGCCAGTGCCTTCCCCAGTCATTACCATTTACCCCCCAGCAAGCTGGGTACTCATTTTACCGACCTCGGAAGGATGGAAGGCTGAGTCAACCTTGAGCCGGCTGCTGGGATCGAACTCCCAACCTCATGGGCAGACAGCTTCAGACAGCATATCGCTGCCTTACCACTCTGCGCCACAAGAGGCTCATAACTTTAGGAATGCAGTTTTCCTCATTAGACATGCCTTCATATCGCTGTAATAAGTGGAGTTGTTTAGTAGGGATGGGACAGCGCACTATAAGTGGAAAATGGTCACTGTCATAGAAAGAGGATACCTCAAATTCTACTGAGCTCTGCATCATGTTTTTAGATATTATTATATAGTCAATGGTACTCATTCTGTCTCCCGACCAGAAGGTAAATTCTGCTGGGTAATCTGTTATTACTGAACCATTCAGAATAATTAGGTCCAATTTATATACCAATTCAAGGTTGACTCAGCCTTCCATCCTTCCGAGGTCGGTAAAATGAATACCCAGCTTGCTGGGGGGTAAACGGTAATGACTGTGGAAGGCACTGGCAAACCACCCCGTATTGAGTCTGCCATGAAAACGCTAGAGGGTGTCACCTCAAGGGTCAGACATGACTCGGTGCTTGCACAGGGGATACCTTTACCTTTACCTTTATATACCAATTGGGCCAGCCTAAGACCTGAGAGGTTGTGCTTACTATCTTTGAAGGAACTTCTATGTAGTGAAGTTAAAATCTCAGAGTCGGGAGTATGTAAGTTGTAGCTAGTGAAAAGAGTATAGTTGTCGCAGCCCATCCTGGCATTACAATCCCCTCCTAATATGAGGAATGCTGATGGGTATTTCATCAAAAGATCCTCTAAATATATCTCAAAGCCCTCCCAGAAGGACTCTATGTGTACTTTACTTCCCCTCGGGGGATGATAGATGTTAACCAGGTGGTAGCATGCATGTTGAAGTGAGATAGCCACAGCCATAGATGACTGCCCATAATTTGGTAGAGCTTCTGATTTAATCATTAGCTGCGTGGACACTAAAATAGCCAACCGCACCTTAGATCTTCCATGGAGAGAGGGTTCTGCTGGGAGATCAAATATTTTATAGCCAGGCAGATATGGTGGTAGCAAAAGTCTCCTGCAGCATAATGATATCAGATTTAGTAAGAAAACCAAGAACTTCCGGGTCACTACTTCTACCAGCCCATCGCCTGGAATTCCATGACACTAATACAAGTTTCTGCATGCCAACATTCCCACCCCCAAGACCTGATTTATCTAGTCAGTCCCAGTTGATCAGATCTAGTTGTCCCTCTGGGTCAGAGTATACGCAGCCATTTCTTGCAGATAATGATGTCTTAACGCTTTTCATAAGATTTTGTTGCTTTTGCTGCGGGTTCCCTATGGGTAGAGATTTTCCATTAATGTCATTATTCTTTTCATTTTGAGGGGGTGTCTTGGAGCTGGAATTTGTGGCTTGTTCTTCCAGCTGTGAACCTTCAATAAGCAGGGATATTCCTTTGGAGCCATTTGGTTTTTCATTCCTCAGGGGTTTCTCAGGTAGAACGTCTGTCTTTTGTCCTGGAACACCGTTTTCCATAGAGGTGGCGTGTGACACTTCCATGTTGATTTCACCATCTGTGGCTTCGAGGAGTTTGTCTCTATGATAAGATAGGCGTGCTGTGATTGCATCCTGTTCTGTCCTGGGCAACTTCCCAAATGAGTGCAGAAGCTCCTCCTCTATTGAGTTGTCCAAATTGATTATCCCCCCTTCACCAGTCTCTGTGGAGCTTTTCAGGTTAGGCTGTTTAGCAGGATTTCGTTTTCGTGAACATCTCTCCCCGGCGCGTGTCTTTAAATTGGTTAGGGCAGTGGTCCCCAACCTGCGGGCCGCGGCCCGGCGCCGGGCCGCAAAGGCCATGGCGCCGGGCCGCGGCTCCCTCTCCCCGCCCCCCGCCGCAGTAAAAAACTTCCCAGGCCGCAAGCTTGCGGCCCGGGAAGCTACTTACTGCGGGAGGGCGGGGAGAGGGAATCAGGGCCGGGCCGCGCCCGTGCAGGCCGCGTCCGCGCGGCCCGCGGGTGCGGCCTGATCCACGGGTGCGGCCCGCGGGCGCGGCCGGGCGCGGCTCGATCCGCGGGCGCGGCCCGATCCGCGGGTGCGGCCTGCAGGCGCGGCCCGCGGGCGCGGCCGGGCACGGCCCGAAGCGTGGGCGTGGCCCGCGCGGGCGCGGGCCCTGCGGGCGCAGCCCGATGCCCTGCCGGTCCCCAGCCTAATAAAGGTTGGGGACCACTGGGTTAGGGGACTAATAACTGTGTTTTTAAATACTCTGTTTGGGAACACCCCCAATTGCTCCAATCTTCCCCTCTGAGCCAAAATTAGTTTGGGAATTGTTGCATTCCTAAAAGTTAACAATACTTTCATAGTTTGGTCTGCTCAAAATCTCTGTAGTATTCAAATCAATAGAGTTTATTGGTTTATTTAAGATAGCACTCAAATGTTTGGTCGCTTTCCAGGTGGGCCCCCAGGATGGTAATTGGCCTCTATACATTTCTCTAAATGGACCATGCAAGGTGGGTTTGAGATAGCTTGCAAAATAAAAAGCAACACAAAGTAAAAAGCGGTCCTCTCTCCTATCCTATTCAACATCATCATGGGCCCTCTCGCACAACTGGTACAGAGGTTTGGGCTGGGTTGTCATCAATATATAGATGACACCCAGCTATTCTTCCTGAAGGATGGCCACCCTGACTCTCCTCCAGAAGCATTAGCCAGCTGCCTGGAAGCAGTGACGAGATGGCTCAAGCAGAGTCGCCTGAAGCTCAATCCTTCAAAGACAGAGGTCCTGTGCCTGGGTAAGAAGGGCCCATGTGAGGAAGCGTATCTGTCTGTTCTGGATGGTGTGCAGCTCTCTATGGCTCACTCCGCCAGGAATCTAGGCGTGATTCTGGACACTTCCCTCACAGTGGAAGCCCAGATCACAAAGGTAGTGTGCCTGGCATTTTACCATCTCCGCCAAGCCAAGCTACTAGCACCTTACCTGACCCCGGAACACCAAGCCACAGTGATGCATGTGACAGTCACCTCTAGACTGGACTTCTGTAACTCGCTGTATGCAGGCCTGGCCTTAGCCTTGACCCAGAAACTACAGCTGGTTCAAAATGCAGCGGCCAGGATCCTCACAGCAACACTGTGGAGATTCCACATACGGCCCATTCTCCACCAGCTGCAGTGGTTGCCAGTTGAATTCCGGATCAGACTAAAGGTTCCGGTAATTACCTTCAAGGCCATACACGGTCAGGGCCCAGTGTATCTGAGGGACCACTTCCCTGCCTATGCCCCCAAAAGAGCTCTGCGCTCCACCGCCACCAACCGGTGAATGGTCCCTGGCCCTAAAGAAGTCCGCCTGGTCTCGACCAGGGCCAGAGCATTCTCTGTCCTGGCCCCCACCTGGTGGAATGAGCTCCCGGAGGAGATCAGGGCCCTGATGGAGCTTAAACAGTTCCGCAGGGCCTGCAAAAAGGACCTCTTCCACCAGGCGGTTGGTTGAGACCAGGCATAACCAACAGCGACTGAAGGGTCCCTGCTCCCCCTCGCCCTCCCAGAACTCCACCAGAGTGCTCTGGACCTGTTTGCACTGTTGCACTGTTTATACTGTTATATTGTTATACTAGGGGCAAAGCCCGTTGTATCCAAGAATACAACGGGCGCTAGAGCTTGACAGTGGGAAGAGGATGGGGAGGAGTTGTCCAGTCTGTAAGGGCATGGGGTTGAATGTGTGTGTTGTGTGGGAGGTTGTGGTGCCGTGGTGGCAAATCAGGGCATGGGTGTGGAGATATGGGTGTCAAGAACCTGTGGTGTGGAATGTTCGTTGATTGTGGGAGAGGACTGACCTTTGGGAATTGTGGCATAGTGGTTATAGATGAGCTTTCCAGAGCCATGTCTTCAGATATGTGAAGGGAAAATCAGACTGGAGACTCTTCTTAAGGGAAGATTACATGGCAACCAATTCCTCCCAGTTCTGCGTCATTTCTGTTGTTTGTATTAGGCCACAGACACCAAAATGCCCCTCTGCTCTAATACACATGGGGTAGTCAAAGTACACAGGTGTCCACCGTGTTCCTTCTCCATTTTTTCACTGTTGATATAATGTTATGTGCCCACATGCTTCTTTCATGATTGCTCCTTAGAAGAAGAACGGATTTTTGTACCCTGTTGTTTACTACCCAAAGGAGTCTCAACATGGTTTACAAGAATCTTTTCCCTTTGTCTCCCCACAATAGTCAACCTGTGAGGGATGTGGGGCTGTGAGAGGTCTGAGAGAACTGGGAATGGGCCGCAATGACCCAGTAGGCTTCAAGTGTCTCAAAGCATTTTCCAATTGTCTTCCCTTCCTCTCCCCATAGCAGACTCCCCATGAGGGAGGTGGGGTAGAGAGCCTCACATGGAAGCTGGCAACCCTAAGAGGAAGACTCTCTGTGCACAGCAGTCTTTACCTTAGTAAGGTTTTTTATACTGTTTTTATTTATTTGCCAGGCCAAGGTTGGAAAAAGTCAAGTCAGTTCCAATGTATCTCCAGCCATTTTCTTGTTCACTATTTACAGTTTCAGGCTGTAAATATTTATTTAGATCTTCCTGCACTTTCCAGACTCACAGGACTGATGCTGGTCTGCCTGTCTGCGCCCCAGAATACAAACAGTTGCTGGTAAGGGCTGGCCATAGCCCATAGCCCAGGAGAGAGAAACCTGCACCACTCCCTCCCAACTGCAGGCAAAAATGGCTTCTTTGAAGGCTGGACTCTGAGGCATTATACAATTCTGAGGTCCCACCTCCAAACCTCCAGGAATATTTCCAACCCAGGGGTAGCCAACCTCCAGGTGGGGCCTGGAGAGCTCCTGGAATTACAGCTCACCTGCAGAGTATAAAGATCAGCTCCCCAGGCAGGAAAGGGCTACTTTGGACAGGGTTGTGGTAAAGAAGAAACATTTAAGGCCTCCCACACAGGTTGTTGTTGAATATAAAGACTTGAGGCCTACTACACAGTGTTGTTGTGCAGATGAAACAGGAGGCAAAAGAAACTCTGCAAAAGCATCCAGTTTCGTCTGCAGAATAATGCTGTGCAGTAGACCTCAAATCTGCAGAGAGTTGCAAAGAAAAAAGACACATGTCTTGGCTGTGTCTAACCCCCAGACAGAGCAGTATTTTCAGTGAGAAGGGGCTTTTCTCTGGCCTCCCTGTCAGCCAACTGTTTGGCAAAAGGAGAATCCCCCCCCTCAAAAGGAATGCCCACCCCCATGCTCTGAGGCTCCCCTGCATTGTTCTCTGAAGGAAAATGCCTCCCTCCCCTCAGTCAGGGCCTGTCAGAGGCTCCTTCGCAGCAAGCCTGAAGGGAGGGAGGGGGAGGGAGGGAGAGCACTCTCCATCCTTCTGCCAGCTCTGTCAGGGTTCTGAGGCAATTTGCAGTTTGCAGTTGGACATGACAGGACAGCCTTGGGGCAAAAAGGGCTGGTGCAGCCTGTCCAAGCCTCAGTTTTCATCCCCCTTGGCAGCCCTACTGACCTCCTCTCCCTGCGGTGGTCAGGAGCAGACTGGCAGCCATGTCTCCTGATTGCCCTGGAACTCTGGTCTGTCCTGGTGAGGGCCCAATAGGAAGGTACTTTGCGCCTTCCTATTGGCCCCTCCGCTTGTCAGTCCAGGTCCAAGGAGCCAATCCAGGAGTTTTGATCCTGGACTCAGCCCACCCCAACCCTTCTTACTGTTTTATTAAGATGGACAGATTGTTACAACTATTAGTTATTAATATTATTGTATAGTTATTCATATGTTATAGATTGTTTGATGTTCTTATGTTCCATGTAAACTGCCCTGAGCCTCTGGGGAGGGCGGTATATAAATATATTAAATAAATAAATAATCCATTTTTAAAAGCATAAGAATAATGAGGCATTAAAAGCAGCATAAAACAGAATTGAAGAGCCTAAAATGATATCTGTAAAATAGTTCTCAGATTAGGAAATAGACTCTAGAAACAGCTAAAAAAAGATGAGACCTCTTCAGTGAATAGGCTGGGGGAAAGGTAAGCACTGGACACGCCTCAAAGGAGCATTCCATGGGAAAGGTGACACTGCTGAATGAGCTGTGACTTTGGCTGCCCCCTGCCTCACAGAAAGCAGGCTTGTAGAAGAGGATATTGGTTGTACATGTGTCATGAAAATAGGCATACAGAGTTATTGTTACATGTCCCTAATGTCCAAAGTCGGAAAAGGTAGGCCTTTTAATTGATTGTCTTGTGAAGCTGCACCCAAGGAAGACTGAAAGTGACAGCCTACAAATCATCACCACAAATGCATTTTTTAACAGTATGTCAAGACTGACCTTTTCTTCTGCAGTCAGTTAATGATATTCATGTGAGAAGGCACTGGAGTCCACACTTTATTTTATAGTCTGTCACTGGGTTTTCCCATGGGTCTTAAACATAGCATTCTTATCTTGTTAAAGAGATAAAAACTTTACACGGTCTGAAAAAGAATCTCATGCTGCCTTTCTGCTTGGCCAGTGTGTTTCTCCTCCTTCATAATAAGAGCCATATTTTCATTTTCATGTGTGTACTTACTGCCCACTATCTCCCTCCTTTTACTCCCCTCCAGGCTTCATATCACCATATGGGACTGGAAAATAATATTCAGAAAGGCTTCTCCCAATTGATTTAATTTTGTTTATACCTCCAGTGAAGACCTGAAGAGGCTTACAAAATTATTCCCTCCTCCTCCATTTTATCATCACAACAGCAAAAATTCTGTGAGGTAGGCTGGGCTTAGCAAGGGTGACAGGTCAAACATTTTCCATGAGCTTCCATGACCGTTCAGGAATTCAAATCTGGCTTTTCTAGATCTTAGTCCAATACTCTTGCCACTGCATACCATGCAGGCTTTGCACAGGTGTCAGATATCTTAGGCTGAAAAAGAATCACTTACCCAAGATTATTCAGCATTTTAATAACTGATTCAGATACAATATGGGTTGAAATCCCCACTCTGTCATTAATTCATTGGGTAACCTTCATTGGGTAACCCTTCGAATCCAAGGCAAACCATTCAACCTCACAGTAATCCAGGTCTATGCCCCAACCACTGCTGCTGAAGAGGATGAAGTTGACCAGTTCTATGAAGCCCTACAACACCTTCTAGAAGCAACGCCAAGAAATGATGTGCTTATGATCATGGGGGATTGGAATGCTAAACTAGGAAGCCAAAAGATAGCCGGGATAACAGGCAAGTTTGGCCTTGGAGTTCAAAATGAAGCAGGCCACAGGCTGGTAGAATTTTGTCAAGAGAATACAATGGTCATAGCAAACACTCTTTTCCAACAACCCAAGAGACGACTCTACACATGGACATCACCAGACGGTCAACACAGATATCAGATTGACTATGTGCTCTGCAGCCAAAGATGGAGAAGTTCTATACAGTCAGTAAAAACAAGACCAGAAGCTGATTGTGGTTCAGATCATCAGCTTCTTGTTGCAAAATTTAGGCTTAAATTGAAGAAAGTAGGGAAAAGCACTAGGCCACTCAGGTATGAACTAAATCATATCCCCGACGAATACACAGTAGAGGTGACAAATAGATTTAAGGAATTAGATATGATAGACAGAGTGCCTGAAGAACTATGTACGGAGTTTTGCAACATTGTACAAGAGGTAGCAACTAAAACCATCCCAAAGAAACAGAAATGCAAGAAATCAAAATGGCTGTCTGAGGAAACTTTACAAATAGCTAAGGAGAGAAGGGAAGTGAAAGGCAAGGGAGAAAGAGAAAGATACACCCAATTGAATACAGAATTCTAGAGAAAAGCTAGAAGAGATAAGAATGCCTTCTTAAATGAACAGCGCAAACAAACAGAAGAAAACAATAGAATGGGGAGGACCAGAGATCTTTTCAAGAAAATTGGAGATATGAAGAGAATGTTTCATGCAAAGATGGGTATGATAAGCGACCAAAATGGTAGGGACCTCACAGAAGCAGAAGAGAAACTTATATGCAGGTCAAGAAGCAACAGTGAGAACTGAATGTGGAATCACTGATTGGTTCAAAATTGACAAAGGACTTGGCAAAGCTGTATACTGTCACCTTGCCTATTTAACTTGCATGCGGAGCACATCATGAGAAAGGCAGAGACATCACCCTGCCAACAAAAGTGTGTTTAGTCAAGGCTAGATCAGGAAGAAATTGAGATAGTGACAGATTTTATTTTCCTGGGCTCCAAGATCACTGCAGATGGGGACTGCAGCAAAGAAATTAAAAGGCGCTTGCTCCTGGGGAGGAAAGCTATGGCAAATCTAGACAGCATCCTAAAAAGCAGAGACATCACCCTACCAACAAAAGTGCGTTTAGTCAAGGCTATGGTATTCCCAGTTGCAGTGTATGGCTGCGAAAGTTGGACCATAAGGAAGGCCGAGCGTCAAAGAATTGAGGCTTTTGAACTCTGGTGCTGGCGAAGACTCTTGCGAGTCCCTTGGACTGCAAGGCGAACAAACCGGTCAGTCCTAGAGGAGATCAGCCCTGCCTGCTCCTTAGAAGGCCAGATCCTGAAGATGAAACTCAAATACTTTGGCCACCTCATGAGAAGGAAGGACTCCTTGGAGAAGAGCCTAATGCTGGGAGCGATCGAGGGCAAAAGAAGAAGGGGGACGACAGAGAATGAGGTGGCTGGATGGAGTCACTGAAGCTGTAGGTGCAAACTTAAATGGACTCCGGGGAATGGTAGAGGACAGGAAGGCCTGGAGGATCATTGTCCATGGGGTTGCGATGGGTCGGACACGACTTCGCACCTAACAACAACAACAACAACAACAACCTTTGGCCAGTTACTCACTCTTTCAGCTTAACCTGACTCACAGGGTTGTTCTGAGGGTAAAGTTTAGGAGAGGAGGCTGAGGTATACCACCATGAGCTCCTTGGAGGCAGGGTGGAATAAAAATATACTAAATGAATAGTATCTAGAGCCCACACCCAGTTTCCTGTGCATTCATATAAGATGATATCAGTTGAAATATTCTTATCCATTGTTGTTCCTAGGGGTTGGGACGTGTCCGGCTGTCCAAGTTAGAATAGGACCAATCAGGGTGCAGCCAGCTTTGCCCTGATTGGCCCTGCCCCTGTAGTTCCTGCCCTCCATCCCTGGACTCTAACAGCAGGTAAGGGGAGAGGCCCTGGGTCGTGGTTTAGGGCTTGGCCTGCTAGGCTGGGCCTGCTGACGAGGGCCTTGCAGCCTGCCGACTGCCTGCTAAGGAGCTCTGTCCCGCCCCACTTGATCTGGCTGCAAGCTGCCGCCCAAAGCGAGGGGCCAGGGGAGCTGGACCCTTTCAAGGCCCGTTCTTAGGAATGGGCTTTGAGGCCAGTAATGAATAAAACATAACATTACTTGACATTCATGCAATGACTCTAGTCTGGATTCTGTTAGCTAGCAAAGCAATATTATATTTTCTCATGGAGAAGATGCATTTACAGGTTTCCATTTGCCTACATGACTGAAACTTGATGGAGGAAGGGGGATGTTCTGTGTGTGAAGGTGACAATCTGTTAGAATTGCATCCTGATGGGACAGAAAGCACACAGATGCAGGAGGAAATTTGTTTTCAGTGGAAATTTGTTTTCAGCACACATATGGAAAACTACAGAAAATTTTTAAGAAATCTGTGCATACCGCTGGTTTATATGTTACATATGATAAAATGATCTCACAATAGATACTGCTTACTTCAAGTATTAGCAATAGGCCATTAGAGACAGCAGATGTATGATAATTTAAATAAAAATATTAAATTAAATACAATGTATATGAAACAGGAAAAGAATAAAAAGTGTAGATATGACTATAGATGATTTTGTTGTAACAAGTAAAAAACCAAAAAACCTAGTCATACCAAGTTCTAGTAGGATTTAATTGTCTAAATTGTTTGTGTTTACCTATCCTTCTAGGCATTTTTCTTTAACATCTGTGCATTTTACTCAGATAAAGTGTTAACACATCTGTATGTCATTAGTTGGGGGAAATTATCAACATGCACAACGTGTTCAAAAAGAACATTTTCAAATCAATTAAAAGATAGACCATTTTCCCATGAGGAGTGCACTAACCTTGTAATAAACATATTTACAAATGTGTTGCATCTTGCAACTCTTAATAAACTGTGGTGTGGTATATGCCATGGTGGCTTTGGAACAAAGGGTTCTTACATGCTGCACATCAGGTAGCCTTGGGAATTACTAAAATGAGATAATGTTACATTGACTATTTAAGTTGCCCTGAATTCCTGAGATAGAGTTTAACATGAATTAGATATGTCAAATGTACCACAGAAAAAGCAAAAGGAGGAGGAGGAGGAGTTGGTTCTTATATGCTGCTTTTCCCTACCCGAAGGAGGCTCAAAGTGGCATACAGTCACCTTCCAATTCCTCTCCCCACAACAGACACCCTGTGAGGTGGGTGAGGCTGAGAGAGCCCTGATATCACTGCTCGGTCAGAACAGTTTTATCAGTGCTGTGGCAAGCTCAAGGTCACCCAGCTGGTTGCATGTGGGGGAGCGCAGAATTGAACCTGTCATGCCAGATTAGAAGTCCGCACTCCTAACCACTACACCGAACTGGCTCTCAACAGATCAACAGCTCCATAATAAATAGGGGTATAACTGAAGGATGATGGTTTTCCTAAGGTCACCAAATGAGTTCCTGGGGTTTTCCTGCTCAGAGTTCATTTGCTTAACCACTGTGCTATACTAAGCCACTTAGGCTGTATGGCCTGTTATTTTGTAACCCCCTACGGTCATTTCAAGAGCTGGCAAAAAAAGTAAATGCCTGCAGAGATACAAACAACTCCTATTGACATTGAATGAAAGCAAATGGTGTCTAAGTTTCATGCACATTCAACATTAATGTTGATTCTATGCCCCCTCAGTTGGTCAATCAATTGGAAATAGCTGCCTTTGAACAAGTAGTGGTTTCTTTTGGGTACAGATATATGCCAACAACTCCAGGCAAAATCCACACATTTGCTAAGCATGCTTTTCAATTTAGATTAAAAATTCAGAAGTGACTTCAAGAATGGGTCACTTTGGTTTATCTTTCAAAAGAAATGTAAAGATGCATTATATATAAAAGTAAAAGTATTCCCTGTGCAAGCACTGAGTCATGTCTGACCCAAGGGGTGACACCCTCCAGCGTTTGCCAGTCCCTTCCCCAGTCATTACCGTTTACCCCCCAGCAAGCTGGGTACTCATTTTACCGACCTCAGAAGGATGGAAGGCCAAGTCAACCTTGAGCCGGCTGCTGGGATCAAACTCCCAACCTCATGGACAGACAGCTTCAGACAGCATTTCTGCCGCTTACCACTCTGCACCACAAGAGGCTCTCTTGTATATAATTTTTTTTGCCAATATCTAGGAACCTTCTGTTCAAGTATGTTTCCATTAGCTAATGCAAATGGGGGGAAGAACTGCAAAAAATAAACTGTGAAACGGGATTCTTTCATATATCACTTTTGAGAGTATATGTTGTTTTTTTAAGAAAACCCTTCTGGCTATGATAGTTCCACATTGTGAGCTTTATCCTTCAGTTTATCCAAACATGTACACTACTGATTATTACTGCCATGGAAACAAAACATCAAGATGGTGGGGAAAGCTGAAAATAGCAAATGGAATTTGGCCATCTTTATGAAACACAGTTGACCAACAGCAGCAATTATTTGAATCGGGAGGGATTCTTATTTAACAGGCATATTGCACTCCCTTTGAAGAAAACTTCCTGCTGTGGCTTCTGTCCTTCTCAGAGCAACACAGATTCAATTACTGTTAACAAATATTTTTCCTTTGAAATTAAGAACAAGCTCCCATAGAGTCTATTTTGGTTTTAATAAGAAGGTTTTGTTGGGGCTGATGATCCACATGTCAGCCAGTACTGGCAATATCTGTGTAGCTTCTTTGTAAAGGGATGTAAACATGTTCTGGTACCAACTGGCATGTATTTTGATTTGTGGCCTCCTGGACATATGGTTGAACCCACATGTGCCCCCCCCCCATTTCTTATGACAAATGGCTGGAGAGACATGAGACAGAACAAAGCCATGGAATGAAAAACAAATGGGACACTAAGATATTGTTTAATCTGTTTAATACTTTTATTAATGTTATTGTTTTTACCAGAAGCTTCTATTGCAATTGTTGTGCACCACCCTGAGACTAACCAGAGTCAACCAATCAGTCTGTTTTTGTGGATAATGCCTGAATTTTGAGAATGTTTGGGTCCAATGTATTGACTTCCTCATGCAAGTTAAATCCTGTTTTTCTATAGTCAGACTTGTGATATGACACATGTTAGTCACTGGTCAAAATTTCAGGGAATAGTGGAGTCACTGTTGTTTGCTAAATGTCACTTCAGAGTCTCTGAATGGCCATTCCATTGTATAATCTTACTTCTCCTCCGCAATGAAAAGCAAGTGTCAACATTATGTTGATTGTAACTTTATGTTCCTTTTAAGCTCTGTGCCACTGAATTGATAGGAGCTACACAAAAAGAAAGTGTGGGAGAAAATATGGAATTTTTTTCTTTCTACTCTTCTCAACCTTTAGAAAATCAACTGTCAAGCCCTTTTCTAACTTTTGCTATTCTTACTATACCTATGTATTGCCATTAGAACTTGACCTAAGGACCCAGATGGACCCAGACAAAGTATGACCTCCTGGCAGTCATAGACTGAATTTAGATACAATAGAAAAACTTGCCATGAATGATGATGTAAGCAACAGCAATGATAAAGTGCTGGACTGGTGGCTGCTGGTGCCACAAGTGACAGCCTACTTCAGGTTTCATAGGAGGCTGGTTAGTGCTGTAACTACACTGTCATCCTGGAAGCTGAGCCCTGTTATGGGAAGGTCCTCCCCACTCTATAACAAGTCCAAGGAACTGGTCCTTCAGCAAGTTTTTTGTTTTTTAATTCCTCACTTGGATCCTTCCACCACAATTTCAGGTTTCTGCTTGTTTGTGAAATCCTTAAATAGCTGCTAATATATTTCCATTAATTTTTTGTTGTTTTAAATGTACAGCTTGCAGAGTAAGACATTATTTGTGTTCTTTGACAGAAGGTGAGTGGGGTGTGAGAAAGAACCTGGTTTAGCAAAGTTTCTCAACTGATTCACACCCAGACTTAAAATAGAAACCCGGGCTCCCAAGCAAACTTCCAGACTATATAGTATCAACCACTTTACCTACAAGTAACAGCTGAAACTTTGGCTTTTTAGTTACAAAGAAGACAAACATATTGTCATTTCAGTCCTGAAATATTTCAGACCTCAGGGAATTCACAACAATCAGAACTCAGCAACTTCCTAACATTTAGAACATATCTAAAGGACTATCTTCTGCATAGAGTTTTCTCCTACCTGTATGAAGATATTTGTAAGAGAATAGAGGTCTAGGGTAGAACAATTTTTAGTAAAGCCAATTTGTTCGGGACCTATTAGGTCATTTGAAGTCGCCCAATGTAGTAGCTTAAGTTCTAGATGTTTGGCGTACATTTTACGGGTGATAGAAGGCTAATAGGACGATAATTTTCTGGAGAGCTAGAACCAACATTTTTGTAAATAGGCACAATGACTGAGTTAAGCCAGGATTCAGAGAATATTCCTGATTGGTCGATAGCTGTAAAAAGGGTACCCAAACTAGATAAACTGCCAATCCCACTTCTTCTATATGCTGATGATACAGTCTTGATTTCCTATTCCAGAATTGGTCTGAAAAGATATCTGAATGCTTTTTATGAATATTGCCAACTTAATGACCTATCAATTAACTTTGAAAAAACCAAAGTGATGGTCTTTGCACAGAAGTGGTCCCCCTTAAACTGGCGTATTGGTGGTCATCAAATTGAGCAGGTCAAATGGTTCAAATATTTAGGAATCACCTTCCAACATAACTTGCACTGGACCAAACATAGAAATAGGATTATTTTGCAGGCTAAATGTTCCACTACCCATTTAAAATGTTTTTCCTTCTTTAAAGGTAATCAGTTTGTCCCAGCTGCCTGTTGTGTGTTTGACTCAAAAATTCTTCCCCAAATTTTATCTGTGGATCTCAGCTTTTAACAAAAACTTGGGAAGGCTATAGTCTGCCTTTTTCCGGCAGATTTGGGGAACTCCAAATTGTGTCCCTTACTCCTCCTTACGTCTCGAAATCAGCCATAATCTTCTCAAAACTAAGGCCTGGATTTCAAATATTGGCTAAAACTGCATTTTAGGGTTCGATCAGATAGTCTATTGGCCTGTTTATTGAGAGACTCTTTTAAATTTAAATGATTCTCTACCATCCTGACTACACTCCAACAAACTGGCATTGACTACGATTACATCTTATCTCTGAATGAATCTTCCATTATGCGCCAAAATTAAACAAAGGTTCCTTGATCAGGAATTCCAAAAAGTCCATCCTACTGTTCCGGCAATTTGCTCTCCCCGTGTTCTTGGTCTCCAAGTGAAGCATGGGATAATGCCGGCTTATTTCTATAACTTGGCAAATCCCCTTTATCGCAGAGCGTTTTCCCTTGCTCAGCTCAACGCCTTTCCATCCAAAGTATTACAAGGGAGATTTGCCAAGATTCCTTTCGAAAATAGACTATGTCCCTGTGAATTAAACACTCCTGACACCATGCAACATATCTTACTGGATTGTCCCTTGTTTATTGTCCAGCGAAGGCGTATTACACCTTTTATATCAAAATAGAGAAACTATTCAAAAGACCTGATCTGCCTATTTTTATTGAGTGATAAGGATGCTAATGTCACTTTTATTATGCCTGAATTTTTGTCTTCAGTTTTTAAACTTAAACTGATTGATGTGTCCTGACTATCTCTGTTCATTTTGCTAATCTGCTTTATGCCAATAAAGGTATTGTGTGTGTGTGTGACTATCTTTTGCATATCCTCATGAATCCCCTATAGCAGTGATCCCCAACCTTTCTGTGGTCGGGGACTGCCTCCGGGGGTGAGAGAGAGCTGATGGAGCAGGCGCCGCACATTCGCGGTAGCTGCGCGCAAATGTGCATGTGCAGTTGCCACGCATGCGTGTTTTTGCCAGCAGGGGGCACTAACATGCACGCACAGAGTTGCCACGCATGCACGTTTTTGCCAGCAGGGGCGGAAACACGCATGCGCAGCAGCTCCGCGCATGCACGTTTGCGTTACCGCCGTGCTGGCAGCCGCACCTGCCTCTTCTCCTCCCACTCGCAGCGAGAAACTAGCTGGGCCGCAAACGAAGCGGCCGCTACGCTCGCGGCCTGGCGAGCTTCTCACTGGGGGCTGCTGGCGGCCCAGTACTGGGCCAACGGACCAGGGGTTGATGACCCCCGCCCTATAGTATTAAGGATAGTACGTTCTGGTTGCTCCCTGATTAAAAGTTGGCCCCCAAGTATCAATGAAAACCTGTGGTTTTATGAGGTTGTTTCTAGCTTATGGAATGGGTTACCCAACGATATGAGGGGAAGTAGGATTGCCAGTATCCAGGTAGATCCTTGAGTTCTCTGGGGATTTCATCTGATCTCTAGACCACAGAGATCAGTTCCCCAAAGAAAATGGCTGCTGGGGGGGCAGATTCTCCAGCCTCAAATCCCCACTGAGTTCCCTTCCCAAACAACACACTCCTAAGGATCCATCCCCAAATCATCTGGAATTTTCCAACCTGGAGTTGGTAACTTTAGAAGGGAATGGTGAAAGCTTCAGGAGGCTCTTTCTGTTTACACTGACAATGTAATCTTTTTTTTTTTTTTGCGTCTTATGTTTTATTAGATTGGCAACGAATTTGGGGGTTCTATCATGATATGATGCTTTAATTACATATTATAAGCCACCTTGAGCCATGGGGGAAGACAGGATAGAAATTATTTAATTAGTTTTTTTTAATGTCATATAAATAACAAGAGTACAAAAATTTGAAAATATGTCTGTGTTGGGATACCTATCAAGAAGGGAAGGGGTTTTCTTCATAGACATATTTTAAACCTGAAAAGCAAATTCCAACAGAAGACATGAAAAAAGGACCAAATCTCCTGCCAAACTTATCATCTCAGGCTTTTTTTGCTTCATTAAGTTTCTGGCAACATTTCCGTTTATGGCTATAGCTTTGATTTAACTTGTCTCCTCATGTTAATATGTTGTTCATCTGTCTTTCCTGTACTGCAGGAAGGCATGCCCCAAACGCTGAGCTCTACCAACATGTTTACTCCCTGTGGCTTCAGCCCTCACAATCTCCATCCATCCAAAGAAGATGATGAAGGAGGGCTGATCTTTCAAGATGGAAACCTTACCTCAGCCTCTCTCGATGCTTTGATCCAGCATCTTATACCTACAGCTGAGTACTACCCTGAGGTAAGGACTTTGTTATTGTAAACTACTGCTTAATTTTGATAAATTGGCTCATTGCTTCATGCAAACTGTGTCCCCCCGTCCCCCCCCCCCCGTATTTTAAACTAACTTTAAAATAACATGAGGTTAAAAGGGTATGCAACACTGATCTGCACCTGAGAGAGTGTCCTACTTGTGATTCTGCTGCATTAGAAGATGATCACAGGACACAAAGTTCTGGTTCCTGGTGATTTAGCCTTAGTTGGGCTATTTTTAAAATAGGGCCACATTCTTAGCTGGCCTAAAGTTTGACAGAAGAGACACACTGTCAAGATGGAACAAGCAATAAAGTAGTTGATCTTCAACAGCTGTTCACATTCTTCTGAGTGGGAGCTGTTCTTTTGCAGAAAAGAGAATCTCAATCTGTGACAGGACATAATTTGTCAGGATATAGCAAACATAGGAATCTTAAAAAGAGACCATACGAATGGCCAAGGGCTGCTCTGCATAGGCTGCTCTTGAAGACAATTTGGAGAATTCAGTTAGTGTTGAATGCAGCTGCTTTGTTGTTGACAGAAACTGGCGCGTTACTGTGATCCTGAAATGTTGTTTCAGAGTTCAATTAAAGGTGTTGGTTTTGACCTTTCAAGCTATTAATGGCCAAGAGCCAGTAAACCTTTGACAGCCTCCTCAGCAGAAGCCTTCAAGAGCACTGTACTCATCACAGCAGGGGCTGTTGGTAGCTTCAATGCCATATGTGTATGTATTAAATGCTATCAAGTCACTTCTAACTTATGGCTACCCTACGAATTAATGACCTCCAGTATCTCCCCTAGTTTAGCGGTCCCCAACCTTCTCCTGGTCGGGGACCGCCTCCGGGGGTGGGGGAGAGCCAGCGGCCCGGCTGCCGCAGTTGCTCATAAACGCGCATGCCCAATTGCTGCGCATGCGCGTTTTGGCCACCAGGTGGCACTAACACGCATGCGCAGGGTTGCCATGCATGCACGTTTTGGCCACCAGGGGGCGCAAACGCGCATGCGCGGCAGTTCCGTGCGTGCGCGTTTGCGTAGCTGCCGCGCTGGCTGCCGCGCCTGCCATGCCGGCTGCCGCGCCGGCCTCTTTCCCGCCCTCTCGCTGCAGGGGGGGGAGGCAGGCGCGGCTGCTGGCGGCCCGGTATGACAGCCTTTGCGGCCCGGGGGTTGGGGACCCCTGCCCTAGTTAACCATCTTGCTTCGGTCTTGCAAACTGAGGGTCATGCTGTTTATGGAGTTAAATTTTCACTTCTTGGGTTTTCTTCATTTCCTGCTGCCAGGAAGGAAGCTTGGGACAGATTTATTTTAACATAAATGTATGTCAACAAGAGCCCACTTCATACTTTAGGTATAGATGGTATCTACCTTTTGCCAAGCTTTATCACAATGACTGAGATGAAGCCAAAGGAAGGGTATACAAATCTTGTATTCCAAGAGCAGCCTGACAAAAAGCAGAGGGGAAATGTTCTTAATATTGCTAGTACTTGCTTCCTAACACTGCAGTTGAATTCACAGTTAAGGGTTCTTAAATTCCACTTACTACAGTTACTCTTACATATGTATAACAAGGTTCAATTACAGCCAGTCTTCAATTGGCTCTTGTTGTCACATCTAGCTGGCAAAAAATGTGTCATAAGTGAGCTGCTGTAACCCTCAGTTCTAAACACTTTTGCCTGGAAATGTCACTGATTTCCAAAAAACATATTTTAAAGAGAGGGAGACTTCAGCCTTAATCCATGGAAACCATAGTTATTTTTTTGAAAGCAACAGGTGCAGTGAGGTAGATACACTCTCCAAGTTAATGCTGCAGAGCCAGTAAATGCAAAGACACATGACATTTCCTTCTGGGCCATGTTGTTAGGTGCGAAGTCGTATCCAACCCATTGCGATCCCATGGACAATGATCCTCCAGGCCTTCCTGTCCTCTACCATTCTCTGGAGTCCATTTAGGTTTGCACTGACTGTTTCAGTGACTCCATCCAGCCACCTCATTCTCTGTCCCCTTTTTCTTTTGCCCTCGATCGCTCCCAGCATTAGGCTCTTCTCCAGGGAGTCCTTCCTTCTCATGAGGTGGCCAAAGTATTTGAGTTTCACCTTCTGGCCCATACGTACTGTAAATTCTTTTCTCTGTGAATGAAACAAGCAAAAAGAATAATCCAATAGTTCCATGGATATGTCAAAATGTTCTAATCTGTTCATGCATCTGATGGTTATGAAGCCAAAGAGTATTCTTTATTTCATGGTTTTTTTTTTTGCATGCTAGGTGTTAAAATGATCATAGTTGTCCATGTTACAGTGTTTTAGTCATTTTGCTCTGATGCAGTTCCATTGGCAGCAGTATCCTGGACTTATCCTCATGGGTGTAATTCAGCAAGAATTATTCAGTTTACTATTTGTATTTGTATTTATACTGATGGATGTGTGACATGTACCTCAATAGTGGAAGTGTTCATGTAAGGGGTTTTGCCTGAGGGCAACAGACTGGGGCAACAGACTGAAACCCCCTCTCCTCCCTTCTGTACACACTAATTATCCCTGGATGGATTGGGTGTGGTAACCCATTGCCATCACCTCTGGTTGCTTGTGGAGTGATCACCCTAAATGAAACTGGAGCCTTCTTTTCTCTCCCCCTTATCCCTAGCAACAATTCCTTCACTATGAGGAGAGCACTGCCTTCGCTAGTAAGCACATCTGAGATACTAAGAACTCCAGCAAAGTTCTGAAACTATTATTGGTGGTATGAAGAGCCAGCTTGGTGTAGTGGTTAGGAGTACTGACTTCTAATCTGGTGAGCTGGGTTTGACTCCCCACTCCTCCTCCACATGCAACCAGCTGGGTGACCTTGGGCTTGCCACCGTACTGATAAAACTGTTCTGACTGAGCAGGAATATCAGGGCTCTCTCAGACTCACCCACCTCACAGGGTGTCTGTTGTGGGGAGAGGAAAGGGAAGGCAACTGTAAGCCATTTTGAGACTCCTTCGGGTATAGAAAAGACGCATATAAGAAACAACTTTTCTTCTTCATCATCTAGTCACAGCTGACTTATGCTGACCCCTAGAGAGGTTTTCAGGGCAAGAGACAGCCAGAGGTGGTTTCCCATTGCCTCTCTCCACGTCACGACCCTGGTATTCCTTTGAGACCTTCCATCCAAATTGCTAACCTGGGCTGAGAACTGGGTTAAAATGGATATTAGATCATCCAGCTTCTGAAATCTGGTGGAAACTGGCTAGCCTCGGTATCGAAGTCAGGGTGAAATTTTCATTAAGTGGCTACAGTCAAGACTGAAGAAAGTAGAAGGTTCAAAATGTAATTAATGAAAGTTAGTTAAAAAGCAATGGAAAGCTCACCTCCATAATCAGGACAAAAGTGATTAGGATTTGCCCAAAGAGTAGCGCAAGGCAATGGAAAGCTCTGTGAAGATGCTCAGAGGCACAGATTGGCTGGTTGGCTTGCAAGGGCAGAGTGAGGGAGAAGCAGCTCTGCACTTGCACTCAGCAGCAGGAAAACCATGGCGTTTGGTTAGAACATTAGACAATACAGGATAACCACAGAAATGCCCCAGAACAAATAAAAGGAAACGATCCCTTATTCACTGACTTGGCTTCACAACCTGGGATGATTCTGACAGGAAAAGAAGGATTAACCCCTCTTCCAGTGTGGGAATCACCATTAAGCGCATGACTGTGAGTCAAATGCCAAGGAGGCTGCTCTGAACATCTGAAAAGCTCATTCAATGAAGGAAATGATCCAGTGGGTCAGGAAAGTCCATGCATTGGAGGAAATAGCCTAATGAATCAGTAGAGTCTGTGGGCCTTGAGATGCATTGCAGCCTCATAGAAAGTGATGCCTACTTTACTGATGGTTATTTGGTGCAAGTGTAATCTCCTTTCTCTGTCAGCAGTGGGCTAGCTAGAAAGTTCCTTTCAGAAATGATGTGGCCTGTTTCCTGCTCTTGTCATCCACTAAGCTTGCCTCTCTCTCTTTCCCAGAAGGCCTATATCTTTACATTCCTGCTCAGCTCACGACTCTTCATTGAACCTCACGAACTTCTCTCGCGCGTTTGCCACAAGTGCATTGAGCAGCAGCAGCTGGATGAACCAGTGCTGGATAAGGTTGGTCACATTGACAGCATGAAGGGTGTCGTCCTGTCTGCAGGGATCTGACAGTGCTAGAATGGATTTGAGAAGGCTTCTGATTTGACTCCCAGCAGTTCTTCCCTTTTGATTCCTTGTCATCTGTGTGCATACACACGGGGGGGGGGGTGCTGATGCTGAGCATTTGGCACAGTCACATTCTAAAAGAACAGTCATTGCCCCAGAGCAAAGCTTTAGGCAAAGCGTGTGGCAGTCAGTTCAGATCCCCTTCTCCTTTTCACTTCTAGCCTGTCTCAGTCTTCCTCCAAGATTTCCTTGTAATTCCTTTCAAGGCTTTGCAGAAGTCTGCAAGGTGCCAGGATTTAAACCACGCACTGTCAAGAGCAGATGTCAGTGCAGCAGCGTGTCTTTCGGTTTTGTTTAATGCATCTCCCCTTTTGCCTTGGGTACTGCTTTGAACTGTTCTAGTTATCATCGTCAACTCCCAGTAGCAGAATGAAGTTGCCCATTAGTCTTCCATGCCTGTGCTGAATAATATTTGTAAAGGTGTGCACCATGATCTGTCTCACCCAACACCTTAGACAAAAATACATCTAGATATATGGCACAACTTTATATAGCCCAATGAGTTGGTGCTGTGTTTAATTTATGACTGTCTAACAAGATCCCATTGTTCTTGCCACTTTTGCTCACCCCATTGCAGCTTAAGAGATGCTGCTGTAGCTTTCAGTAATACCTACATACACACCCCGCTCCACACCAAGTTGTGTTATGTAGGACATAGCACACACTTTGTCAGTTACTTCAGGTACCAATGGAGTGTCTTTTTTTGAAAATGCAGCTGCAAACACATTTTGAGAACTGGGTTAAAATGGATATTAGATCATCCACTGTCCCTGTGATGGTTAGAATGTCAACAGCACATTCCTCATATCTTTTTATTCCTCTTTATGCAAGTGGCCATACAGGAAGAAAGAAGATTCTGTATCTCATCTGACAATACCCATCATTGAAAATTAAGATTGGAATTAAGTGATAATTTACTGAGTGAAAAACAGCCTATGTTTACACTCAGCAAGGTACTAAACTCACATAAAATTCATTAGTTCAGCTGCTGTTTACTAAGCTAAGGAAGACACTGTCACATATTTGGATGTTTTCATTAGTAAGCTGCTAGAACATAAATGTGTTCACTACATTATTGATTTTGAGCGCAGGGCTCCTGAAGGACGTGTATGAACCCAGGACTGATTCTGACTTACTTTGTTTTTTTCCAGTGTGGATCCTGCTGAATCTAGATTGATTTAAATTCAGTCTTCCTCTCCCCCCCCCCATTGAAACAGAAAAGTGTTCTGCACAAGGTTAGGGAGGCTCAGAAGGGGAGGGGAGAGCCAAGCCCAAACAGAGCCTCTTTCTTTCTTTCTTTCTTTCTTTCTTTCTTTCTTTCTTTCTTTCTTTCTTTCTTTCTTTCTTTCTTTCTTTCTTTCTTTCTTTCTTTCTTTCTTTCTTTCTTTCTTTCTTTCTTCCTTCCCTTCCCTTCCCTTCCCTTCCCTTCCCTTCCCTTCCCTTCCCTTCCCTTTTTTTCTTTTCTTTTCTTCTCTTTTCTTGAAGGGGGGAAAGAGGATTGAAGACAACAGAGGAGGGAGAAAAAAAACACAAGGCAAATCTCTACCCACAGAAGTTACTGCTTCTGCAGCTTCTGGGGAGAGAAAATTAGGATTTCCCCTTTAAGAAAAGCTTACAGCCTGGGCAGCCTTGGCCAATCAGGGCTTCTCTACCATGGCAAATGCAACACATGCTTTCTCAATCTGATTCTAAAAATATTGAGAGTTAAAACCACTCTTGGATATCGCAAGGAAAAGGTAGGGTGACTCTGGATCAATCCTGCTTGTTGCAGAGGGAAATTTTAAATTGCCCAAAATCAAAACAGAAATCGCATTCTGTGTAGATGGCAGGGACTGAATCAACCTGGGATTGGAATAAAAGCTCCATGCAGCTTACACCCAGATGACTAGTTAAGAGGGTTCTTGGATGCTCTACTCTGTGTACTTTCACTGGCAGAAGCAAAGTGAAGCAAAGTGTGGTCTTTTCTGTTTTAATACTTAAATTCTGAAACTCCCTCCCTACTAAGACTCACCTGGAGCCAAATTTCCAAGCTTTCAGGTGCCAGATGATAATTAACTTTCCCAGTGCTTTTTAGTAACCTGTATGGAAGTCTTTAGTAGGAGCCTCCTATTTCCCATCCTAAGACTGCCAGACTACACCTGTAGTCGAAATGCCCCACTGCTGATTAGCTGGCTGGTAGGGGAAACTGACCCTGAAAAAGAGGGAGATCCAGCTGACATGCAGCAACATGCGCAATGGGGAGAAGTGGTATAATAATAAAATTATAAATATATACATACATACATAAAATGCCTATGGAAGTGACATCATCATATTGGGGATGTTAGATGACACTCTTGCTATTGAGTAAAATCTCTATGGTAGAAGCCAAACTAACCATAGAGTTTTAGCCCAAAGAGCAGAACATAATTTCCATGTCACATGGTTAATGAGGTAGGCATGTCACTGCACATCAGCTGGGCCTCTTTCCCACACTGGGTAAGTTCTCCCATCACCTGCTGGTTGCCATGAGGGTCTTGGTAATCCTATCCTGTCCACTTTCCATCTGCTGAAGGTTTGGGTATTAGCAATGATGGTTTTGCTTTTCTAGGTTTTATGACTCTTGACCCATACCTTGCCACCTCCATCATGAGTACATTCTAGTACATAATACCTGATTCCAATATGTTTTCCCTTCAAAACTGTCTTCTTCAAAGTGTAATAAAGACATAGGAGGCAGGCAGCCTTCATTATACATGACCTGGCTTTGGAAGAAGGAAAGTGAAAGCACATGTGATGCATTTCCAATTCTTCTTCTCCCCAAGAATCTGTCTTTGGTTTGTGTATATATAATAGTGTAGGGACAGAAAAAGTAACAGGAGAGGAAGTGGAGAGTCCCCCACACATACCACACAAGAAATTTTATAGGTCTTCAATTACTTTCTTATAATCATCATAAACAGCGTGAAAATGGTACACTGAAACCAGCTGTTGAAAAAAAGGTAACGTGGTTATTTCAGTTTTGTTGGAAAAGGAGGAAACTTCTTTGCTTTCTTAGATGATGTGTTCTGTCCATAAGATAAAACAAGGAAACTTCCTGATCTCATCCAGTGTTTTGTTACATGAGAACCCTTTGAAAGGAATGGAGTTATTAGTGGTGCATGTTAAATTTAATGCATTATGTCAGCTGGTACTATATATATGCCACCATTGAATACTTGGCTTGAGGATAAAGTCACTACTGATGGTATGTGCTACCTGGCTGTTCTGAAGTTTTCATTTATCAATTTTGTTTTGCAGGTCCGAATCAGAAAATTTGGACCCAAAATTCTACAGTTATTGACAGAATGGACAGAAACATTTCCATATGACTTTCAAGAGGAGAGAATGATTGGCTGCTTGAAAGATATTATCCACCGGATAGCTCCATGTGATGAGGTGAGGGTAATGGCACTTACTTACATGGTAGTTCAAAGCAGAATTACACCTTTTAAAGTCTATTGAAGTCAACAAACTTAAAAGGGTTAATTCATAGAATTTCACAGGTAATATCAAATGATTTGTCCGTGAATAAGCACTCACAACTAGTCAGATGTTCCCAGGAAGATAATTTTTCAACAGTCTTGCTCCTGTTACCCAGAGTAATTAACATGTGGAATTCACTGCCACAGGAAATGGTGGCAGCTACAAGCATAAGCAGCATCAAGAGAGGATTGAATAAATATATGGAGCAGAAGTTCATGAGTGGCTATTAGCTGCAAGGTATTGATCAGTGCTTCCCAAATGTTTTCAGGCTGTTGCCCCCTTAGCTCCTAGGCAACATCCCTACTGTACCCCCACATACACCCCCACACACGATATACCTCTTTCCTGGTGTTAGGTCTACTGCAAATTCAAAACACAAAATTGCCTACTCTCCTTGTTTGGTTGTTGTGCAGCAGCCATACTTTAGTCTGGGGGAAAATTAATTATTTGTAAAAGTCACTTGTAAAGCCACTTACTGGGAAGAAAAATAAATAGGAAGGAGAAGATGGAGAGAGGGGGGAGAGAAGCAAGCAATGGGAAATCCCATGGTCAGGAGCAAGCAGGAGAAGGTGGAGACTTTGGGGAAGAATTGCCAACCCTGGATTAAGAAATTCCTGGAGATGTGGGCTGGAGCCTAGGGGGGACAAAGTTTGAGGAGGAGGAGAAGGAGCTCAGCAGGAATATGATCCCATCCAGCCCACCTGCTGAAGCTTTTGTTTTCTTCAGAAAGCTAAGGAGGGGTTATCCTGGTCAGCACTGCTATGGGAGACCACCAAGGAAATCCATGGGAGGTAGGTCATGACACCTTGGAACATCTCTCGCTAGGAAAATACAGCACAAAGAGTCAGACTGCTGCCCCCTACTGCCCTCAAATTCCACACTGCACTCTAGTGCCCCAAAATTCCTCCCCTCCCCTCTGGATCTTTCTACCACCCCTTTGGGGGGTATACCACCCACTTTGGGAACCCCTAGTATAGATGGAACACTATGTTTGGGGCAGTGATGCTCTGTATTCTTGATGCTTGGGGAGCAACAGTGGGAGGGCTTCTGAAGTCCTGCCCCTGGTGGTGGACCTCCTGGTGGCACCTGGATTTTGGCCACATTGTGACACAGAATGGTGGACTGGATGGGTCACTGGCCTGATCCAGCATGGCTTTTCTTATGTTCTTATGTGCAGTGTATTGATCCAAGCTTCAGAAAGTTGGTTGATAATTTTTCCAAATAATGAAAATTTTCCTCTATTAAAGGCAGGTGTTTAGTTTTCTGTTAATTCAATAGTCCTTATGCTTTTTTCCCGTCTGATGTCTGATTGGGAATATATGGCTTGGCTGGATTTCCTCAAAGTCAGGGGCAGTTTAGAAACCATACATTAAGAGCCATTTTGAACTTGGCCAAACAAGAAGTTGTTGGAACATGTAAATTGCTGGGCTCTGCATGATTATTGTCAATGCTATTCTACGCAGATTTTCCTCTTTCTAAACCAGTGGCCTTCAGTGAAGGGTGTAACTGTGTTTCGATTTAAGAGTTCTGTCTTAGGTGGATTAGTGTACTCTGCATGAAAAACTCCTGCCCAAGAATACACTAGTATATCCAAGTAGTCCAGCCTTCTTTAAAAGGGCTTTATCTCATACTTTTATCAAGGGAACAGGACTGTAGACTGTACCAATCTCTATGCTATGTATTATCTATTTTTGCATGTATTATCCTATTCTTACTCCATTGTTTTTACTTGTATAATTCCAGTATTACATTAGAAACCAACAGTATTTTCCAGGGTGTAAGCTTTCACGAGTCAAAGCTCACTTTGAATTTATATTGTACCTGTTCATGTTCTCTGTAAACCGCCCTGAGCTGCAAGGGGAGGATGGTATATAAATATAAAAAATATTTATATAAATATAATAAATATATGTCTGATGTTTTGTTTATAATAGTTGAAACTGTTTATAATAGTTGAAATCTTAGTCCTTTTGTATTGCTTATTATATTCTTCATGCTATTAGATTACATTGTTTTATACCATGCTATTCATCTTGAATCTCAGTGACAAAGGCAGACTATAAATTAAATATTTAAAGATTTTTAATGAAGAAATATTCCATGGCTGCATAGGCTTGGAAATCATGTTTTAGTGCTGTGAAATATCAGTTGGGATTTCAGAGGTGGTAAAAAGGAATGAAAAACGTTATCCTCTCTGAACTGTTGGATTATACCAGCCAGTGCCAGCAGCTATATAGAAAAGCATGTCTGCAATTTACGTACCATAATGCAATTTTACTAATAGGAAACAAATGATAAAAGAGATTGGCTTGCCTGAAGACATGCAAATTAATCTATAGCAGGGTAGAACTTGAATTCAGTACACACTTAGCTGTCAAACCCCCACTGTACAGTGTGTCTCAGGCTGATTCCGCATAGGCAGAAAAGGCCAAGACAGCACTCATATGGAAGTGGAGCTAATCTCCACTTTCACATGACACAGCTGCCGGGCAGGCCCTCTCTTGGGCCTGCCACAGATCAGGCCCTCATTTGCCCCAGGCTAAGGGAACACGGAAGAATCTCTGTTCCCTAAGACCACTGTGGGGACAGGGAAGAGCTGGACCTTCCAGGCCTAGCTTCTCCCTGTCCTGCAGTAACCCAGAGGAGGCAAAAAATGCCCTGATTGGCTTCACTGCACCGCAGGGGGGAACAAGGTGTTTTATTTTGCAGGAAGGTCCATGCAATCCCACCTTCCTGCAAAATGACAGACACCCCCCACAGCCCCCCCCCCACATGGCAGAACTTATTTGCCTCCACTGTGTTTCCCAGGGGATCACAGAAAACTGCAGGACATAAAGTGCTGCGGTACCACACTGCTCGTAGCCCTGCACAGCCACTGCCGTGCAGAATGGCCTTCACTGACTCTTGTCAAGCGCTAAAAGAACTTACAACAAAACTTCTATAATAAGAAAGCTTTAATGGAAGTTTACTCTAGTCACTATAACTCAAGAAGTCAAATCTACCCCACAATAGAATTGCAAGCTCTTTTCAATACAATTCTCCCACCCAAAACTTGAATTTCCCAAGGGGAGGGGTGCCCTCTTCCCCAGGTGCCATCCCAGGCATCCTGCCAGAGGTGCTACAATTCGCACGTCCTTGGACTGGCCGGCGCCTAGTGACAAGATACAGTGTTGCTGTTACAAAAAGCAGAGCGAGCGGGCAGGGATCAAAGCACAAACAATTCAGAGAGGGCACTACAAAGCATGATAACATGGGAACAGAGAATAGGCTTGGGTTACATGAAAAGCCAGGAAAAAGAATAGTGAAATACAGTCAAGATGGGGTAACCCCTGTTCATGGACAATTCATGGCAGAGAGCAGGCACTGATCCTGACATTCCTCCAACCCAAAAACAACTTCCCCTCACCCGTTGTCCCTGGGCCTAGGGCACATAGGGGATTCCCGGTGGAACGCACAAAGGAGTCTGGGTGCCTTGATGTCAGAGGCACCAACCCACTCCCTATCCCCCATAGGGAAATCCTTCCATTCAATCAGGTACTGAAGTTTGCCTTTATGCCAACGAGAGTCCAGAATCTTGTCGACCTCGTAGTGGGTGTCCTTGTTGATGAATACAGGCACAGGCGCAGACAAGGGAGGGTGCCAGGCATCCAGAGGCGGGGCACGTTTCAGCAAGCTGGAATGAAAAACGGGGTGTACATTTCTATAAGTCTTTGGCAAGGCAAGTTCCACCGTTACAGCATTTATCAGTCTGGTCACCCGGAAAGGGCCCACAAACTTAGCCCCTAATTTGCAGGAGGGTTGTTGGCACCACAGGTTTTTCGTGGATAAGTATGCCAGGTCCCCCACAGCCCAGGCCGGGTTTGCCACTCGTTTCTTGTCAGCCTGAGCCTTGTAGGCCTGCTTGGCTTCCTCTAAGCACTTCACAATCTCTGGCCAGGCTCTGGAGATTCCACCAGCCCACTTCTGCACATTGGGGGCCTCGGGGGAAGAAATTTCCCAGGTGGGCACAGCTAAGAAGTCCGCCCCATAGATGGCTTTGAATGGGGACATACCAGTCGAAGCATGTACCCCATTGTTATAGGCAAATTCAGCCAACAGGAGTAGGGACACCTAGTCATTTTGTTGATGGTTGATAAAACAGCGGAGGTACTGTTCCAGTATCTGGTTCACCCTCTCAGTTTGCCCATTCGTTTCAGGATGGTAACCAGAGGTGAGGGCCTGCTCCACTCCCAGCAGTCTCAAGAGCTCCCGCCAGAACTTGGCAACGAACTGTGGGCCCCAATCCGTGAGCATTCTACTAGGGATTCCATGTAGCCGGTATACGTGGTTGACAAATAGGGAGGCCAGCTTCACAGCCGAGGGCATCCCTACGCACGGAACAAAATGGGCTTGCTTGGAAAAAGCGTCCACCACCACCCAAATTACACTTTTGCCGTGGCTAAGGGGCAAATCCGTGATAAAGTCCATGGTGACATCTGACCAGGGCCGAGAGGGGGTGGGCAGTGGCTGCAGCAAGCCCTTCTTCTTACCCCCCATTGGCTTGGAATATTTATGGTTTGGAAATCACCTGATATATATTGTTAATTCAAAAGAAATTCCATCTAAATATTAGGAAGAAGTTCCTGACAGTTAGAGCGGTTTCTCAGTGGAACAGGCTTCCTTGGGAGGTGGTGGGTTCTCCATCTTTGGAAATTTTTAAGCAGAGGTTGGATAGCCCATATGACCGAGAGGCTGATTCTGTGAAGGCTTAAGGGGGTGGCAGGCTACAGTGGATGAGCAATAGGGTTGGGGGTGTCCTGCATTGTGCAGGGGGTTGGACTAGGTCCCTTCCAACTCTATTATTCTATGATTCTATGATTCTAATATTTTATCAGGATTTCAATAATCACTTTTACTACTATCTGGAAAACAAAGAAAATTTTCACAAACAGAAAACTTGCAGAGGACATTCTTGGCTCCCGTTTAAAGCAATGGGAACAGAGTTGGATGTTAACAAGTTCTTAGGTTTGAACTGCTTGAGCAGGGCAAATAAGCATATGTGTTTGCCTGTTAATTCTGCTTCCTTCTCTAATAAGATACTTTAATTACATGATTGAAAATGACTGTGCATCTTTTTATCTGGGCTTTCCCCTTCCAAATAACTCCCAACTGATTTTTATTTTTAGCCGCTTAGATTGTTTTCTTCTTTTGAAATCTCATAATTATCTCTCTATCCTTTTTTCTTTTTGTCCTTTTTTAAAGTAGGTAAAGGTATCCCCTGTGCAAGCACCGAGTCATGTCTGACCCTTGGGGTGATGCCCTCTAGCGTTTTCATGGCAGACTCAATACGGGGTGGTTTGCCAGTGCCTTCCCCAGTCATGACCGTTTACCCCCCAGCAGCAAGCTGGGTACTCATTTTACCGACCTCGGAAGGATGGAAGGCTGAGTCAACCTTGAGCCGGCTGCTGGGATCGAACTCCCAACCTCATGAGCAAAGCTTTCAGACGGCTGCCTTACCACTCTGCGCCACAAGAGGCTCATTGTCCTTTTTTAGCCAGATACTAAAGCAAACCTCTTTAACTGCTTGGAGCAATCCTTATCCATTGTTCCTCTTAATATTTGTGAAATAGCCCTGGGGGTGGAGAGTCCTGGCTGTCCGAGATGGAATAGGGCCAATCAGGGTGCGGCATTGGTCCTCCCTCTCCAGCTCCCGCCCTCCTTCCCTGGATGCTAGCCACTTTGCTCTCAGATGCCTGCGAGAGACACACAGAGACACAGAGAGCCCTGCCAAACCGCAAACCACCCCTGATTACCTGCCATGGCTCCTGCTGTGAGGGAGAGAGACAGACAGACAGTGACAAACTGCAAACGAGCCCCAAACTGCAAACAACCCCTGCTTCCCTGCTACCCTTGCTTCCCTGCTATGAAGGAGCCCTGATGGCTCCTGCTGAGAGAGAGAGAGAGAGAGAGAGAGAGATCTGCGCCTGCCGGTGTCCCCTGGGTTCTAGTGCCCAATGCATTCCTGGTTGCAATGGACTCTCTTGCTAGTATGAACATAAAAAGAAAACATCCATGGTGGAGATAGCTGTTAGCCTAAAGAAGCAATTAAACCACAAACGTGATGGGCTTTTAAAAAATGCACCTGTAATTTTGCAACAGATTTTTGCTAGCACCATTATTATCAACACCTTGCCATTAATAATTGAGTAAGGTAGAAAACAAAACATGAACTTTAGTAGAAATATAATGCTAGTTCAGTGCCAACCATGGTTTAAAAGGTGGAGATATAAACATGGGGAGGAACTCTCTGCCATCCTTTGAAAAATGTGATGATAACTGGCCACCTGGAGAAACTGGCGCTGGCCACCTGGAGACACTGGTTGGAAGGGGCAGCTCTCCCTTTCGTTGTATGGATGGACCATAAGAACTTGCAGGCACTCAAGCAGCCCCGCTCGCTTTCCGCCAAGCAAATGAGGTGGGCGGAGTTTTTCTCCCGGTTCAACTTTACTCTCAAACATCTGCCAGGGAAAATGAATTTTTTGGCCGACGCGCTCTTGCGCCTCCCCCAGTATGACAGTAAAAGAGACCCATTGGTGGACACGGTGTTCACGCCCTCCCAACTCAGGCTGATGGTCATGACGCGCAGTAAAGCAAAGGAGGGCGGATCATTCCCAGGGGGTTGGGTCCAGAAATACCATAAATATTTATTTTAGTCAAGAAACTTGTCATCATTAAATAACCTCAAAATGTTACCTGCAATAAAATAGATAGATAGGTTTCATGCCACCTCTTTACTGACACTATGGAACTTACATTGTGGTCAGTGGACTGGGGTTGCATTTGGCAGAGATATTCTACTGACTGGATGCAGAATTGTGATAGAGAGCCATAAAATGGAGGTAAAATTAACCATGCACTCCATATGGTTTCTTTCTTTGGCAAATCAATTAAGGCATATTTTTAACAGGCAAATTTCTGCTGTGTTAAAGTAAGCATATGGTAAGCAGAGGAGTAAGGTAGCTGCTCTGTCCCACTGCAGCCTTCTTTGTCCCTGAAACTGCTTCTGTGTGTCATTGTAACATCAGGTTCTGTGTAAAGGGCAAAGTGGGAGTTTGAGCAAGAGGGTGGATTGGCAAAAATCCTGTTGCCCTCCTCGACAACCAGAAATAACATTTTGTCATAGGACTTGCTGCTGAACCAATGGAACAGCTCCTTAGGACCCCGGTCTTAGAATTGAATAGTTTAGTTGTTCCTGCTACAAAATAAATGACTGTCACTGGTGAACCAGACCATTCTGGATCCAGAAGGGAGAGCATATGGAATGGGCTCTGGAGTACCATGGTACATGGATTAAGGGATGCACTGAGCCAGAAAGGGGGGATATGGCTACCCACCTGAAACTGTCCCATCAGTAAGTTAACACCTTCTCAGCAATAAGATTTCCATGAGTTGTGTGATCCAAGTGGAAATTAAAAAAAATAGCTATGCTTATTCTTCCTTACAGAGATTAATTCATGAAAAATAATATCACAATGTGATGTTGTTTCTAGTGTTCCCTTACCTCCAGTTGCATTTCATTCACTTGTGCATCATAATGGTTTTACTGTTGCTACTGTCTAATATAGTGTTCTTATCCAAATTTCTGCAATTGTAGTCCTAGTACATTGCTTATTAGGTCCCTTTGTATTGATTTTATCAATTCACACTGTGCAATCAACTTTGACTCTCAGTGAGAAAGGCTGACTATTAATAAAATGTATTGCCTTATTAATTTGACTCTAGATACTGGCTATGAATGAAGACTAACATTGGTAGGCAGTTGAAAAGTTGTACTGAAGCCCGTACTGTTTACACTAAAACAGATATTTAAAATTGAAAGCAGCAGAAATATTAATAACTAGGGACAAAGCCCGTTGTCTCCAAGAATACAACGGGCGCTAGAGCTTGGCAGTGGGAAGAGGGAGTTGTCCAGTCTGTAAGGGCATGGGGTGGTCATGTGTGTTGTGTGGGAGGTTGTGGTGGCATGGTGGCAAATGAGGCCATGGGTGTGGAGATATGGGTGTCAAGAACCTATGGTGTGGAATGTTTGTTGAGTGTGGGAGAGGACTGATCTTTGGGAATTTTGGCATAGTGGTTACAGATGAGCTTTCCAGAGCCATGTCCTCAGATATGTGAAGGGAAAATCAGACTGGAGACTCTTCTTAGGGGAAGATTACATGGCAACCAATTCCCCCCAGTTCTGCGTCATTTCCCTTCTTGTGTGAATTAGGCCACATTCACCGAAATGCCCCTCTGCCCTAATACACATAGGGTAGTCACAGTACACAGGTGTCCACCCTGTTCCTTCTGTCTCCCATATTTTCACTGTTGGTAAAATGTTATGTGCCCACATGCTTCTTTCATGGTTGCTCCTTAGAAGAATGGATTTTTGTACCCTATTGCTTACTACCCAAAGGAGTCTCAAAGCGGTTTACAAACACCTTTTCCATTTGTCTCTCCACAATAGTCAACCTGTGAGGTATGTAGGGTTGTGAGAGATCTGAGAGAACTGGGAATGGGCCGCAGTGACCCAGCAGGCCTCAGGTGTCTCAAAGCATTTTCCAATCGTCTTCCCCTTCTCTCCCCATAGCAGACTCCCCATGAGGGAGGTGGGGTAGCGAGCCTCACAGGGAAGCTGGCAACCCTAAGAGGAAGACTGTCTGTGCACAGCAGTCTTGACCTTAGTAAGGTTTTTAATATTGTTTTTTTTTATTTGCCAGGCCAAGGTTATTTGCCAGTTACTATTTCAGTTACGATGTGTCTCCAGACATTTACTTGTTCTCTATTTAGTTTCAGGCTGTAAATATTTATTTAGATCTTCCTGCACTTTCCAGACTCACAGGACTGATGCTGGTCTGCCTGTCTGCGCCCCAGAATACAAACAGTTGCTGATAAGGGCTGGGCATAACCCATAGGCCAGGAGGGACACTCCTGCACCACTCCCTCCCAACTGCAGGCAAAAATGGCTTATTTGAAGGCTGCTCCTTAGAAGAATGGATTTTTGTACCCTGTTGTTTACTACCCAAAGGAGTCTCAACATGGTTTACAAGAATCTTTTCCCTTTGTCTCCCCACAATAGTCAACCTGTGAGGGATGTGGGGCTGTGAGAGGTCTGAGAGAACTTGGAATGGGCCGCAATGACCCAGTAGGCTTCAAGTGTCTCAAAGCATTTTCCAATTGTCTTCCCTTCCTCTCCCCATAGCAGACTCCCCATGAGGGAGGTGGGGTAGAGAGCCTCACATGGAAGCTGGCAACCCTAAGAGGAAGACTCTCTGTGCACAGCAGTCTTTTCCTTAGTAAGGTTTTTTATACTGTTTTTATTTATTTGCCAGGCCAAGGTTGGAAAAAGTCAAGTCAGTTCCAATGTATCTCCAGCCATTTTCTTGTTCACTATTTACAGTTTCAGGCTGTAAATATTTATTTAGATCTTCCTGCACTTTCCAGACTCACAGGACTGATGCTGGTCTGCCTGTCTGCGCCCCAGAATACAAACAGTTGCTGGTAAGGGCTGGCCATAGCCCATAGCCCAGGAGAGAGAAACCTGCACCACTCCCTCCCAACTGCAGGCAAAAATGGCTTCTTTGAAGGCTGGACTCTGAGGCATTGTACGATTTTGAAGTCCCACCTCCAAACCTCCAGGAATATTTCCAACCCAGGGGTAGCCAACCTACAGGTGTGGCCTGGAGAGCTCCTGGAATTACAGCTCACCTGCAGAGTATAAAGATCAGCTCCCCAGGCAGAAAGGGCTACTTTGGACAGGGTTGTGGTACAGAAGAAACATTTAAGGCTTCCCACACAGGTTGTTGTTGAATTGAAAGACTTGAAGCCTACTGCACAGGGTTGTTGTGCAGATGAAACAGGAGACAAAAGAGCCAGCTTCCTCTGCAGAATAATGCTGTGCAGTGGCCTCAAATCTGCAGAGAGTTGCAAAGAAGAAAGACACATGGCTTAGCTGTGTCTAATCCCTGGCCAGAGCAGTATTTTAAGTGAGAAGGGGCTTTTCTGTGGCCTCCCTGCCAGGCAACTGTTTGGCAGAAGGGGAAAGTCCCCCCCCCCCTCAAAAGGAAGGCCCTCAGGTTCTCCTGCGTTGCTCTTGGAAAGGCCTCCCTCCCCTCAGTCAGGGCCTCTCAGAGGCTCCTTCGCAGCAGGCCTGAAGGGAGGGGGAGGGAGCACTCTGCAGCCTCCTGCCAGCTCTGTCAGGGTTCTGAGGCAATTTGCAGTTGGACATGACAGTTAGGACAGCCTTGGGGCGAAAAGGGCTGGCGCAGCCTGTCCAAGCCTCTGTTCTCATCCCCCTTGGCAGCCCTACTGACCTCCTCTCCCTGCGTTGGTCAGGACCAGACTGTCAGCCAGACTGGGCTGGGTGAATGGAATTTTGGTCTGTCCTGGTGAGGGGCCAATAGGAAGGCACTTTGCGCGCCTCCCCATTGGCTGCTTGGCCCTGGATGGACACTCGGAGGGCCCAATCAGGAGCCGCTTCGCAGCTTCTGATTGGGCCCTCTGAGTTTTTATCCTGGACAGGGCCCGCCCTAACTCCTCCCCAGGTGGCCTTACTCTTTTATTTAATAGGACCCTGTCCTATTTAAAAATATTCACTACTACAAGTCATTTGTAATAAGCACATTTTTTGCATCTATTTATTTCAGATTAAGGACAGTGATATGTAGTGGTTAGTAGCAGTAAGTATAGCTTGGTGTAGTGGTTAGGAGCATGAACTTCTAATCTGGTGAGCCGGGTTTGATTCCCCAGTCCCCCACATGCAGCCAGCTGGGTGACCTTGGGCATGCCACAGCCCTGATAAAGCTGTTCTGACTGAGCAGTAATATCAGGACTTCACCTACCTCACCGGGTGCCTGTTGTGGGGAGAAGACAGGGAAGGCAATTGTAAACTGCTTTGAGACTCCTTCAGGTAGAGAAAAGCAGGATATAAGAACCAACTCTTCTTTCTCTTCTTCAACAAGTGCTCCTTGAACAAGATGCTTTTCCGCCATGCAACTCGAAGGATACACCATACAGTGATAGATAGGTTTCATGCCACCTCTTTACTGACACTATGGAACTTACATTGTGGTCAGTGGACTGGGGTTGCATTTGGCAGAGATATTCTACTGACTGGATGCAGAATTGTGATAGAGAGCCATAAAATGGAGGTAAAATTAAGCTGACCAGACATTCTGGAATAATGTGATTTCAGAAACATCAATCTAAACCACTACTAATAATGTTTTCCCCCATTGTTATGTTTGGCAGTTTGCTCATTGGCTTTCCCTTTTTCACTTATTTAGGCATACTGGAAAAAAATGAACCAGCTTCTACAAACCCTGAACCAGAAGCTTGCCACTCTAAACCACGGACAAGAAGGGATAGTCAAGATCAATGCAGCTGTCTCAGACAAGGTGGTTGCTTTTAAAAGTAAACCTCCATCCATTCAAAGAGAAATGTTAAGTGTCTGCAGTGATCCCTATACCTTGGCCCAGCAGTTGACACATGTGGAACTAGTAAGTGGAAAACAAGACTTCTACTTTGCATTGAGTTGTAATGATGTAAAACATCTTTTATCCAAAATTATCAGTGAAAATTCTGTAACATGCTGCAAACATCATCATATAACCAATAGGCCTAGATAAAAATGTCCTGTCTCTTTAACAGCTGAAGCTTCCCATGGCATGCAGGTAAATAACATCATATGGTTCATAACATCCCACAAAGCCTTTATTAAAGGGACAGGACATTGTTTTCGCCAGGTAGTTAGCAACTCTAGTGCCCAGAAGAAGATCACAATTTTAGGTTTTCTCATTCTTTCTATTTATCATTAACCAAATGTTTTGTCTTTTCTATTTCACCTTCCAAAAATAAGGGTAATTAATCCCAAACATAATTTTAAAATAAAGGTATACATCCCTTCCCCTGATCTGGTTAGATCTCAGAAGTACGGTCAAGCACTGGCTAGTAATTGAATGGGAGACCTAAAAGGAATACTAGGGTTGTGACATGCAGGCAAGCAATAGCAAAGAAACTTTGAATGTCTCTTGCCTAGAAAACCCTACGGCAGAGTTGGCCAAACTGTGACTCTCCAGATGTCTATGGACTACAATTATCATGAGACCCTGCCATTGGTAATGATAGTCTGTGGGCATCTGGAGAGCCACAGGTTAGCTATCCTTGCCCTACAGGCTCACTCATTTATTTGTGGCCTGGTGGAACTTTCCATCACCATACATCCCTTAGGTTGTAAAAATATGTTGCTTCAGTAATATTAAGAACTAGTAATCAAGCCCATTGCAGTTCTAAATGCAATGGGCGCTAGCAGTGAGTGTGGGTTTGGGGGGGGGGGAATACCTGCAGTCTTTGGAGGGGGTTTGAAAGGGGAGAAGGGGGCAGGGTAAGGGACACACTCTCAGCCACCCACCCACCCCCTCTCTCAGAACCCCCCCCCGAGAAGCAGCGCCGCGGTCCTCCCTCCCAAGGCCAGTCAGAACCCCAGGTCCACTTACCAACCTTGCGCTGGTCCTGGTTGCTGTTTGCTGGTCTTCGGCCATCGCAGTTCCCAGGAGAAGGCCGGCCGGGCCACCCCCCCACCGGAAGCCGCTCCTGCGTCCGGGGGAAGGCGGGCCCGGCCACCCCCCCACCCGAGGCTCTCTGGAGCCTTCCCCCGGCCTGACGCTGCTTCAGGCCAGCGGCAAAGGAGCAACTGTGAGCCGCGCTGTGCGCGGCTCGCAGTTGCTGGCGGCGGGAATCAGAGGGACCAATCGGCAGGCGCTTCGCGCCTGCCGATTGGTCCCTCTGATTGTCATGAGGAAGGGTCCAATCTGGACCCTTCCTCATCCCGGACACATCCCGCCCCAGAACCTCTTACTGTCTTATTTAGTCCATGGCGCCCGCGGCGCCACGGGCGGTTTACAGATGTTGGGGATAACATTGATAAGAGCTAATCAGTTGACCAGGAGCTTCCTAAAGACCATTTTAATTCTGGTTTTGAATCAGAATGATGTTTTGAACATTATGAACTCAGTAACAGTTTTACTGTGTTATATCTTCTTTTTTATGTTATCTCTTGCAAAAGGAAAGACTGAGTCATATTGGCCCTGAAGAATTTGTTCAGGCATTTGTCCATAAGGATCCTTTGGAAAGCACAAAGGTATGAATTGAAATACGATCTTGTTATGTTCCATGTTCTAGATGAGCATGCTAGGAGTGGACTGTAAGTCAGTGACACACAATGGACATTCTTCCACTGATGCCATTTAGTTATAGGCTTACCAAAGCATCTGTTTTAAAGCTGCATAAAGCTACAGTATATTTGTTGGGCATCAAGATGGTGATAATATAATGATAAATCACCCCACAGAACCATCTTTTATGTTCTTTTTGGATCTGAGATGCTCCCAACATATGCTTTTGAGTGCAAAATTATATATCTGCATACAATAAACCAAGAACTATAGCTTAAACTTGTAGCTAAAGAGTACATATTTTTATATTCTGTACTGTTGTTCCAGAAGGGATCGATTAGCTTTGTGCTTGGAGAAGTTCATGCAGCCACTGCATTAAATTGCAGGCTTGTTAAAGTCAAGGACGATGTGCCCATTAGCATCTGTGGGAGTGAAAATGGTGGGGGATGAATGGGGGACACTATTTCTTCATGTAGTGGCAGCACACAGATAAGTCTTCAAAAGAAATGTCTGGTGTTGAAAAATCTTGTGGTTCATAACATTAATCAAAGTGCACAAGCAAAAAGGCAAAGCATTCTTCAAAGTAAATAGACATTCCTCAAACTGTTGCACCTGTAAAGCTAGTGCACTGCATTTGAAATGACTGAAAGAAGACTGGCTAATGCAACACTGCTACAATAGTTTCAAGTGTCTGGAAAATAGTATTTACTTCCCACACAGTAAAAATATTGTTCTGAATACTTGGGACACAATAAGAGCAAAATGGTGTTTCTTCTTATGAAAAAATCTTAGACTATTATACTTCAGGAGGAGCTAAAAACAAGCCAGATGTTAAACACATTATAAAAACTTGTCAACCAATCTCTAGTAGAATTTAAAACATAAACAAGGAGGTATGTTGGTTCAGTCTATAGTTGAATTAGGGAGCTTGCTAGCTGCCTTGTACATTGACAGCTGTGGTAGATAACTGCTTCTGCTGTTGTGTTCTTCTTTATAGATTACAGCTACCAAATATTTGGAGAAAAAGATGCCCTGTCCCTTTAATATAGGAATAATATAGGAATGTTGTTGTTGTGGTGGTGGTAGTTGTTACATTTCAATTTATTACTGGCCACTCTCAGCTTAGGCCAGCTCACAGTAGTTTACTATTTAAAACCATAAAATACAATAAAACCCTTAGTATACAATAACCTAGAGCCTCTTGTGGCGCAGAGTGGTAAGGCAGCCGTCTGAAAGCTTTGCCCATGAGGCTGGGAGTTCGATCCCAGCAGCCGGCTCAAGGTTGACTCAGCCTTCCATCCTTCCGAGGTCGGTAAAATGAGTACCCAGCTTGCTGGGGGGTAAACGGTAATGACTGGGGAAGGCACTGGCAAACCACCCCATATTGAGTCTGCCATGAAAACGCTGGAGGGCGTCACCCCAAGGGTCAGACATGACTCGGTGCTTGCACAGGGGATACCTTTACCTTTTTATACAATAACCTGGAACCTGGAACGTCAGATCCATGAATCAAGGTAAGCTGGACGTGGTCAAACAAGAAATGACAAGACTGAACATCGACATTTTAGGAATCAGTGAACTAAAATGGACAGGAATGGGTGAATTTAATTCAGATGACCATCAGGTATACTACTGTGGACAAGAATCTCGCAGAAGAAATGGAGTAGCCTTCATAATCAATAAGAGAGTAGGAAAAGCAGTCTTGGGATACAATCCGCAAAATGACAGAATGATCTCAGTTCGAATCCAAGGCAAACCATTCAACATCACAGTGATCCAGGTCTATGCCCTAACCACTGCTGCTGAAGAGGATGAAGTTGATCAGTTCTATGAAGCCCTACAACACCTTCTAGAAGCAACGCCAAAAAATGATGTGCTTATCATCATGGGGGATTGGAATACTAAACTAGGAAGCCAAAAGATAGCCGGGATAACAGGCAAGTTTGGCCTTGGAGTACAAAATGAAGCAGGCCACAGGCTGGTAGAATTTTGTCAAGAGAATACAATGGTCATAGCAAACACTCTTTTCCAACAACCCAAGAGACGACTCTACACATGGACATCACCAGACGGTCAACACAGAAATCAGATTGACTATGTGCTCTGCAGCCAAAGATGGAAAAGTTCTATACAGTCAATAAAAACAAGACCAGGAGCTGATTGTGGTTCAGATCATGAGCTTCTTGTTGCAAAATTTAGGCTTAAATTGAAGAAAGTAGGGAAAAGCACTAGGCCACTCAGGTATGAACCAAATCATATCCCCGACGAATACACAGTAGAGGTGACAAATAGATTTAAGGAATTAGATCTGATAGACAGAGTGCCTGAAGAACTATGGACGGAGGTTCGCGACATTGTACAAGAGGTAGCAACTAAAACCATCCCAAAGAAAAAGAAATGCAAGAAATCAAAATGGCTGTCTGAGGAAGCTTTACAAATAGCTAAGGAGAGAAGGGAAGTGAAAGGCAAGGGAGAAATAGAAAGATACACCCAATTGAATGCAGAATTCCAGAGAAAAGCTAGAAGAGATAAGAATGCCTTCTTAAATGAACAGTGCAAACAAATAGAAGAAAACAATAGAATGGGGAGGACCAGAGATCTTTTCAAGAAAATTGGAGATATGAAGAGAACGTTTCATGTAAAGTTGGGTATGATAAGGAACCAGAATGGTAGGGACCTCACAGAAGCAGAAGAGATTAAACAAAGGTGGCAAAATTATACAGAACAACTATACAAGAGCGAGCTTAACATCCCTGATGACCACAGTGGGGTAATTACTGACCTGGAGCCAGACATCCTGGAATGTGAAGTCAAATGGGCCTTAGGAAGTCTGAGCAACAATAAAGCTAGTGGTGGTGACAGCATTCCAGTTGAACTATTCAAAATCTTAAAGGACGATGCAGTAAAAGTGCTACACTCAATATGCCAGCAAATTTGGAAAACTCAGCAATGGCCACAGGATTGGAAAAGGTCAGTTTACATTCCAATCCCAAAGAAGGGCAATGCCAAAGAATGTTCAAACTACCGCACCATTGCACTAATTTCTCATGCTAGCAAAGTTATGCTCAAAATCCTACAAGCTAGGCTCCAGCAATATGTGGACCGAGAACTTCCAGAAGTACAGGCAGGATTTCGTAGAGGCAGAGGAACTAGAGATCAAATTGCCAACATACACTGGATCATGGAGAAAGCTAGGGAGTACCAGAAGAACGTCTATTTCTGCTTCATTGACTATGCTAAAGCCTTTGATTGTGTGGAGCACAACAAATTGTGGCAAGTTCTTAAAGAGATGGGAATACCAGAGCATCTTATTCGTCTCTTGAGAAATTTATATGCAGGTCAAGAAGCAACAATGAGAACCGAACATGGAACCACTGACTGGTTCAAAATTGAGAAAGGAGTTTGGCAAGGCTGTATACTGTCGCCTTGCCTATTTAACTTGTATGCAGAGCACATCATGAGAAATGCGGGATTAGAGGAGTCACAAATTGGGATCAAGATTGCAGGGAGAAATATCAACAACCTCAGATATGCAGATGATACCACTCTAATGGCAGAAAGTGAAGAGGAACTAAAGAGCCTGTTGATGCGGGTGAAGGAGGAGAGTGCAAAAGTTGGCTTGAAACTCAACATCAAGAAAACAAAGATCATGGCATCCGGCCCTCTCAATTCCTGGCAAATAGATGGGGAAGAAATGGAGATAGTGACAGATTTTATTTTCCTGGGCTCCAAGATCACTGCAGATGGGGACTGCAGCAAAGAAATTAAAAGACGCTTGCTCCTGGGGAGGAAAGCTATGGCAAATCTAGACAGCATCCTAAAAAGCAGAGACATCACCCTGCCAGCAAAAGTGCGTTTAGTCAAGGCTATGGTATTCTCAGTTGCAATGTATGGCTGCGAAAGTTAGACCATAAGGAAGGCCGAGCGTCAAAGAATTGAGGCTTTTGAACTCTGGTGCTGGAGAAGACTCTTGCGAGTCCCTTGGACCGCAAGGCGAACAAACCGGTCAGTCCTAGAGGAGATCAATCCTGACTGCTCTTTAGAAGGCCAGATCCTGAAGATGAAACTCAAATACTTTGGCCACCTCATGAGAAGGAAGGACTCCCTGGAGAAGAGCCTAATGCTGGGAGTGATCAAGGGCAAAAGAAGAAGGGGACGACAGAGAATGAGGTGGCTGGATGGAGTCACTGAAGCAGTAGGTGCAAACTTAAATGGACTCCGGGGAATGGTAGAGGACAGGAAGGCCTGGAGGATCATTGTCCATGGGGTCGCAATGGGTCGGACACGACTTCGCACATAACAACAATACAATAACAGCCACAAACTGACATTTGTTGATTTCATGACCCCCAACCAGCCACCCTGGCTCAACAAACTCCCTCCCCACCTGACATCATGCTTTAAGGTTGGTAGCTACATCTGAGAAAAAGGGGGAACCCAAGAATCTTCTGCACTTCCTTGACCAAATGGTAGAAGAGCTCCATCTTGCAGGCACTGCGGAACTGTGATAGCTCTGACATGGCCCTTTGCTTGTTCAGGAGCTAATTCTACCAGATAAGGGCCAGGACCAAAAAGGCCCTGGCCTTGGCTGAGGCCAGGCTCACTTCACATGGCCAGGTATCACCAATTTATTAGTATCCGCAGAGCAGAGAGCTCCACAGGGGGCATACGGTGATAGACGATCCCTCATATATTTAGGGCCCATACCGCAAATGGCCTTGAAGGTCAAAACCAAAGCCTTGAACTTGATCTGGAACACCACTGGTAACCAGTGCAACTGTTTCAGCACTAACTGAATATCAAAGATGTTCCCTTGTGGATCCTAGCAACTACATTTTGCACCAGTTTCAACTTCTAGGCCAAGGCCAAGGGTAGGCCTGTGTAGAGCGAGAAGTGTATCCTGGAGGTGACCATCACAATAGATCACTGTGGCTAGGTGTTCTGGGGCCAGATAGGGCACTAGTAGCCTTGCTTGGCACAAATGGAAAAACACTGTAGTGGGCTACTGTAGTGATCTGCACCTCTATTGATAAGGAGGCATCAAAGATCACCCCCAGATTTCTGGTAGAGGGCGAGATCTCTCATTGCACCCTGTTATTTACCTCCATGCATATGATGTTTCAGCTGTCCATTTTGATACACTATTACTAGGGCTTCCCCCCCCCCCAACACACACACACACAACCCTGTTTGCAACCCTGATTGTATAGTAGTAGGTCTGTCCATGTGCAGTACAGTTATTGGTGCCAGGCTTTCCTGAGTACATCAGATAGACAGACAAAACTTTATTATGATCATAGACCAGCAAAGTCAGAATTAACAATCACACAATCAGTTACCAAACATAATACAGCTAAAAACATGGATTTGCTCATAATATAAAATGATATAAAACAGCTTAGACCATAAAACTGCTAAAATATAAATTAGATTATATAGGAAATACAGGAAATTATTCTGATCACAGCTCTGTGGGTCAGTTAGGTGTTAGTTATCTTCTGCTGACTTTTCATGGCTGCAGCACAGTACCTGGCAGCATTATGTGATAGAACAGTTTGTGTCTGTGAGCAGTAAGAAGGTATAAAATTGACCTGAACACCCTGGGACTCTATGTAACCAAGGTACAATAAAAATGGAACTTATCATTATAAAACCAACAATGAAGAAGAATGTGTTCCATTGTTTCTATTTGACCAGAACCACAGGGGCACTTCTTTTCACCATAAGGAAGTTTCTTGTATCTCCCTTCAAGTACAGCTGAAGGAAGGGGATTGCAGCGAGCAAAAGTAAAGGCTCTCCAGTGACTAGGTACCTCAAGGTTCACTAAATAAGTCATGGGAGCTGTGACATACCTTTTGCTTTCACTAACAATAAAGGCAGAGTTACTTGCTAAATTATGTTGGCATTCTATATCCACTACTCACTGTTTAACGACCTCTTTAGCCTGGTCATAAGCCATCTTCAACAGAAATTCTGGAGAAAATCCCAAGGCTGCAATTTTTCCTCTCACAGACTGTTTCCATGAAGACTGGAATTCATCCTTCATTATCAGTGAAGCAAAGGCACAAGGAAAACAAGATTCTAAGCCAGTAATTGAGAATGGTTAACCATACTCTAGCCTCCATCTTCATAAGGCCAGTCTCAAGTTGCAAGGTGGCATTAAAGACACATCTTTGGCCTTGGAGGGCTGATCTTAGGAATTTGGATTGTACAGATTCCAATGTTCCAAAGTCGGAATAGGGACCTAGCTCCGTACCATATAAGAATTGTGTTATTAACATCGCTCCAAACAGTTTTAAAACTGCAGGGATATAATGTCCGCCTTTCAACTTAAGGAATCTGAGAATGGTGTTTGCACTTTTTTGTGCATTTCCAGCGACATAAACCCCATGCACTTTCCTGTGGCCAGATGGCTGCAGAACTACTCCCAAATATTTGATGCAGGAAACCCGTTCTATCTTAAATCTATCAATATGCTGGATGTATTTCTTGGTCCTTTTGCCAAATGTCATAATTTTGGTTTTCTGATAGTTAAGTTCTAATTATTATCTCAAAGTGGCTTACAGTCACCTTCCCTTTCCTCTCCCTACAACAGACATCCTTTGAGGTGGGTGAGGCTGAGAGAGCCCTAATATCACTGCTCGGTCAGAACAGCTTTATCTGCGCCGTGGTGAGCTCAAGGTCACCCAGCTGGCTGCATGTGGGGGAGTGCAGAATCGAACTTGGCTTGCGAGATTAGAAGTCCACACTCCTAACCACTACAACAAACTGTAACTTGCATATTAAATAAAACAGCTGTCAATCTAATGAAGAATTCTCCATTTTGTCCCACAATTTGAAACAGGAAATGGAGTCGGAAGCTGCATTGAAATCTATAAAAGTGGCATAGAGGGAAGTTGTATTGTGGGAAGAGTATTTCTCAATAAGTTGATGTAGTACCAGGCACTGACCGATAATACATTGACCCTCTCTGAAGCTAGCTTGTTCCTCTACAAGAATGTTTTCCTGTTCAATCCAGTCCTGAAATTTGGACTGAAGATGCCTTGCATAAACCTTACTGGTTGTGTTGGGGAAGCTAATTGGTTTATAATTAGCAGGATCACTCTTGTCCATTTTTTGTATATTGGGATGACAGTTGCAGGTCACCAGTCTCTAGTTATACAGTCATGGCCATCGATGCAGGTAAAGAGTGAAGCAAGGGGCCCAGAATTCCAAATTGTTTTTAATGATCTCTGCAGGGATTAAGTCTTCCCCTGGAGCTTTTCCTAATCTTAACTGAGCTATTAAACTTTTAATCTCACCCTTAGCTACTGGTGCCCATGTTGGTAAGTTTTCTATTGGTTGGTTAGAACGTTCTCTTTCAACATTGGAATTCATATATAGTTGTTGAAAATGTGACTCCCTGGAAAATGTGACTCCCAAACACCTGGTAGAAGAGCTCCATCTTGCAGGCACTGCAGAACTGTGACAGGCCCTCTGATTGTTCAGGAGCTAATTCCACAAGGTAAGGGCCAGGACCAAAAAGGCCCTGGCCTTGGCCGAGGCCAGGCTTACTTCACATGGCCAGGTATCACCAATTTATTAGTATCCGGGCCAAGAGTAGTCCTGTGAAGAGTGAGTTACAGAAGTCTAGCCTGGAGGTGACCATCACATAGATCACTGTGGCTAGGATCTGTTTTAAGGCAATATTCTCTTGTCCCTCCCACATGGCAGCCATTTTCCCTGCAAGGTGACTGTTTCTTTCCCCCCCCCCCCACAGGGTAGCTTTCTTTAGCATTAGAATAACATTATATTGATATAACATTATAACAATATAGATCCAAGTGCATGTACACTAAAGCTTATACCTTGAATAAAAATTTGTTGGTCTTAGAGGTGTCATTGGACTTGAATGTTGTTCTGCATTCAATATGTGTACAAAGCTCCCTGAATTTCCAGCTATCATTTTAAAAGAAGTCTCTAGGCTCTTCCCTTTTAGAGATATGACATATCTATAACCTAAAATGGTCTACCCACCATAATACTAGTTTTTCCTTGGCCAAGAATAAATCACAGGCCATTTGTCGCTTCCACTTCCAGAAGGACAACCAATACGTGCCTGTGGCTCTTCAGGTTTTTCAAGCCTCCGTGATCCCTCGACTGCTCTTTGGGATTCCTGCATGGATCCAGTCTCTGAATAAAGAAGCCAACTGTATGTCTGCGGCCTTTTACCGCAGAATTTTAGGCTTACCGAATTCGGTAACCTATTTGACTCTATGTGCCGAGCTGGGTCTACATACTATCGAATCACGTGCTTGGATTTTATCCATCAAATACTGACTCCATCTTTTCTTTAGCCCTCCGCCAAATAGTCTCCGTGCACTTATTCTATCTGACCATTATACTTCGAAATGGTCTCAGGCCATTGCCTCTAAAATTAAATCCATAGGCATTGACCTTGATTCTTTAGCTAACTCTGGAGAGGATCATATTTTTCAAACTATCCAAAGAAGAATCCAGGATATTGATCTCCAGATAATTTATGCTGGTGCAGGGTGACCATGCTCCCCACGAGCTTTTGGTCTATCCTATACCCCAAACACTATGGCACACTATTTTTCCAACCTTATAATACCTTCAAACCGCAGAGCGTTTATGTTAGCCAGACTAAACGTATTTCCTTCTGCAATGGTTGAAGGCAGGTATAGGAGAATTCCCCGCAATGAAAGAATTTTCAGGTATTGCCATACAGAACCAGACTCAGTTTGCCATATCATTCTGCGATGTGAGTTGTACAACAACCAACATTCTGACTTGATCTCCCCACTTCTACCCTTCCCTAGTGTCTCAGATGGCAGGGCTCTTGAATCGCTGCTTATCGATAATTGCTCGGAGACCACTGAACGGGTAGCCAAGTTTTTATCTATAGTAATAACCCACGGGGTAAAGAAGTAAACGTCACTGGCTTCATCTTTTTGTATTTGCCTGTTGTAATTTCTTCACAATTTTTTAGACTTTTATTACAGAATCGATTTGTATATTGTTTTATATTGTGAATGCCATTAAAGGTTTTGTATTGTATTGTATTGTGATATGGCATATCTGCACATTGGGCAGGGCTCAAAACTTACTTTTTAAAAAAGTAGACTAGGGCGGGACTGACAGTGAGGCTGGCTGCCTGGGCCAGCATGGTGGAGGGCAGCTGTATCCCCCCCTCCCCGAACCCTCCTTGCAGCCAGGAGAGTGGAGTAGCTGTGGCAGACTGCACCTGGATGGCCCTCCCTGGCTTCCTTATGCCCAGGAGGATGGGAAGGCCAGCAGAGGTGCAGCAGAATGTTTTTAGACAGCTGTCTCCTATTCCCCAGCCTACCTCCTATCAATTCTTTCTCCTCACACCGTCCTAATAAGCAGCATGGAGGAGGAGGAAGACAAGGCAGGGAAAAGCTTCTGATAGACCCTCAGTGAGGGAGTGACATCACCCTATTGAGGGTGTGTCCCCTAGTGAGGGCCAATCAGAGGCCCAGCACATTGTCAGAAGTACCTGATGCTTTTTATGAGATATGATGATGATACTATGAACCAAGCACAAACTCATTTTCAAAGTCAGCTTGGTTTCCTTTTGGGGGTCACTAACAGGTTAACAGCATTTCTCTTGATTTGCTGCCTTACTTTGTCAAAAACAAACAATGAATAAGGAGAACACAGTGAACAAATCAGAATTAACACACTGAGATAACCCAGCTGTCATAACAAATCCAACTTATCACCACAGATTCTTGCAACCAAAAAAGCTGTACGCAGCTTCAGATGGATTTTACTTCACAAATTAATAGGGGTTTCGATGGACTTAAGGATCTTTATGGGTTCTTGCCTTTTGTGGGAAGAGGAAGGGGAAGCAATTATAAGCTGCTTTGAAACTCCTTCAGGTAGTAAAAAGCGGGGTACAAAAACCCAGCTCTTCTTCTCTAAACTGAAAAATCCCAGACTTTTCAGATTTTTCTCAGAGGGGATTCATCTTAGTTGCTTTCCTAATCATCTTGGTTGCGCTCCTCTGTACTTAATTGACAGGCTTCTTTTGTTCCTATCTTTCTACATGTGCAAAGCTAACTGCATATTCAAAAGCTTATGTTTGATTGTGTGTATGTGCTGAGATGCAAGTGCTTGGGGTATCTAGAATTAAGTACTAAATAAAATTGAATCAGGATGAAATAAGGACATGACAGTCAATTTGAGACGGGAAAATGTGCCTTGTGTGTAGCTGAAGTAGATAAATCAACAAAGGTTGGGGAGGAACCATGGAGAACAAAGAAGAAATGTTGAGTGCTATGCCCAATGGCTTTGCGCGCCATATAGCATTAAATGTACTTGATGTGAAAGGGAAAAGCCACTGCAAAGGGAGGATAAGGTACAAGGAGTAATTAATGATCATGCAAGGAAATATGAGATGGAAATGACAGACCACCAGAAAGTAAAATGTGGCCTGAGCAGAATCCAACTGGAAAATATGAATGGTTTTTTCACATAAGTAATATTTCATGAATGGTTACATATATTAGATATTAGGGTGCTGCAGTTGATATGCCTGTTCAATAAGCAAGGTAGTAAAATGTATTTAAGCTAGCCAGGGAGGCACTGAAAGCTTCCCCTTCTGAATAAATCATAATTTCAGTGACTCTTAGAGTGAAATTAATAGCTTTCCTTGCACTCTTGGGAATCCCCTCTTTGTAGTCACAGAACATTGTTATCCTCATTGAGAGCAGAGATGCCGCCTCTGTATGTGGAATTCTAAGTGCATATTGGGCTGCTGATTTATGTCTTTGGCTTTTTCAAACATTTTGAATCATGTATAGCAGAATGTGCCTTGAGCTGCTTAAAGGAAAGATGGGATAAAATGAAACAGAATGACCAGTGGAATCTTCTCACACTAGCCTGAAATATGGGACAGAAGAGTCAGAATCAGGATTAGATTATGGATATTAATACAGTTGTCTCCCTATGTAAACTTGTTTTCATATGCATAGATACAAAATTGTACTTTGAATAGGGAAAAAGAGACTAAAAGAAGGAAGTGAAAAGATGGGAGTATACCTAAATATCAAAAAGACCAAGATTATGAAAATTACTGGCAGTAGCACCAAAGTCACGATTGACAATGAGAACATTGAATGTATTGATGCTTTCATCTTTCTTGGCTCTATGATCACTCACAATGGTGGATGCAGCCATGAAATCAAATGGCGAATAACACTGGGCCGGAACGCAATGTTAAGCATGAACTGAATATTGAAGAGTAAGGATATCAGCCTTAATACAAAATGCTGGCTAGTCAGCGCCATTGTCTTCCCCATAACAAGCTATGGATGCGAAAGCTGGACGCTGAAGAAGGAAGACAGGAGGAAAATAGATGCTTTTGAATTATGGTGTGGGGGACGAATGCTGCGAATACCATGGACAGCCAAAGTTACCAACAAGTCAGTTTTAGAGAGGAGCAAACCAACTAAGTCATTAGAAGGCAAGATATTATGGCTAAAGCTCACTTACTTTGGACACATCATGGAATCAGACTCGTTAGAAAAATCATTAATGCTCGGCATGGTCAGTGGCAAAAGGAAACGTGGTTGCCAAAGGATCCGCTGGCTCAACACGATCAAAGCGATAGAGGTATGACCATGAACAAACTAAAAGAAGTAGTCAGAGACAGAGACAAATGGAGAAAACTTTCCTATAGAATCGCCGAGTGTCAGACATGACTGAACGGATGACATCATCATCATATTTTGAATAGGGATGTTTACATATATGCTTTCAATAGGCTTTGCAAGGGACTGAAAATTCCTCCTCAACCTGCCTCCAATAGTTTGAGAATATTTGCATTGCTTCTGCCTGTTTGCAAACCATATTTTCCAATTTAATATTTAAAGTGTATATGTTTAATTTTTAAAATAAATACATTTGCTATAGCATTGGTATTATATTTTTCATGTCTTTAGCAGGTGTTTCTTTTTTTAAACCACATAGTTCTAGCCAATCAGAGATTGTATAGTGCACCTGATTTTACAGTGACATTTAGTCAGACCTAACCATATGACAATGTTAAGAACAAATGAAGCCAGGTTCATTGTCCTCTATTAGACCTTGGGGAGAAGGGAGGATGTATCCCTATTGCTGAAACAACTAGCCAACTCCCTGTTCTGTCATATAGTATTAATTTTATTGCCTTCCTGTACCATAGTTCAATATGCCATAACAACATGAGCAGAGCTCTGCTAGATCAGACCAGTGGTCCAGAGAGCCAGCTTGGTGTAGAGGTTAGGAGCGCCAAGTTCTAATCTGGCGAGCCAGGTTTGATTCCCCGCTCCTCCAGATGCAGCCAGCAGGGTGACCTTGGGCTCGCCACAGTGCTGATAAAGCTATTCTGACCGAGCAGTAATATTAAGGCTCTCTCAGCCTCACCGACCTCACAGGGTGTCTGTTGTGGGGAGAGGAAAAGGAAGGCAATTGCAAGCTGCTTTGAGACTCCTTCTGTTAGAGAAAATTGGTATATAAGAACCAACTCTTCTTCTTCCATCTAATCCAAAATCTTGTCTCACGCCATAACCAACCAGTTACTCTGGAGAGCCAGCATCAAGACACAGAAGCTGAGGGCTTATGGCACTAGTATCCAGAGGTTTAGTGCTTATGACTGTGGAGGTTCCTTTTAATCACCATTGACTAGTAGCCACCAACAGACCCATTCTCCATGAACCCATCTTAATTTGCTCTTAAAGCCATCTATGCTTGTGGCTATCACTACATCCTCTGGCAGCAGATTTCACATTATGATCACTCACTGTGTAAAAATTATTTTCTTTTGCCTGTTCTGAATCTTTTGCCTATTGACTTCAATGGATGCCCCCAAGTTCTAGTATTTTGTGGGAGGGAGAAAACATTAGCTCTATCTACCTTGCCAAAATTGTGATTAAATTTATAAACCTGTATCATGTAATCTTAGTCCTTTTTTCTAAACTAAAAAGCCCCAGACTCTTCAGCTTTTTTCCATAGGAAAGGTAAACAATTTAAAAATTAGGTTTTTTTTTAAACAAATATGGTTTCCCATATTGCTTTCCTCCCAATATAAAAATGTCATTCCCATTTCCCTTTTACCCATCTTATCCTTAGGATATGCTTAAGGCTTTAATTGGAAATGGTTACATTAATGAAAGAAAGCAACTCTTGATAACCTCTAGTGCAGTGGTCCCCAACCACCAGGCCGTGGCTCCCTCTTCCCGCCCCCCGCCCCCCGCAGTAAGAAACTTCCCAGGCTGCAAGCAAATCGGCCACAAAAGCGGCCGATTAGCTTGTGGCCCGGCAAGCTTCTTTTTTTTGGGGGGAGAGGGAAACAGGGCCGAGCATGCACAATGCGCATGCGTGGCTGAAAACTCACACGCACAACATTTTGTGCATGCGCGGATGTGCCATACATGCGTGTTTTTGGCTGTGCGTGGTGCAAACGCGCATGTGCAGCCACGCATGCACTGCATGCGCGGCCGGGAGATCGCCCTTCCCACAGCAGCTGGTCCGCAGCCTTTTAAAGGTTGCAGACCACTGCTCTAGTGGATGCTAATGGATATTTAAATAAATTCTGAGTTATGGGGCCTCTCTGGAAGATTATGATGGGGATTTTAATGTAGGCACTGGACTAAATTAATTCGGGATGGAGGGAGTTAGAGTTCTGAGTCACATGAAATCTCCTAGTAACCGCCATCTAAAGAGCACACGCTACAAGAATGAATGACATTTTTCTGATGAATGTTGCCATCTGAGTGACTTGTTTCACAGCAGCCATTGATACAGAAATAGGTCAGAGTTAAAGAGATCTGTAGTGAAGGTATTACTCTTTCCAAAACGTGAGGACATGAAGGAAATAATATTTTTAGACAAATATTGTTCAGTACTGTTACTGCACCCCTCTTTCTCCTTAACCAAATCAGAAAATTTGTTTCATGCAAGGCAACACCAAGTGCAATTGCATTTGCTGGACTGTGAAAACTCCTGGAGCCCAAACATGAAAACTAAATGCATATTACATGGAAAGGCGTGCTTGTCATATTCTATTTTTTTCTAGATTCTTCTAGCTCTTTGCATACTGTAATATCCTGGCTCTTCATATCCTAGTGAGTGAGGATTGGAATAAATTGCCTTCTGAGCCATTGAGGTAGGCAAAATGAGGCCGTTCATCATGCACTGATTTGATTTGTAGGAAGCGTCACACTCTATTAAACTCAACACATATGCAGCTTCTCACCCAGTGACATGCACTGCCTCATCAGGTGTGGGTGTGTTCTAGCAAGTATATACTGTTGGTGACAAAAGAATGTTGACAGTTGTCTGATTAATTTTTCTCAAGAGCTAAGCCAAATTTAGTTACATATCATTTTGGATTTTTGTTTTGCAGCCTTGTTTCAGTGAACAAAAGAAGACTAGTAATCTAGAGGCCTACGTAAAATGGTTCAATAGACTGTGCTATCTTGTAGCAACGGAAATTTGCATGGTAAGTGAAAGGTGTGCAGGCATAAGAGACCTTTTGCCCAGTTATAGCCCTTTGATACTTTCACTAATAAACACACCTCATATATCAAATAGTGAACCTGGCCTCTGTGTAGATCAATAGACTTAGAATATGTCTGGGCTTGCTTTGCTCATTATAGGAGAAGGATAGGAAGCTGCTTGCCACCATGTGAACTAGATTGCCAAAGGTAGCAAGTGGACATGTGAAAGAGGGAGGTTGTTAATGGCTGTCCTCTTCCCCACTACTCCCCAGCCAGTAGTGATGAGGAGGGCAGGTGTGCAGTCAGAACAATGAGGGCAGGTGGGCATTTGGACAGAGTGGCAGGGAGGGAGGTGGTCAATTAGGCAGAGCAAGGGGGAGAAGGCAGGATAGATTCCACCTGCCCTATGAGTTTAGTGGGTCCCTGCCAAGAAGTAGGAGCCCCAAGGTAGCAGAGCGATGAAAAGGAGGATTCCCTACTAGTCACTTGGATTATCCATTTATCATCCATATAATTCCTACTGTAGCTCAATCTGTGAAAATTTGAATCCAGAGATTATAGTGATGAACAGATGAGACAGATCTTTCTACAAACCTAAGAAAAGCCACAGGTTAGCAGAAAAATCTGAAATCCAAAAAAAAAGGAAAAAAAGAATGCTGGGAGCTTAAAATACCTCTACCAGTAAGTAGGGGTTGCTAGGAAACCACAGAAGTATTGCCAACTTTGGTTTGTACTGTCATAGAGTGGTGCATGGTCTGCCTCTTGCAGAAGTTCTCTGGCAGAAGTTCTTATGCCATTTGTTATTAAAGATTTCTTTTAAAGCAGCTGGAACTGGCCAGTGTTTGAAATGATTTGCTGAGTAGGTTGTCAATTGATGTGATCTGATAGGTTGTTTAAAACAAGAGTAACAGCACATTTTTAGAACTTCACTTTATCCTTTTTAAAAAAATTAAATCTCTATCACAATGTAATCATTGTGAGTTAAAATCAGATTTCACAACTGCTCAAATAGGTACCTGTTACCATAAATAAATATTGAGAAACACAGCAAGTGCAAAAAAGAACATTCACTAAGAATTTATGGCCAGCTTTTACTTTCTTCTTTTCAAGATGAAGGAAAGAAAAAGATGCAGTGATTGGCATGAAGCCCAGAAAAAGTACAGTAATTGGCATTTTATTGACAGCTAGTTGGATGGTGTATCCAAGGACTCAAGAGTACAGGTTTATATGTCAATGTTGGGTCAGGCTTGAAGGTATAATAGGTGCTGGTAACTCTCCATAATGGGAGCTTGCTTTGGCAAGCTGCTGGTAGTGAGTGTCATTAATCAAACAGCTTCAATGGAAGTTTGTAGCTGGACATTTTCTGAAATCAATTGATTGAGCTGTAGAATAGAGCATCTCCACTGGAGCAGCCTTGACATATCACACAGTTGGGTTTTTTTTTACACTTGTCTTTCATGTCTGTTTTATTTGTCTATTTGCAGCCTGCAAAAAAGAAGCAACGAGCACAAGTGATTGAGTTCTTCATTGATGTCGCTCGAGAGTGCTTTAACATAGGGAATTTTAATTCATTGATGGCAATCATATGTAAGTGTCTTGATGCCATCTCTGTAGGGAATCACACCTGTGGGAAGGCTCTCTCTGTTTCCTTAATGGCCTCCCTCTTTCTTCTTCTTTCTCTCCAGCTGGTATGAACATGAGTCCAGTATCCAGATTAAAGAAGACCTGGTCAAAAGTCAAAACAGCCAAGTTTTTTATTCTTGAGGTATATTATATTTCTGCTTATCATAATTTTTAGCATTTACTTGGGCTACATATTCCTATAAAATGCTGAATGATAAAATGGGCCTTGTGTATCCTACCAAATGCTGGGAAAAGAAATATGCATTAAAAAACAACAGAAAATACCTGACTCACAAAGGAGGTCTGTGTTTTTAGCTCAAGCCATGAAGAACAGAGCTAATAGTGCCATAAAAACTGGATTCTGTCCCTATTTCGACTGAAACAGCAATTCTCAGTGGCCCTCCAAAAAGCCAGTGCTTGGTAATCAGAAATGCTGAATTCTGCCAGTGAGGAAACAGCAGATCAAAGTATCCATTGGTAATTCATCCACAAAGTGGATAACATGCATGTTTGCTTGGTATAAAACTGCAAGATTCATGGTTGATATTGCCTGAATATGTTTGTTTGTTTGTTTGTTTATTTTGGATATTTTTACCGCCCTTCTATACACCTCTGAGCGGTTTACATAGAACATTGTAAAAATAGTTACATAGAACATTATAACAATCTGTCATATAACAATCAACACTATTGCAATCAGGTAAACCATTTCCTTTGAACCTCTTGTGGCATAGAGCGGTAAGGCAGCAGACATGCAGTCTAAAGCTTTGCCCATGAGGCTGGGAGTTCGACCCCAGCCCCCAGCTCAAGGTTGACTCAGCCTTCCATCCTTCCGAGGTCGGTAAAATGAGTACCCAGCTTGCTGGGGGGTAAACGGTAATGACTGGGGAAGGCATTGGCAAACCACCCCATATTGAGTCTGCCAAGAAAACGCTAGAGGGCGTCACCCCAAGGGTCAGATATGACCCAGTGCTTGCACAGGGAATACCTTTACCTTTAAACCATTTCCTTTAGGGGTCTATGAGGTGACATTTTCAAGAACCAAAATTGCAACAGTACTTGTGGCCTTGGATCTAATATTGTCATCATGTTCCCTGGATACTCCTTGTCTTCTCCTGACCAAGGCAGCTAATACCTGAAAATATGAGTATTGTCAGTTTGCTGCTCTGTGTATATATGTTCCTGGCATGATATATTTGTTCTCATTTATAGGCGTCAGGAGATTAGTACTGTAATGAATCGACACTAAAGTGGCCTAATTAAAGCATAATGCTTTTTCTGAATGCACATCCCTGGGTTGTGTCAACAGATATGGTGTGGAAGTTGCATGCTTCCCAAGGGTACAGGAGCCAGATTGACATTGAGACTATAGCATGTGAGTTTAGGAAGTTTAAGCCCACCGCTCCCAACACCATTTTTCTAACATGAAACAGAATGAGCCTTTCTCCCCTCATTGATGAGGAAGCTTAATATATACACATCCAGTAGAACAAATAGTGACTCCCTTACCTCTTATGCATGGCGGCGACCATGCTGGGCCACCACTGTTTTCTTGTGGCAGGGCAGCATACTCCACCACTTCTGTACGAATGGGGGAAGATTTCCCCAGTGGACATGGTCTGCCCCAGATTTCTGTATACACACATGCAGCTGGGACAGAAAGGTTCCACCACACTTGGCGGCAGTGGTGGTGGTTGGGGTTTACTTTCACAAAGCTGGAATTGTGTCACAATGCAATCCCACATTTGTGGAAGGTTTAAAAAATGCCCAGCAGATCCCAATGGGGTGTTTTCTGTCCTTGCTGGGACACCGTAAGTGGGAGAGGAGCTGGGCCTGGAAAGCCTGGCTCTTCCCTGTGTGCACGGGCCTAGCCCGACGTGGCTGCTGATGGCATCTGGTGTGATAAAGGGAAGGGAGAAACATCTGTGTTCCCTTGCCACAGGGCAATGGAGGCCCTAAAGCGGGCCAGAACCAGGAGGGGTCTGGGCGGCCACTGACATTATGCATAAGCAGGGATTAGCCCCACTGCCATGCGAGCACCACCTCAGACTTCCCCCCCACATGCGGAATCAGTCCCTGTGACTTAAGCCTGTTTCCCCTGCACGCTGCAGACTATCAAACTCTGACCAGCATGTGCTTTGGAAATACAAAACACCCATTTCACATGCTTTGATATGACTTGGAGAAACACCTTAAGAAAATATGTCATGCCATTAGGTCCTCAGTCTCTTTCATAAACATTCAAATGTTTAATGTAATTATATGTATTTTTTAAAATGTAATCTACCAGAGTCTCAGCATGAATGACGGACTATAAATGAAGTAAGTAAATTAATAGCCCTGGTGCTCTGAATCTCAGTACTGCACTTAACAGAAAGTATAGTGCTGAAGAGGATTTTTAAAAGCTTTAAGCAGGTATAGCTTATCATAGATAAGACCGACTTGAAGGAAAAGGATCAAACAAGGAAATATTGTTCTCATCAATATATAGTTCTGTACAGAATTTTGATTTTAGCAATTCAGCCCTCTGTTAAGTCTACAGGAAAGATTATTCCCTTCCTGGTAAAGAAGTCTTCTTGAGGGCCATTTCTCTTTGATATGTTGAAAGGGCCTCCTCCTGTCCCCGTGGAGTCCACAGTAATAGGTTTGTTAACCTACTCAATAGCATGACTTCAGTTTACCAATTCAAGGCTTTACTACCATCATCTGTAAAGCTATTATGCTAGAAATGTTGCAGTTTTAGACTTCTAATATTATTCAGTGTTGAGCCTAAAGAGCAACCATCTTGGGTGACTATTATTTGAACAGAAACATTTAGTATTCAGAACAAGTGGTTCTATTTATCTTGCACTGAGCATTGTAGAAATTAGACTCAGATTAAACAAGGAATGTCAATCCCTATTAGATAAACATCATGTGCCCAGTATGAATCAATCAGTGCCCAACAAAAAATTAGATTTGCAGTGATCATCCATTAAAAAAAATGATTATCTGACAGTATCTTTAGATACAACCTTTAAGAACGAAAGGGTTTTATCTGCAATAAGAATCATGGAATCGTCAACCACAGGAGAGACGAGGAAGGGATGAAAGAGCACAGACCCAAAGAAATGCCGAATTGTGTTCTCTCTTTTGTCAGGCTGTCTTTCATGCTGCAAATAAAATCCAGATATTTGCTGCATCATTAACTTGCTCGTGGTCCTATTCCTCTAGCATCAGATGGACCCAACTGGTAACTTTTATAACTACAGAACTGCACTGCGCGGAGCCGCTCATCGGTCCTTGACAGCACATAGCAACAGAGAAAAGGTAGGGAGAATGGCAGTGGCAATAGTGTGTGTGTGTGTGTGTGTGTGCTTTTTCAGAAGACTTGATTGCTCCAATACTGGCAACATTGTGAGAGAGACATTCCATGTGTCCCTATCTTTAGAAGTGAGGTGAGTGGCCACAGGGACACTATGGTCTTGATTGTGGTGCCTGGTCTCCAGGATCCTGTCCCTGCACTTATTTATCTGTTATCTGCTGTTTTTCAGTTTTAGACCCAAAACGAAGGTGTTTTTATTTCCCCTAACATCTGTCAATCATTATTGTGTTTAGCTAGTTCTCTTAATTCTCAACCTTAACTCTTTTAACTGCTGCAATTATTTTAGTCATTTATTGTTATGACTTGCAATCAGTTGACATTTTAGTCTGATATTTGGGATCATGCTGATTTCATTCCTGCTGCACTTTCATTTTGAATCTTATTTTAATGCTGCAGGCCTTCCTTGGACTTGGGTTTCCCACAGAAATATATACATAAATAATGGTGCTGTTTCTATTTTTATGAATCGATTTCAGAACTTTAATTATGATGGAGTCTGAAAGTGGCCTCAATAAATAACACTCAGCCATCTCCAGCCAGTCTGGATCTGGAATGAGACCTATGCTTTGCAATGGGCCTAATAGTATGGCAGAGTTATTTCTCTATTGGAGTGCCCTAGGATATGGACAGTGCTGTTCCACATATTGATAGAGTAGAATGTTGTCTCCACAACCTTTTCATTACTCTTTGAATGTGTACTCTAAAAAAAAAGTGTTTAAAAAATGATGACGAAATATCAGATGCCATGAGGGCAATGGAGGGCTTACATGAACATCAGCTCTCTTGGTTGATATTCCAAATGATACAAAGGGCCTGATTGTGTTGTCTATAATTAATTTTGATAATATTAGGTGCTGTGAAATATAAGCAACATGTACATAACTGAGTCTCTTGCACCTGAAAGTAACACTTTATTTTTTCTTTGTCATTACTGTATATCAAAATCTAAAAGAAAAGAAATAAGCTTTTTTCTAGCTTTGCTAATTTTTCACTGAAGAGTAAAATGTAATTTCATTTGTTATAATATTGGTTTAATAAGAAGTTCTTTATCTGCTATTTAATAGACCTAAATGCTAGTTAAAAGCTGTGTCACAAGGAGACAACTCATGAAGAATAACAGCAAGTGTTTCATTTTCTCTCTGTGTTTCACTCTCTGGTCGATATAAATTGGCTTCTGCTCCTCTTAGTAGGGAATCCCCGGTTACCAATAGCATTGGTTCTGTGTTCTCAGTACTTATAGGTAAAGGTATCCCCTGTGCAAGCACCGAGTCATGTCTGACCCTTGGGGTGATGCCCTCTAGCGTTTTCATGGCAGACTCAATACGGGGTGGTTTGCCGTTTTACCCCCCAGCAGCAAGCTGGGTACTCATTTTACCGACCTCGGAAGGATGGAAGGCTGAGTCAACATTGAGCCGGCTGCTGGGATTGAACTCCCAGCCTCATGGGCAAAGCTTTCAGACGGCTGCCTTACCTCTCTGCGCCACAAGAGGCTCCAGTACTTATACGCAATTTATTAACTCTTAGCCATGTAACCAAATCAGCCAGACATTGATTCAGGATTAGGAGTGTGTCATTTGGCTTGGATAAGCCTGAAAAAACTCAGATCAATGCTGATATGGGTTTTTTTCAGGCTTTGGGAGCCAAATCACAATCCCCGTTAGTTTAAACAGGTCGAATCAGAGAAGCCCAAATGGATTCAGGCTTGTTATGGTTCATTCTACGGATTGAAAAAGACCCCACTGGGGTCTTTCTCTCCAGCAGACTGCATCTGAGGCTGTGGAGAGCTTCCATTTCTCAAACATCTTGCTCCAGATAAAGATTGCCCCAACAGCACTAATCTCTCTCTCACACACCCCACAATCAACATGGTATTGATTGCAAAGAAGCCATATTGAAGTCTCGTCATGATGTGCTGGTCTCAGCATTGTCCAACCCACACCGATCATTTCCCTCTGAACATTGAGCTGCTGGTGTGCGATGAGGTGATGAATAATATAATAAGGAAAAGCAAAGAAATTCATATACAAAGGCCACAGGGGCTGGGATGAGAAGCAAATACTTTTAAGATGCTTGTGCAGCCTGCCCCCTAGGTATAGATAGGCAAGTCTGCTACGCTGTGCTTGATCTCGTTTCTTGTAGAATTCATTCATACTGGTTACATGGCATAGAGAAATATCTCCTTACGACCAAGAGCAACTGAAGGTTAATAGTTAGATGGAAATGTATTTTACAAGGGATAAAGAGTACTTTCTACTTTATCAGAATGCTTAATGCAGTTGTTGCTTGAGAAAGTGTTTATGCATTATACTTAAAATCCCACTGCCCCTACAAAAGCAATTCTCATCTCCAAAAATTTCACCCCTTCCTAAAAATTATGATTTCGCTCACATCAGACAAAATTCAGTGCATTGGAACCAATGTCTGTGTAAAGGGCAATATTATCTTCTGAAGTCTTGTAGCAAAGTTTTTTTGAACTAAATTTATAGTACATTAACACCCTGACTAAAGAAGAAAGAGGTTAATTCATCCACATTCTGTTTGGGAGAGTGATTTGAACATATTTTTTTAAGTAGCTAAACTCAGCATTTGGGTATGAAATTCTGCAGGACACTTATATCCCAATTTCCCCCACTGGCCAGTAATATAGTATAAGTATATATTATACCATGGTGTGGATTTTTTTTTCCAGGCAAGAGAAGGAGATGAATATCTTAAAACTTAATTGACTATCTGATTTGACTTGCAAATTTTCAGCACATTCAAGCAGCCACAGTGACTGCTCACAGTAGACTACAGGTTTAATGTGTCATGCATTCCAATGGACTGTTATCTAAAAGTAACTGTGTGGAGAATTTAATTTAGGGCAATGCAGATGAACAGAAACCATGCAGAAAAGACGAAATGGCATCCTGTTCAGTGCATACAGGCAGTCTGTGTTCTTTGAAGGTTGGCATAAATCTTATCAGGTGTTGATTTATTTTGACTGCTTTTCTTTAAGGATGTATGCCTTGCTTTGCCTTCCTTTCTCCCCTGCTCCAGGAAATCCAAATCAGTCTAAAACAAAAACCAAAAATAAGAAAAATAACACTAAGGCTAATGAAGTAAGGTCAAGCATGAAATATTTGCCTTCTGAATTATTTAAATTGCTTTCCTTTTGGAAGAATACTACATAGCTATAGTGGACAAGCTCCTTGCTTTGGTGTGGGTGATCACCTGCCCCCTTGACCCCTATCCATCCTGGCTCTTCAGATCAGGGGACAGGAGAATAGGAGAACCACTCCAGGAGATTGTCAGCCTCTCCCTTTCTTCTGCGGAGTTGTTGGAGGGTTTAAAGGGGGCCGTGGTGCGTCCGTTGCTGAAAAAGCAATCCCTTCATCCCTGTGTCCCAACTACCGCCCAATCTCACATCTTGCATTTCTGGGGAAGGTGATTGAAAGCGCCATGGCGTATTAGCTCCTAGCATACTTGGATGAAACTTTGGCCCTTGATCCATTCTAGTCAGGCTTCTAGCCTGGCCATAGGGTAGAAGTCCTGTTCACCCTGATAGATTACCTCCATCACCAGCTGGATCAAGGCAGTTCTCATGATCCTCAATCTGTCAGCAGCATTTGATGTTGTCAACCATGAGTTGCTGGTCTACCACCTCAGAGGGTGGAAGTGGGGGGAGGAGCTATCGCATTGTTACCAACTCACCTGCAGAGGTCTGCAGGGCACAGTCCTCTCCCCCACTTTGTTTAACATCTTTGCCCTCTGGCCCAGTTGGTGCAGAGCTTCAGGATGGGTTATGACTACACTGATGACATCACCTGCATCTCTTAATGGATGGCTGCCCTAACTCCCCCCCAGAGTCATTCACCAGATTGTGGAAGAAGTGACACACTGGCTCAAACAAAGTCAGCTGAAACTCAACCCCACAACCCCCCTGCGGTTCAGTAGGAAAGGGCCAGATAAGGAAGCATGTTTACCTAGCCTGGATGGTGTGCAGTTCAGGATGTTGCATGCCGCCAGGAATTTGGGTGTTATCTTGGAGTCCTCCCTTTCTATGGAAACCCAGGTCACTAAAGTAGCCCAGCTGATGTTTTACTATCTCCGCCAAGCAAAGCTACTAGTGCCCTATCTGTCCCAGGATCACCTTGCCAGACTGATCCATGCGACAGTCATCTCCAAACTAGATTTCTGCAACTCACTCTACACAGGCCTGCCCTTGTCTCTGTTCCAGAAATTGCAGCTGGTACAGCTGGTACAAACTGCAGCTGCTAGGGTCCAAAATGGAACACCTTGGAAGGCCCATATCCAGCCTGTGCTTCATTGATTGCCAGTTGAGTACAGGATTAGGCTCAAGGTGCTATTTTTGACCTTTAAGGCCATATGCAGACCAGACCCTGTGAACATGAGGGACCATCTAACTCCCTATGCCCCGCATAGATCCCTGGGCCATGCAAAGTCCACCTGGCCTCATCCATAAATTCCAGGTAAGCTACTCTCTTGTGTATCCCATTTGCTTCCAGCCATCATCATCCGGTTTTACTTGTGTAGCATCCCTTATAGCCCACTCTTCAGGCATAGATACAAGATTTGAAGTCCTGAACCTAGATTTGATGTACATGAAAACAGAGGTGGGAATCACTAATATTCAACCACACTGTAGTCTAGAACTTTGAATAATACTTCTCAGCAGCATCAGGTATGTATTAGACAGTACTGGTGAGAAAATGGCCCCCTGTGGCAGCCAGACTTTTTTTTAATCTGCAAAGTCAAGCAATAATATTCCAAGGAGGCCTTCAGTAACTGCCTGCCAAGACCTGGAATTACCCTGATAGATTCTGAATGTGCACACATAGGTGCTTGGTAAGACTTGCTGATCAGCAGGGTGATAAGATGGTGGGGTCCACCCTAGAAACAACTGCAGTAGATGTTTAAATACTGGAGATTCTGTAATGTTGATGTTCAGTTTATGGTGAGGGATAGCTGCAAGGAGTGAACAGCCACATCGTCCTTTTATGTACCTTCTCACTGAACGGTTGAAGGCTTTCGCAGCCAGAGTCAACTAGCCGTGGTTGGTTTTTCAGGCTATATGGTCTGGTAGTTTTAGCCCCTGGTGTTTTGCCAGTAACTGTGGCTGGCTTCTTCAGAGATAGGATATGGAAAGATGGAAATTTCTCTGTGGCAAAGTATGGAGTGTGTGAACAGTTGCTGGATGTGCCTGGTATTTTACTTACTTTGGGCATCATATTCCTATCTTATCTGGGAGTTTCCCAGGGGTGGACAGGAACTAGGAACCATTTTGCCATGTCCTACCTCTGAAGTTGCCATTCATAGTTATTGGTGAAAAGTCAGGGACTAAAACTACCAGACCACAGCCACATAGCCTGAAAAACCACCAGACCACGGCCACAACAGCCAGTACTTTCTCACTATTGATTCAGAGTACCTTTATTGGCATAAAGTGTGTAGAAACTTTCTCACTATTGAAAAGACAAAATTTGAATCCACTGGCACCTTTGTGATCAATGAAGTTTAATTCAGATGATGAAGTGTTAATGCATACAAAAGCTTATACCTAGAATTGAATTTTGGTGGACTTTAAGGTGTCCCTGAACTCAAATTTTGTTCTATTGCTTCACACCAACATGGCTACCCAACTGAATCTATTTGCTCCCTGTTATGCTTTTTCAGTGCAAATAACTTCATGGTTTGGGGTGTGCGTTTGAACACTTAGAGCGCAACTATCATAAATAACTTGAGAACATACGTTGCCAAAGCATATGACTACTTTATCATCACCCTTTCCCCAGAGCTTTACATTTCCTCAAAGCTATTATACTTTGGCGTGCACTTAAGGTATAGTTTTGTTCCTTTATAGAAAGACCAGAGGATATATTTGAAAGTTATGCCCATGTGACATATTCTTTCTCACTTTAAAAGAAAATATAGCTCCAGAAGGAGAGCTTCACCATCCAGGTGCATCTGCATAAGGCAATCAATGGAGAATTTTTATACCGAACAAGAGCTTTCCATAGGCGGATCACACAAGGCAGATGATATTTCATTGGGATGAATAAGATAAGATACATTTATTTGTATATAGCCATAGGCCTTTACAAAATATAAAATACAAATTTACAAACAGTAAAATAGAATAAAAGGAACTGTATAAAAATATAAAATTTAAGACCAAAAAACTGAAACAGCATACAAAGTGCAAGAGTGTTAAGAGGTTGCCTTAGTGGTTGTAACATTGGCCCTTATTTTCCTTGCAGCCAAGGCAAATAGGGCGGTTTTATATGTTACATCATCAACCTGGTCAGATAAAAGATAGATTATCTTTTCAGCAACGGAGTGAAGGTTAGAACCCCGTAAGGTCTCATTGAGGAATTTGGCTCTGGGTTGGGCATAAAGTAAGCAGTCAAAGATGTAGTGGGGTAAATCCTCCAGAGCTTGTGCACCATGTGTGAGCTCTGCGTAGACAAGGGGCGGGCCGCAGCCCCACTGCTTCCCGCCAAGCAGAACGGGCCGGTCACGCTGAAAAGGCTGGCACCCCTGTCTCGCTGCTGATGCTCGCCACAGCCTCGCTAATGACCCGCTGCGGCTGCGCTGGATACCGCGCGATACTGGATGGTATGTAGAATGAGGTGGGCAGGCATCGGGAGGCCACTATGGGCAGCTATGTCTATCCCAACTGAAGTGCACCCGGCGTATAGGACGACCCCCCCCCCCCACTTGGAGGCATGTTTTTCAGGGGGGGAAAGTAGTCTTGTACGCCAGCAAATACTGTATTTGTTTTTTGGCCTGAAAGTGCATGTTCCAGGTCATAGGGTTATATATCTCGATGGCTTCTAATATAGTACAGCAACTAGAAATTTAGAAAAGCCTAGCTGGATCATATCAGAAGCCCATCTAGTTCCACACAGCAGAAACCGCAAGATCACCATATAAAGCAATTAGGTCAAGGTTTCCCCCAATTTGGCATCCTTGCTTACTGCCTCTGAATGTGGATATTTTCTTTAGCCACTATGGATACTGGCCACTGAGACCTATCCTCCATGAATCTGTATAATCCCCCTTTAAAGCCATCTGTGCATAACTACAACCTTTGAGAGTGAATGCCACAATTTAATTATTCATTGCTTGATTGAGCTTTGTGGAGGGGGTCTTGGCCAATCCCTCCTCATTGTAGTCACTGCCCTCCCCAAAACTATTGCCCAGGAATTCCTGAGATTATATAGACTGCATTGTGTGGGATGCAGTACAAAGAGGGAAGTGGCAGAAGTTGCCCATTATTGCCTGAACTTGAGGAGTAATTTGTGGAGACTGACAGGGGGCTGCAGTGGGAAAGGGGAGTTTGGAAATACTCCTTCCATTAACTATGCTCTGTTCCCAGTGATATAGAACCAATCCTAAACATCTGTTTTACAAACCTAGCTCATTCTGGAGAAAAAAACCTCTTATATAGCATCAGAATTCAAACTCCAGTCGTGGAGAAGCCAACGCAAGAAATCTGGTTTAACTGCAGTTCAGTCAGAAGCCAAACCAGAAAGCTGACATGAAGAACACACACGAACACACAGAGACAGGCAGCCAGGCAGAGAAACAACTGAATAAGGAAACGATACACCATGGAGAAGTTGTGAGAGAAACAGAATTTTCTGAAATCACTTAAAGGGTGTTTGAGACAAGTTGACCATGAATCAGAGCAAAGGAGTGGATTTCTTCCTGGAAAAAATGTGATTAACTGAAAAAGCAAAGCAGGTAGAACTTGTTGCTTAGTCTTTTTTCATATTTTATTTCATTCAGTCCAATATTTGTAGCAGATGTTTTCTTCTCCAAAGGGTAACATGATCTTGTGATTCTCTGGTCTTGTCCTTTTTTCCCACCATAGGAAGCAATGGTGGTCAGATGGGGATGGTCAGATGCTGCAAATTTAGTGCCTCTACCTCAAAACCCCATCCCTCCAGACCACAGAATACAAAAAAAAGGCAAAATTTCCCATTTTTAATGGCCTCATAGGCCCCAATTGATTTGGCCTAATCTGAATAATCTAAATCCCTCCCTATACCAAGTACAAGAAGTACAGGGTTTCCCCCCCTGTGCACATTCCTATAACTCACTGGGATGTACTGAATCAATACAGTAGGAAGGGAATGACAGACATATACAATCTCCTGATCCTACTTCTATGTGCACTTTAAAATGTTGCCACCCTTGCCAGTTGCAAAAACACCAGATTCTTATATCCTACATGCCTTCAAGTGCTGCCTCTAAAACGTCACCCAAATACTTAGTGTTTCTACCTCACAGTTGAAGTAATCGTATTATCCCCCCCCCCCCAGAAAGCTTCATAGAAGGGTAAGGGCAGATGCCAAGAGTTAATCCTCAGCATCTTGAAAATGTGTCATTTCCTTTCATTACATCATTGCACAGTGTCATCATGGTCCAAGTCCACCCATTCACATAGAGCTATTTTTTTCAAGATGGCACCTGAGCATTACTGCTATAATCACACAACACTATCAGCAGGTACCATCTTAGCAGTACCTTTTTTCTCCCTCCCACTGAAAGGACTGCATCGCCTAAGGTGGTACCTGCCACCTGATAGTGTGGTGTGATTATAGCAGTGTTTCATATGTGCCATCTTGAAAGCAGTGATTCTGTGTGGCTGCGTTAAGCTCTTAAAATGCCAGCTTTCATATTCTGCTGTCTAAAGTAACACATTTCACCTCAAGCCTTTGTAGGACTTATTCTTGTTTGAAATGAGCGATGTAAAGTTTGGCATGTATTTGGTGGCTGTGTAATTGTTTCATCACATAGCCAGCTCTCAGCTAAGACCACATTTATCACATGGTCACAAAGTTGTTTGTCCAGTACAATGATAAATGCCAGAAGCAGTAGTTACTTTACCAAATGCAATAAGAAATTCATTTCTGTCCATCCATTTCTCACTCCCTCTCTGCCTTTCAGAAAGCAACCTTCCTGGCAACGGTGAGAAAAAAAATGCTACTACTTGACATGCTGCGATTCTTGAATTAGGGTGAGACATGACAGAACACTGCAGTTAGTATGAACAAACCCTAGTTTGAAATCCCAGTTTTATGCCAACTAATAAACCCCAGTTTGTCAGACACTCTGCATGAAAATGTCACAGCTAACTAATACTCTTCAGCAACCTAGAGTCAAATCAAACTATGATTTATCACAGCGCAGCCTCCATGTAAATCTGTATTATTCGCATGGTGTCTGTGGATAAAATGTCCACTGCCTTGATACCACTTCTGCAACATAAATCCTCCTCTTTCATTCACTTCACTGGAATCTCTGCTCTCTATTGGAACCTTTGCTGTGTTAAAACACAAGAGCTGATTATGCCATACGTTGCTTGTTCAAGTTTAATTGTTAATGTTCACTTAGCCATGTCTGTAGCATCCCATAATGTCATTGTATTCTTTGGCTCTTTCAGAACTTTCTGTGGTTGGTGGAAAACTTAATCTCTTTGCTTATTAAATGTCCCTGTTGCAAAAAAAAAAAAAGATCTTATATTTGCTTAAAAATTAATGCTATGGAAATATTAATAGGTAATCAACAAAACTTTAGCATATACATAATTATTTTGCCAGCCTATGCTGAGAAAATCTGCTCAGTGTACTATTGTTATTCTCTGGGTTTTTAAAGTTATCTTTTGTATCCTGTCACTTCTAGTCCTACCCAGAATTAGTATTGCTTCATTAGAGTAGTATGCTGAAAGCTAATCTCTCTTTTCTTCTTGTGAATGGGTTATTCTATCATGCAGAAAGAACAGAACGGCAAAGATAATAGTTATGTCATTCTCTTCACAGATTGTGATCCCATTCTTCAGCCTACTGATCAAAGACATTTATTTTTTGAATGAAGGATGTGCTAACCGCCTTCCAAATGGACATGTCAACTTTGAAGTAAGCAAAGTGAATATCGGCATCAAGTTCATCTACTGTTTCTCCCCTTGAACTCCAATGTTTACATTTCAGTTGGGGTAACGAAGCCTGCAGCCCCCCAAGATGCTGTTGCTTCAGAAGTCAAATACCAATGTACCTTTTCATAAAATATATCAGTTGAACACATTTTCCAGTCTTCCAAGACCATGTGTGCAATAATGCATGCGAATTTATAGTCACTCTTCCTGACACTGAAGCCGGCTCAAGGGCAGGCAGGATTCAACAAGTCACAAAGAGGCCAAGGGAGAAAACTGCCAGCCTCCCTTGTGCAGGTGTTTGGCATTCATGCATGGGGCTCTTTTGGATCCCTGCCAGAGTTTCTAATTTGAATATTGCCCTTCTGTCCCATTGGAGAGTCAGCAAATGCCATCTCAGAAATAACTAAAGGTAAAGTTTGGAGGAACAGTATTAATTTTATAGAGATTAAGGATTGGTTCATGCAAGAGCATATGAACAGTCTCCATATAAAGACTCCAAAAGCCACTAGCTCTGACAGTTGCTATAGCCAGCCCTGGGGCACTGCTGCAGAAGTCTGCCACTACCATGACCATTGCTTATCTTCCCTGGCAGCTCCTGGCTACTTCTGGCAGCAGAGAGGATTGACAAGGAAGTAATGGGGCTAATTATGTATGTACCAGTTATCTCCGCAGTCAGTTTGCCAACACTTTTAAATCATCCTTTTAAAAATGTTTTTAAAACATTCCCTTTATGTATGTGTTCTGATACTGCATGGTTTGGTTTGGTTTTTGCACTGATTATGCAAGCTAGTTTTAAATTCTACACTGAAAAAATGCAGTCAACACTATGAGGAGGGGACGCCATGCAGTATCAGAAATACAACACTGGCTTTCGCACAGCAAAAACGCTGCCATGTGCAGAAACATCTTTTTGGGCAGACTTTTTGCAAGGTTTCCTGCACAGTGGAATTCGCAGAAGCTCCTCTGTTCCCTCTCTCTGCTGCTCCAAGTTAGACACTTCTGAGTAAGTTGAATAGCTGAGCAGTGATAACATTCTCTTCACAGAGTGCTGTGCAGAAAGAGCAGGGATGGGAATGTCCATTTGGTTTAGCACCTGTTAGAGCCAGAAGCTGCTACAACCAAGCAAGCTTGTTCTCCAGCTCTTGTGTGAATTGGCCCTCAGTAAGGAGATATGGGAAGATAGAAGAAATTGTATGAGGCTATAATCCCTTTACTTAAAGGTCTGTTAGTGGTGTATTTGAGGAGATAAAACTTCCTATGCACACAAGAAATGACAAGACTGAACATCGACATTTTAGGAATCAGTGAACTAAAATGGACAGGAATGGGTGAATTTAATTCAGATGACCATCAGATATACTACTGTGGACAAGAATCTCGCAGAAGAAATGGAGTAGCCTTCATAATCAATAAGAGAGTAGGAAAAGCAGTCTTGGGATACAATCCCCAAAATGACAGAATCATCTCAGTTCGAATCCAAGGCAAACCATTCAACATCACAGTGATCCAGGTCTACGCCCCAACCACTGCTGCTGAAGAGGATGAAGTTGATCAGTTCTATGAAGCCCTACAACACCTTCTAGAAGCAACGCCCAAAAATGATGTGCTTATCATCATGGGGGATTAGAATGCTAAAGTAGGAAGCCAAAAGATAACCGGGATAACAGGCAAGTTTGGCCTTGGAGTACAAAATGAAGCAGGGCACAGGCTGGTAGAATTTTGTCAAGAGAATACAATGGTCATAGCAAACACTCTTTTCCAGCAACCCAAGAGACGACTCTACACATGGACATCACCAGACGGTCAACACAGAAATCAGATTGACTATGTGCTCTGCAGCCAAAGATGGAAATGTTCTATCCAGTCAATAAAAACAAGACCAGGAGCTGATTGTGGTTCAGATCATGAGCTTCTTGTTGCAAAATTTAGGCTTAAATTGAAGAAAGTAGGGAAAAGCACTAGGCCACTCAGGTATGAACTAAATCATATCCCTGACGAATACACAGTGGAGGTGACAAATAGATTTAAGGAATTAGATCTGATAGACAGAGTGCCTGAAGAACTATGGACGGAGGTTCGCAACATTGTACAAGAGGTAGCAACTAAAACCATCCCAAAGAAAAAGAAATGCAAGAAATCAAAATGGCTGTCTGAGGAAGCTTTACAAATAGCTAAGGAGAGAAGGGAAGTGAAAGGCAAGGGAGAAAGAGAAAGATACACCCAATTGAATGCAGAATTCCAGAGAAAAGCTAGAAGAGATAAGAATGCCTTCTTAAATGAACAGTGCAAACAAATAGAAGAAAACAATAGAATGGGGAGGACCAGAGATCTTTTCAAGAAAATTGGAGATATGAAGAGAACGTTTCATGCAAAGATGGGTATGATAAGGGACCAAAATGGTAGGGACCTCACAGAAGCAGAAGAGATCAAACAAAGGTGGCAAAATTATACAGAAGAACTATACAAGAGCGAGCTTAACATCCCTGATGACCACAATGGGGTAGTTACTGACCTGGAGCCAGACATCCTGAAATGTGAAGTCAAATGGGCCTTAGGAAGTCTGAGCAACAATAAAGCTAGTGGTAGTGACAGCATTCCAGTTGAACTATTCAAAATCTTAAAGGACGATGCAGTAAAAGTGCTACACTCAATATGCCAGCAAATTTGGAAAACTCAACAATGGCCACAGGATTGGAAAAGGTCAGTTTACATTCCAATCCCAAAGAAGGGCAATGCCAAAGAATGTTCAAACTACCGCACCATCGCACTAATTTCTCATACTAGCAAAGTTATGCTCAAAATCCTACAAGCTAGGCTCCAGCAATATGTGGACCGAGAACTTCCAGAAGTACAGGCAGGATTTCGAAGAGGCAGAGGAACTAGAGATCAAATTGCCAACATACGCTGGATCATGGAGAAAGCTAGGGAGTACCAAAAGAACGTCTACTTCTGCTTCATTGACTATGCTAAAGCCTTTGATTGTGTGGAGCACAACAAATTGTGGCAAGTTCTTAAAGAGATGGGAATACCAGAGCATCTTATTTGTCTCTTGAGAAATTTATATGCAGGTCAAGAAGCAACAGTGAGAACTGAACATGGAATCACTGACTGGTTCAAAATTGAGAAAGGAGTTCGGCAAGGCTGTATACTGTCGCCTTGCCTATTTAACTTGTATGCAGAGCACATCATGAGAAATGCGGGATTAGAGGAGTCACAAATTGGGATCAAGATTGCAGGGAGAAATATCAACAACCTCAGATATGCAGATGATACCACTCTAATGGCAGAAAGTGAAGAGGAACTAAAGAGCCTGTTGATGCGGGTGAAGGAGGAGAGTGCCAAAGTTGGCTTGAAACTCAACATCAAGAAAACAAAGATCATGGCATCCGGCCCTCTCAATTCCTGGCAAATAGAAGGGGAAGAAATGGAGATAGTGACAGATTTTATTTTCCTGGGCTCCAAGATCACTGCAGATGGGGACTGCAGCAAAGAAATTAAAAGACGCTTGCTCCTGGGGAGGAAAGCTATGGCAAATCTAGACAGCATCCTAAAAAGCAGAGACATCACCCTGCCAACAAAAGTGCGTTTAGTCAAGGCTATGGTCTTCCCAGTTGCAATGTATGGCTGCGAAAGTTGGACCATAAGGAAGGCCGAGCGTCAAAGAATTGAGGCTTTTGAACTCTGGTGCTGGAGAAGACTCTTGCGAGTCCCTTGGACTGCAAGGCGAACAAACCAGTCAGTCCTAGAGGAGATCAGCCCTGACTGCTCTTTAGAAGGCCAGATCCTGAAGATGAAACTCAAATATTTTGGCCACCTCATGAGAAGGAAGGACTCCCTGGAGAAGAGCCTAATGCTGGGAGAGATCGAGGGCAAAAGAAGAAGGGGACGACAGAGAATGAGGTGGATGGATGGAGTCACTGAAGCAGTAGGTGCAAACTTAAATGGACTCCGGGGAATGGTAGAGGACAGGAAGGCCTGGAGGATCATTGTCCATGGGGTCGCGATGGGTCGGACACGACTTCGCACATAACAACAACAACAATGCACACATCAAAAACCAAAGAGTTGTATTTTAAATTCCAAGATGTATTTATATATTAGACACCTTACTAAGTTTAATAGCATCCATGTAAAATCAAAGTCTGACGATCATGCAGATATTTGAGGTCTTGGAGATTGAATCCAAACCATTAGGCTGGATCCAGAGATGCCCTTTTTTCTATTCATGAAGCAAAATACTCTTTTTTTTCAAAAAAGAAGAGCTCCTTCTGTAAGGGAACATTCCAGAAGCAGAACACTTTCTGACTCAGGCCGGCTTTTTTTTTAATGAACTGTGAATTAATATTACCCAGCTTGTCCTCATTATCTTTTTGCATGTCCTAGAGGTGCAGGGAAAGCAGTACACAAAACCATGTCCCTTCTTCCTGACACTTATTATTTCACTATTTATTTATCTATTTGGTTTTTACCATTTTTCCCTCCAGGAGGGCATTTATATAATGGCAATATAGTATAACTAGGGGCCAAGCCCATTGCATTCAGGAATACAATGGATGTTATATTAGAGGAGTGGAGTGGAAGAACTTTGTGGTCAGCCTCCCCCTCCCCCCAGGACCTGGAAAGACTGCAGGTAGCTGTTAGGTAACTCACCGGTAGGGGCAGCTCTCACATGGCAGGGATCTGCAGCCTCCAAGCCTCAGAGAGAAGTGGAAGTAGGAGGGGGTGGTCAGGAGTGGGGGACAGAAGGCGATTGGCTGGCTGCTGGACAGACAGATAAGCCAGTTGAAGGAAGAGGCACTCAGGAGCGGAACAGCCACCTTGAGTGGGTGTTAAGCACTGAATGGCGCTTAAAATGTGAGACACGCTCCTCTTCCAAGGCCTTACCAGAAATATGAAGTGGAACAGATGAAAGGGTTCCAAAAGGTATTTTTATAAAGGAAATTGGAGTGTGAACTATACTACTGTACATCGTATGTATTATTTGTTTGCTGTGTGCATTATCCTGCTCTCACTGCGTTTTTTAAAATACTTATGTCCTACCATTTTCTGCATTGTTTAACCCAGAGGTCCTCAGCCTTTTTCAGCCTGTGTGCACTTCTGGAATTTTGATACAGGGTGGCGGGTCCAGTTACAAAATGGCTCTGAGAGTAGGTCTTCAATATTTCAGGCAGAAACTCTATTTAATGGAATGCCTTTTAAAATTAGATTTCAGGTAGATGTCTGTATTGATCTGAAGCAGCAGAACAAAGTTTTGAGCCCAGTGGCACCTTTAAGACCAACATCGTTTAATTCAAGGAATACGCTTTTGTGTGCTTGCACATGAAAGTTTATATCTTGAATAAAACTTTTTGTGTTTTAAAGACGCCACTGGACTCAAAGCTTATTCTGCCTTCTAAAATGGTTTTAAAATATTTTCTTACATATATCCAAAATAAGTATATGTGTACATGCAAGCTAAGAAACATTTGCAGTATTGGTCATTTTACAGGCATCTAATATCTTTATGCAAAGGGAGGAAAAGCGTCTTTTAAATATCCTTCTCTCTTGAGCCCAGCTATTTTTAACCTGTACTATTACTTATAACAATGCTGGTTGCTGCTGAAGGGTTGATGGGCGCTCAGTGGACATGTGTACAGTAAGTGAGAGATTTTGTCCAGATTTTGATCAACTTCTCCCTGAATTATAAAAACATTAAAATTGGAGAGATCTGACCATTTCAATAGAAGTTCCCGTTCAGTATATTCAGAATTTTCCCTGTGCAGCCCAATCATGCTTAATCAGAATCAAATCCCACAGTGTTTTTAGAATAACGCTCTGCTTTCTGCACAGGTAAGTACATAAAGCCACTATCTGTATTATACCATAAGCATCAAAACTTAAATAGTCCCACGTAGTCACACCCTCTTAATGAAAACACTTGGCTGGCATGAAGAAAAGAGCTGGCAGTTGTGTGTGTATGTGTGTGTGTGTGAAGTGGCATCAAGCTGCAGCTGACTTATGGCAACCCCAGCAAGGGGCCTTCATGGCAAACATGATGTGGAGGTTGTTTGCCATTGTCTTCTTCTCCAAAGTCTTCCTTGATTATCTCTGTTCCAAGTGCTGACTTTATTTAGCTTCTTAAGTCTGCTAAGATAGGGCTAAGATAGGGCTGCTTTCCCTCCCCATCTAATATGATGTAATACTTCATGCTTTCTTTAAGTCTAGTCCTATTACATTGCTTATTAGATGTTTTATCCTGTTGATTTACACTGTGTAAGAATATAAGAACATAAGAAGAGCCCTGCTGAATCACTTGAACATCCTGTTTCACAAAGTGGCCAGCTATTTTCTGTGGAGGGTCAACAATAAAAACAAGAGGCTGAGATCTTCCCCTTATGTTGACTCCTGGCTCTGGGATCCAGAGGGTTAGTGCTTCTGAATATGGAGGTTCCCTTCAGTTGCCATGACTAAGAGCTACTGATAGACCTATCCATGAATCTGCCTAATCCCCTTTTAAAGCTGTTTATTCTTATGGCCATCACTACATCCTCTGACAAAGAATTCCACATTTTAATTACTCTCTGTGTAAAGAACTGTTTTGTTTTTGTCTTTCCTGAATCTGCTGCTCATCAGCTTCTTTGGATGCCTTTGAGTTCTAATAGTTTGGGAAAGAGAGAAACAGTTTCTCTTTGAAACCTCTTTCCAACCCATGTATAATTTTATAAACCTCATTGTGTCTCCCCTTAGCCATCTCTTATCTAAACTTTAACTTTCTGCCTAGCAACCTAATTTTTTTCTTCCAGGACCACACAACTACATTTCCCAATGTCACTGATGCCAAAGTGCACCATGACTGTTGACTTGCTGTTGTCCTATCTAGACTGTGTGTGATGTCTGAACCCTTTGCACCAGTCATGTAAGTCACAATATGGTCAAAATTCCTGTCACAGATCCCACTCTCTCTATTCCTAATGATCAAATCACTCAGTACCAAAAACCCATCTTGTCCAACCCCAGAGGAATTTCCTCGGTCCAAGAGGATATTGGTCCTCTTGGCCCAAGGAAGGATCACACTCCTCCTCCAGCCTTGGGACTCTCAGACTCCACAGCAGCTGTCAGCATAGGAGTGAGACTGTGCTGGTGGGTCCCTGAAGGTATCTTACCCAAACCTCTCTCCCTGCCTTAGCTTCTCCAGGTCAGCAATCCTAGCCTCAGTGAAGCAGACCTGTTCCCTGACAGCTAAAAGCTCTATGCAGTGAGCACACATCCATGTTTTTGTATGAACCTTAGAAATAATTTTAATATATACATTGTCTCTGTACCAGATGTTTTTAAATTTCTTTACAGAAATTCCTGGAACTGGCTAAACAAGTAGGAGAATTTATAACATGGAAACAAGTAGAATGTCCATTTGAACGAGACGATATTATCATCCACTATTTACATACAGCACCGATCTTTACTGAGGATGGTAAGGAATTCCAGTCTATTTTTAACAGTCTGCAGTAGTACACAATAATATTATGCCACCACACTTGATAAAATGTAATTTTCAGACTCAGCCTTCCTACAGATCTATTGTCTACAGACTGCTGTAAGAATGATTCTCTGGGACTTCATCTTTTCCCATAACTTTTCAACCAGGCATCTTGCTTGTAGCAAATCATCTCTCTGGTGTACACAAAGGAATAGGCCTTGTAGCTTTGCCATGAGATGCTGTCAGGAATGTCAGTCATGCTCTAGCTGAAAGCGTTCTGAGCCACACTACTATTCCCCAAAAGTCAACAAGGCCATCTTTCCCCAGTGCAGTTTCTGATGGCTGCAGGCAAGAAAAGCAGAGCCCTAGTCCCAAAAGACAGATATTTACCTTTCAAACTGTGCTTGGAGGGGGAGCAGAAAGCTTTCTGAGTAGCTCTTTCATCAAGCAATTTATCATTCCTATGAAGAGATTAATTTCTGTTTGCCTCTTGTCCTATCAGTCCAAACAAACACATTATACTTCCTGCCATTTCATAATGGGTTGATTCAGTCACATCCCATCATTGTCATAAGGGCTGAATTTGTTGGCTTTGCTTGCACATGCCCATAAGCTTGGCTGATTCTCAATTTGTTTCTGAACTTCTTTACTTTTAAACATCAGCCTCTTCTGCATTAATCATATTAGACAGCAGGGACTTCATTTGCCACACATGGTGATGGTATAGCAAAGAAAATTATTCTTGATTCCCATGAGGAACAACAGTCAAAAATTAAAAATAATTAAAGCAAATACAGTGAGTCTTATAAGAAGGGGACAAGGACATAGTAATTTTGGCACTGTTCATTGTCTTCTGGAATAAGCCAGAATAGGTTATACAGCCCATGTGAAAAGGGCCTTAGATCTGTAGTGTGCATGATTCAAAAACATAAGAAGAAAGCAGATTTTAACAGACTTAAAGGAATGTTGGGGAGAGTCACGTGGTCAGAAAGGATTAAAGAGATGGGAGTCCAAGAGGGCTGGGAGTTTCTTAAAAGTGAAATACTGAAGGCTCAGTCACAAATAATTCCCTTCAGGAGAAAAAATGGAAGGAGCCTAAGGAAGCCAAGGTGGCTCCATAAGCAGCTGTCAAATGATTTGAGGAATAAAGAAGAGTCATTTAGGAAATGGAAGGAAGGCCTCATTACCAAGGATGAGCATAAACAAATAGCCAATGCTTATAGGGAGAGTGTTCGAAAAGCTAAAGGTCAATATGAACTTAGGTTAGCAAGAAGTGCTCAACATAGCAAAAAAGGATTCTTAAGTTATATTTCAAGTAAGAAGGAATGTAGGGACACCGTAGGACCACTGCGAGGACAAGAGATTGAAATTATAACAGATGATGAGGAGAGGTCTGAACTACTTAACTCCTCTTTCTCCTCAGTCTTCTTTTGCGAGGGAAATAGTGCTCAATGTGGCAAAAACGTATCACAATGGGGGGGGGATGCAAATGGCGGCCTAGGATCACTGTGGGGGCAGACCATAAACACCTAGTTTCTTTAAATGAAGTCTTCTGGGCCAGATGAATTGTATCCAAGGGTACTACAGGAACTTTCAGATGTAATCTCTGAACCTCTGTCCATTATTTTTGAAACTTCTTGGAGAACAGGTGAGGTGCCAGATGATTGGAGGTGGGCAAATGTCCCCATCTTCAAGAAAGGGAAAAAGGAGGATCAGGGTAACTATTGACCCATAAGGTTGACATCTGTAGCTGGCCAAATTTTGGAACATATCAAACAGTTGGTCTTCAAGCAGCTGGAACATAGAGCTGTGATTTCTAAGACTCAGCATGAGTTTTGCAAGAACCAATCATGTCGGACCAACCTGATCTCTTTTTTCGAGAAAGTAACTACTTTGCTGGATCAGGGGAATGCTGTGGACATAGTTTCTGGATTTCAGTAAAGCTTTTGATAAGGTTCCACATGATAATCTTGTTGACAAGCTGGTAAAATGTGGTATGGATCCTAATTCTGTCAGGTGGACTGATAACTGGTTGACAGATTGTACCCAAAAGGTACTTGTTAATATTTCAACATCCTCTTGGAAAAGAGTAACAAGTGGAGGGCCCCAGGGATCTGTCCTGGTACCTGTGTTGTTCAACATATTTATAAATGATTTGGATGAGGGATTAGAGGGGGTACTTATTAAATTTGCAGATGATACTAAACTGGGAGGGGTAGCAAACACAAGACAGAATCAGAATACAGGATGATCTTGATAGGCTTGAGATGTGGGCTAAACTGAATAAAATGAAATTCAGTAGTTACAAATGTGGCACACCATTAGAGAACCCCCACCAGGAGACTGGCAGCAGGCAAGACAAAAGGCCTCGGACACAAACAACAAAAAGACAAGGGGTGCCATAATTAAGGGGATGACCAACAAAGATGTTTTGAGAGTCATGCAGATCCAGACAGTTTTTTGTGTCCCAGGCCTTTTGTCTTATAAAAATTAAGAACAATTAGAACAATTGTATATTCATATTTGGAAAACAAACTCTACTCTTTAGTCTCTTTACAGAACGAGATGAACCTCAAGAACTATGCACACTAGATTTATTTATTTATTTATTGTATTTATATACCGCCCTCCCCAAAGGATCATGAAAAGGGGTGTTGGAATATCAAAATCTATAGTGTTTATGATTCAAAAACATCTTTTAATCAGTCTGGTGCTATACTCCTCTTTGCATATCTCTGCCAACATTCCAGATCTTTTGTTCAGCTTGGGATTTTTTCTCATATTAATTTCAGTTCTTTCTCAGAAAGGATGTACACCATATATAAATCATCATGATGGGCGTTCTTCACCAGGCTGTGACAGCACACAAGTGGGTCTCAGTCAGGATCTAGATCTCACAGAGCAACAAACAGTCCCAAAAGGGTGTGCCCATCATTATTTGTTTTTTTAAAAAAAGAACATTAAAATCTGAATATCATCATGTATTTGATGGTTCTCCATGTCCACATTCACTTTGCAGTTGGAAGCCTGCTTCCTCCACATATATCCTTGTTTCTTCATGTTCCTTTTGATTCAACATGAAAGCTCAAAATAAAGGCAGATTATATTAGGAACATTTGTTTTGGTCACCTTTGCATAATAATAGAGAATTCCTAAGGAGAAAAAATGTGGCCTGAAAAATGGGGTAAGGGGGAAAACATTCCCTGCTATTATGGCCCAAGCTTCAATTGTAGAAATCTTAGGCAGAGCTGGTGGACTTTCTGGTCTGTCTCCCTTGCTGCCTGAAACCCCTTTCTCTCCTATTGCTAAAGTAATTTTGCCGGTACAATAGAGTCTGGATTGCCTCTACAGTTCTTATTTTAAAGCACCAGGGGTCACAGGCAATCAAGCCCAATCTGCCTCCACAGTCTTCCCTCAAAATATCCCTTTCCCTATGCTGTTGATCTGCACACAGCACATATGGTGTTACAGGATCAGCTTGTCCTTCACTTAAGCGCAATGGCATCGGTGCTTGCTGCTTTCCTTGCACCAGCTCAACAGAATCTAATATTGGGTACTTAATTCAAAGAAAGAAGATTTGCCAGTTCAATCTTCACTTTAAAAATACATCACTTGGTAAAATGCTAGCTCAAAACAAGCAGAAGTTGTGCATGTTTGTGCTTTTTACTCAACTCATTCTGTGGGTTCACTAGGGGTTGTTACCAAGTAAGCATGCATGGAATTGTAGCATTATTATCTTTTGTTCCTCATTTATCCCTTTAGGATAATGGTGTCATAACCAATATTGTCCCCTCCCCCTTTTCAGGTTTGTATCTGGCTTCCTATGAAAGCGAAAGTCCGGAAAATCAAACTGAAAAGGAAAGGTGGAAAACACTGAGGTATGAATTCATTTATTGAGTCACAGGTTCCCAGCATGGAAAGTTCATGCTATTGGGCATTATATAGATGAGTGGCTATTTTCTTTGTCTCCCCTAGCAACTGCAAACTTAGTTGAACATCACATGCAAGATTTAGGACCAAATTAGTATATTCCATGCAAAGTTTACTTGACTCAGAAAAATCACTTCAGAAGTAGATAATTGGGTTCGAAAAGTAGCCTGTAGAAGGGGCTTACTATAGTTTGATGTGTTTACCCAGCTACATATTACATACAAGGTGGCAGCAACATAGGGTATGTTGTATGCCTGTAAGAAAAGTAATGATACTATATATAGTTGTGCTGGTTGGGATCATTTATTTATTGTATTTATATACCACCCTCCCCTGAGGCTCAGGGCGGTTTACATAAAACACAGAAAACAGTACATGGAACTTAGTTTTTAACAACAACAACAATAATAATAATAATAATACCATTAAATTATAACAGAGGTAACAGAGTATAACGATGCAAACAGGTCCAGAGCAGAACGCATGGGTGCATTTCTGGGAGGGAGGGAGCAGGGGCCCTGTAGATGTTGCTGGTCACCTGGTCTCAACCAAGTGCCTGGTGGAAGAGCTCCCTTTTGCAGGCCCTGCAGAACTGTTTTAGCTCCTTCAGGGGCTCATTCCACCAGGTGGGGGCCAGAAGGCTCTGGCCCTTGTTGAGGCTAGGTGGGCTTCTTTAGGGCCAGGGATAATTAGCCAGTTGGTGGTGGCAGAGCATAAATCTCTTTGAGGGGCATAGGCAGGGAGGCAGTCCCTTAGGTACACTAGGCCCTGACCGCATATGACCTTAAAGGTAATTACCAGAACCTTTAGCCTGATCCAGAATTTAACTGGCAACCACTGTAGTTGATGGGGAATGGGCCGAATGTGGGTCCTCCATGATGTTGCTGTGAGGTCCCTGGCCGCTGTGTTTTGGACCAGCTATAGTTTCCAGATCAAGGCCAAGGGCAGGCCAGCGTAGAGATAGATAAATGAGACCTCTGACAGATCAGGGAACCTTTGTGCGTTGTCATACTTTTGCTAGTGAATATATTAGTATCTTGGCTGGATCACTGGAGTTTACTAGGGTACCATCACACAAGTATGTGAAAGAATCACAAAAATCTAAAGTAAGGGACTTAGTTGTCTAGTTAGAAGGCAGTGCAGGGTGGGTTGGTACTTTTTCACATACACACAATGATATGGAGCTAGGCTACTATGAGGGACTTGGTTCAAGTGTAAGCATGGGATGTTTTGCTATGAAGCACTTGTTCTTGTACTAATATTGAACTTATCCTACAATTAATGTATGGGCAATTACTACCTTTTTAAAACAGTGGCACAATGCTTAAAACATACTAAAGCACAAATATAAGATATTGACAGGTGGCAATCACTGCCAACTTTAATGATGTCCACTTTGTCCATGCCTTTAAGAGGCATGCAGGGAGATGGCTGGAAGATGCCACTCTCTACTGCTTCGGAAGAAATACTGAGATGTGTGATGCATTCAAACAAAGGTACATTGGGGGGGAAACAACAGAAGTGCCTGATTTCATATAAAACTTTGTCAGCTGAGCGTTTTTTATCCTAACTTAGGATAGCTTAGTCATCCCAGCAAGTCATCTTCCCTTGGCTCACTTCTAAAAGTAAGGCTACACTTCTTCAAAAGTTGCCTGGATTTCTTCTTTGCTCTTGTTACTGCTCTGGGTTTGGACACAGTCAATTTCAGTGCAAAATAGAGAAATGCTGTCAAGCTAACTCTGAATAATTCAATACCACATATGTTCTCTCTCTCTCTCTCTCTCTCTCTCTCTCTCCTATTATCATGTTTGTTATTTGCAGGTCTACTATCTTAGGAAAGACTTGAAGATAAAGATCTATGATTGCAGTAGGATAAAATAAATCAGCAAAACTACTTTGCACTACTGATTCCAAAGATGCCTATTTGGGATTTAGGAGATTTTATTTTTGGGTGCGTTTTTGGACTACATGGTTAAAGCGGATTAACCCTCCAGACTTAACAGATGAGTTTTTTTTTAACTGCACGCACAACAATGTTTTTATCAACACTCAACAACAAAAGCCTGGAAGGCTGCTAGACCAGAACCAAGTCCTAAGCACTGTATAGCTTTGTCTCTGAAGAAAGGACAAAGGATAGGAGCTGTGATGCTGCAAACACAAAACAATCTCCATTATAAAGGTACAGGGTGTGTATCTCAGAAGCAGGGTGTTTTGGGCAGTGACACTCCAGCTGCTGTCAAAAGTTAGGTCTACCAAACACAGCATTATTGCTTTCTGAATAAGAAGGAACCGTTTTTTCCTCCTCAGACTTCGGTCTTATTGAACAATATTCTGACAGCAGGAGAAAAGACTTGTACAAAATCACATCTATGTAGAAAACTCATGAAAACCCCTTCCCATTTTTTAAAATACACAGAATCATTTGAGCAGTGAATGCCTGTAATTTCTCCTTCTATCTGGGTGTGAATCATAATTTTTCTCTTAGTACTATTGTTCTGATGAAGCATTTGGTTCTCAATTTGACTAACCTCTGTATGAAGCATGTAGCATAATCTCTAGTTACGTTGACTGATCATCAAGAGCAAGAGGCCTTACCTCATTGACAGTTGATTGAAGATGAACCCATTAAGGGCTTAAACAGGTTAATGTGATTTTTTTTTCATCTAGTCATTTTATCTTCAAGTCTGGTAAAGAATACTTGAAAGGGGGAATGATTAGGATACTAGAGATCTTATTTCTAGTGCATTTGAAGTGAACGTTTTCACTCTTTAAACATGGCACTCTGGAAGATTAGTCAACACACTGTTCCCAAGATGGGTGTCCCATTTTATAATTTTCAATTTTTATGTACTTAATCCATGTTCACTGCTTTCTGACCCTGAGGACAGTAAGTCATGTTATGTCATATTGTGGTGTTTGATGGAAATCAAGATGGTGTTGCATAATATAAATCTTAAGTACTAATTGCTTACCTGTACTTTGATATAGGAAACATAAGTAGTAACATTGACATTCTTAAAAATGTAAATATGAGTTACAAAAGGGATGCCAATACATCATGTGAGCAATTGTAAAAGAACAAAAGGGAATTGTCCAGATCCTTAATATTTGAGGCTTTGTTGCATAGCAGGGTCAGAATTATATTACAAATGTCATTTTACAGGTTATTCAGATGTTGGCCACTTCAGTAATATCCTATGTGCAGAGGGCTTGGTCTCAGAATCACAAGGGCTCTCTGACACATATATATATAAAGATAGGTAAGACTCTGAACACAGTTTTGTGCATAATCACTCATCTTCCACCACTGACCCTCAAAAGGTGGAGGAAAAATAGAATTTGGAGGAATATGTGAACAGACTGTGTCTCATGTTAGTTCTTACATACAATGGCTCAGGGGTTGCAATATGTCCCCCCCCCCCCATCATGTACAGGGTTTAACTATGGCAATCAATGTCTAAAACGGCCCTCAACTGAACAACAAAGCAATCATTAAGATACTGAGTATGTTTGAATAGCAATTTGGTTAGACTGTTGACTTCTGCTTCTGAGTGTATAAGTGAGGTAGTCTGATAAGACTCCCCACGGGGCTGCTCAGAGGCCACTGCTGGTGCTTACTTTGAAAGAGACCATGTTAAACACTGGGATGCAACTCAGTGATTGCATCTATAGGGGCTTGTATTATCACTGTTCAAAAAACTGCTCACACACATACACTCATGTTTCCATTCTATAACAGAATCTTATCTCATCATAGTTACTGCTGACAAAAATATTTCATGTCAGTCTCCCCCTCCCCCCCAAAAAAAACCCTGTTGTGAATTTATTAGGTCATGGAACATTTGCATTCCCCTGACTGCTTAAACCATCTATATCAGTCATTTGTTGCCTAAAAGGACAAAGAACAAAAGCTTTGATAAGCTTCTCTGCCTAGTCACTCAGAATGAGTAGTTATATGCCTGCCTCATGATCAGCTCATAATAAACCACATAGTGAATGTGTGGGTACTTCATAGTTTCTAGGTTGTGCTTCCACTATAATGTGAAATTCAGTAGGTTTGTGAGGTTTCAGTCTCAAAGGGATATGGGCAAGTGACAATGAGGAAATCATTTAATTGTAGGAGACAGTGTGATACTATCTGTAAGAAGTTTTTTTTAATTTAACATTCGAGCATGTGCTTAAGAGTTTCTCTTAACTACTAGCCACGTGAGGTTGTGAGCGTGCCACCTTGGGGACAGCGCCTTCTGCCCTGATGTTGAAGAAAGAGTCAGGTGATGATAGATGAAGGTGCACCCCCTTGAGGTCACCAGGCTTTATTTCAGGGGTTGAGGTGGATGCAAAAGGCAATAAGGAGGATCCTGTCTTCAACCACACTGTCCCCAGAGCTGTCAGACGACTTATCTGAACTGCTCTTGTTGTCTTCCTCCCTCCATCCAGCAACCTTTGTTGCTCTCCTATGCTCCACCATTTCCCCTGCTTCAGTCCTTATTCCCTCCACTGTTAACCTGCTCTCTTGCCTCTTCACTCCTCCACTTCTTACTCACTCTCTGCATAGTCTCCACCTCTATCAACACCCGGTTCGTGCACTTGTCTCTCCCCTGTATCCTCCTCGTCTAGTCCTGCTTCTCCCTCCAATTAGCTCTGGCCAAGGTATATTAACCCCTCCCTCCACCTCAGCATCTTAGATGCCCATTGCTGCTCTCCAAGTGACCATTCAGGAGCAGTGCGCTTGCTGCTAAGCTGCTCTCAAACTCCCCCAGCATCCGGATAGTCTTGACTTCTGCTGCTCCTCGTTGGCTCTGGTGGTGGCAGGTGTGTCATAGGTGAGTAGTGTGGTTGCCAGCCATCTGGATCCCATTCCACCAGGCCACCCCTCACTGTTAGCCTTGTTCAGTGGGGGTGGAAAGACTGCCTCCACTTGCTTTCCTGGTTATAGCATGGAGCTTCAGTATCCCCTCCCTCACAGGCGGGGACTCTTCCGGCCAGGTGGTGGAGAAGACGGCCAGGGTCTTTTCTCTGCTGCTAAGGGTTGTTGGCCTCTTCTGCAGTTTTGGAGGGAGGGCAGTATCCGACCCCTGGATTGAAGATCCAGGAAGATTGTTAGGGCTGGGATGTCCAGACACCACTCCCCCAGCAATTTCAATATTGCTTCTATAGATTTCAAGCAGCAAACAATATATTTATTCATGAATAACTTATCAGAGGCATATGTGTCTTCTCTGAACAGCAGATCCCTTAAAGATGTACATGTTTTGAATTGCCTAGGCTGACATTAGACTGCACAGAAGCGGATGGATGAGCTTGCTTTTAAAAAGTGAACTCTTTTGTTTTCAGCAGTCCATGGTAGATATGTTTGCAGAAGCTGAGCCCAGTTACCAGCCTCTGCACAAGAGCACTCCGAAAAGATAACTCATGCTCTGTGCATCTGCTCTATCTGCGTAAGATGCTGTGTGAAGTAATGCCATTTTTTTGACAGGCTAATTGAAGCATTTGTGTGCCAGTGTTCTACATCTCTAAAGTATACTGTAGTATTTGGCATAGGAGAAGCTTGTCTCATAAGAATTGTTCAACTATTTTAAGGGCATCTTCTTGGAAGATATGATTGTCAGAAGCTGAACCAAAAATATAAGTCCTGGAGCTGTACAATTAGATTTTGCCAGATTTTTTAAAACTGAGTAAGTGGCCTTATTTCAGAGATGTACTGAACATCATTTCTTCCAACACTGATGGCACATGGAAATGAACCTGAGTTCACAATAGTACAAAGAAAATGAAAAAGATTGCCGAGTTTTCCTCATTTTCATTTTCCTTGCTCAAAAGTTCGTTTTGTTGTTGTTGTTATTGTTCTCCATGTGTCTTGCTCCCTCTAATGCTCAATTCAATATCACATAGGTTTATATCTAGCATCTCTCCCTGCAGATTTAAATGGCAGGTTTTTATGCTAGACATAAACCTGTTTGATAGTAAATCAACCATTAGAGTGAGCAAAACACATGCTGAACTCAAAGAAACAGGAACAAAGAAAACAACTCAAAGAAACAGGAACTTACAAGCAAGGAAAATAAGAAAGAGGAAAAGCCCTTCATCTTATAATTTATTATTATACATTTATAATTTAATTTATAGTTCACCACTCCCGTGACCGGCTCGTGGCAGGTAATAGTTTATAAACCCCACAATAAAACCCCATTTCAATACATTTTGGCAGCAGAATAAAAATGTAATTCCCATCCCTACTCAACAGAAGACGTAAAAATACCTCAGGGGTTAATAGGGAGCAACATGATGGTCTTCTTGACTTGGTGGGGAGCCCAGATCTTGACTACCCGAGCCTCAACCAAAGACCTGGTGGAAGAGCCCCATCTTACAGGCCCTGTGGAACTGCACAAGCTTCATCAGGGCCCTCAGCTCTCCCAGTAGCTCATTCCACCAAGTAGGAGCCAGGACTGAAAAGGCCCTGGCCTGGGTTGAGGCCCGGCAAACCTACTTTGGGCCAGGGATCTCCAGCAGATTTGCACCTACAGAGAGAAGAAATACTTCTAAGATAGTATTTAAGGTTCAAATGTATATCTTTAGCCCAGCACAGTTAAGCAAAAGAGTAAAAAGAAATTTGCTGAAATGAAATCCTTCTGTCCCTCTGCTAAACATATCCTATCTGATGTTTAAGGTGTTCCCAGTTCTCATGATATCATCAGTTCATTTGGCAGCCACATGGCCCATGATGGCTTCCGACCTCTTCCCCTAAGTCAGAGCAAGCTCCGATTTTGATGATCAGCAGGCAAAAGGGACCTTTCCTGTGCTTAGCATACCTCTCTGCCCCCCCTCACAGAAAGCTCATTTGTTTCCCAGGGCAATCTAGGAAGAAGAAGTCTCCCCTTCCAAGTACCTGCTTCCTGGATAGGCCAACTAGCATTTGAAAAGAGGTGAGCAAGTGATTAACGTCACCCCTGGTGGGGTAGTATTTCAAACCTAGATTGGACATATTTTTGTATGATTAATTTAGTTAGAATGTTGATTTTGTATAAATTACTTAAATCAATACTCTGAATATTGTTGGCGCAGATTTTGACTGGGAAAATAGAAACCCATGAATGATCTGCTTCTCTCTGCCCCCTGATTGGACAATCATAAGCAATTCTCCAAGGACTGTGAATGAACAGACAATGCAGCTTGGAGTAATAAAAGCAGTAAAGTGGCAATAGTTTCTACTGCATGGAAATAGGATTGTCATTTGATAACAACAACACTGCAGCCAAATTACCAAATTACCACATTAATTGAAGCAGCTCAAAGTACTTGACCTGCTTTGGTGAATATATCCCTTTCCCAGTTACTTGAAAATGGAATTTACCAGAACTTATGTCACAGAAAACAATTCATATACCTAGTTTTCTAGAATATCCAACAATGGCAGCAGGTAAAGAAACAACTAGCGGGCAATTGCTGCAGATTTCCAGTTCTGTTATTTTTTCCAACAGATTTGCATTTGTGACAACTACTTCTGTAGATGCTATGTGTGAGGAACAAAGCAAATGTCTGCTCCAAAAATATAATATGAATATATTATACAAATCCTTTTAGCAAGCATCAACATATATTCTTCTGTGAGCAGCACATAGGGGTATTCAGAAAAAATACATTGCAAATCAGCTGAAAACAATCCCCATAGCAGCCATAGCCCCAGTTCCAAAACAGGCCCAGCTGTGGACTCGCAAAGCCATCCTAAGCAGAGTTACCCCCTTCTAAACCCATGGACTTCCATGGAATAAAAAAAGGGTGTAACCTTATTTGCGATATAACTTTGATCCGGATGTACTGAGAAATTTGCATCTGATAGGAAGTTGTATTTCTACCCACATTGAACTGTATTAGAAATGCACATCTTCAGGAACATTATAGGGTCTACAGTTCATCCTGAGGCACAGGGAATGCAGGTGCACATCTGATACATATCCACATAATTACACCTAGACCGATCTGGATGAAAAGTCTATTATGTGTGTGACTCTCACTTATTGAATTGTGAGACAATACAAGTGTGTCAAATGTATACAGAACAATGATTCAATTTATTCACAAAATATTGGCGGAAGGAAGGTAATTAGTGTGTCACACCATGAAGTTATAAACATTGCATGCATCAGGAATGTGCCAGGCAGGACTTTCATTAGCTCTGTTAGATTTGACAAGTAATCTAAAAATTGAATTGAATGTAGTTTTGTACTGATAAATTTGCTTGAGAAAGCAGCAGCAGCATCCTTTATGGCAGGGGTCCCCAACGTGAGGCCTGCAGGCCACATGCGGCCCCTGACCTCTGTCTGTGCGGCCTTCAATCTGCTTGTCCGCTGCTACTGTTGTTCATCCTGTCCCTTTCTTGCAAAAAAGACAATACAACATAGTTTGTTTTGATCTCCATGGTTCCTTCTGTCAGCCCCCCCTTTCATTCTTATCCTCCATAATAGCATTTTGGCCACTCTAGGTGCTTTGCTAGCCAGCAAAGTTTGGGCACCCATCAACCTTTTCACTCCCCCTCGCCATGAATTACCATGTTGAAGCTATGTATATATATAAGGAAGGTAAATTCGCTGTGTGAATGGGTTCAGAAGATGTCAGGTCTGCTTTTGCAAACAGTGGGAAAAGGACAGCAAAAGGCCTGGTATTTTTGGAAGAAAAAAAAGGATACAAAGTGTTTTGCAAACTGAATATTTCTAGAGACTCCACCCATCATAGCAAGTGACTTCCAAAGTTACTAGTGATGTTGCTGCTGCAAGCAAAAGCATTCTTCCTTCCACAACAAGAGCAGGTTGCTCTGACTTCTGGCCTTGCTGGCAAGCAGTGATGTGTATACAATTAAAAGCCAACTTAACAGCATATTATCTGTTCCAGGTGGAAGACTCCCCTTATTCACTCTTTTTGTTGACTTGCCCTTTTTCTGGAGGGCCCCCAATTTTTAACATATAAAAATTAAAATGTATTAGCAGGTGTATATTTAAATTTCAAGAGACTGTGTTTATTAAGAAATAAATCTCATAGTATTCAATGTACTTAGGACTGCAATTCTACCATCTGGTAGGCCGGATTCACAATCCATTTTTGAAAAATTGTTCTTAGCCTGTGTATATAGCCCAGTGCTTCTGAGATCTGTAGTGGATGGGGGGGGGGTGACAGGAATCTCTTATTTTCTTTGCCATGGTTGAATTGAAAATCCCCAGATAATAGCAGCTAGAGTGGAGTGAATTTAATGAGAAAGGGAGGAGTTAAGCTCCTAAAATTATAAAACGCATATTTTTATTTATTCAAGGAAAACATTCAAACTCTGCAACTGCTGTTCTGCTAAAAACCCTGTAAGATGTCTGCAAAAGGGAGTTCTATTTCAAAGGCCCATTATGCACGGCCGCCGAAACGGCGATTTCGGGTCACATGGAAAACGCGGAGGGTGAAGAAGCGAAGCAAACTGCTTATGCACGGGACGGGACACAACGGCGGTAAAACCCAAGGGCTTTCCGCACTCCTTCAAAATCGCACAATGGTTGCCAATTGAAAACGCTACAGTTTTGCCATTATGCACAACGTCGTAGACAATCTGCCACACACCTGAAACCGATCCGCAAAAAGCGCTTCCTTGTAGCGCTTTCAGGGAAATCCCCAAAAGTGGATTCACCCTCCGGAAAGCGCTACACTCCTGCAACCAATCTGCAACACTAGCAGGAAAGTTCTGTGCGTTACCATTGTTGTGGTTTCTACAAAGTCCCTCCCCCTGGCTCTCTCCTCTGATCTTCTGGCGAAGCGATCGCCATTTTTTTTTCTCCGAGCGAGCGGAGATCAACGCACCGGTGAGCCTCCGTTTAGAGGCTTCCCCAGCTTCAGTCCCTCCCCAGAGCTGTTTAGTCACTAAGCACAAACAACAGAGAAGCCCGTTTGCCGATGTATTTTCCCTTTATTTTTCACACTGTTTTCGGCCGAAAATCGCGCCCGTGAGGGGGGGGATTTTTTTTTTCACTCGGGGGGAGCGTGGCAACAGTGAAACGGCAGCTCAAACACACCTGCCAGCTGGATGGGTCTCTCCATTGCAACAAATCAACGCATATTCGTTGCAACTGGTGTTTTTTTTTTTTTTTAAACCTTCCTTAAAGGGAAAGGGGCTGTTTAGGAGCATGCTAACGGCCGCCCATTGGCTGCTTGACGGCCAGGGGCGGGACGAGCTTGGCAATAGCGCTTCCTTTCTAGCGATTTTTGCCAAGACCGGAAGCCTGTGGGAAACGATGGAAACGCAACTGGATTCCACTACAAAGGCAGGTATGCATAACGACGAATTCCACTATTTTAAATGGCGATTTTTCGTTCAGCAAACAATTTGCTACAAGGATCCCTGTGCGGAAAGCCCCCCAGACTAACCGATTATGCATGCGGCAACCCCAGCGCTGCTTCTGGTTGCGCCCCGGTCACCCAGAAGTTGTGCTTTCTTCTGCGTTTCGCTAAAGCGGCTTTTTCAGCGGCATGCACCGAATCTGTGGCTGGTTGCAGCCGGCACTGTGCGTTATTGGTGATTTTAGTCACCGCCATTCCACCCCGAATGTGCGCTATTCCCCCCATGCATAATGGGCCAAAGAAATGAAAAATTGCAGACGAGCACTGTCTTTAAGGACAAATGGACTACTGAGTACTTTGTTGTTTTAAAGCAGTTTGCCTGATATGTCTAGCAACTGTCTCAGTCTTAAAGAAGTACAGTATTAAAAGGCACTTTGAATCCTGTCACAAGAGCTAGTCGATATCTCAAGGAGAGGTGTAAGTGAACAAGATAAACTCTCTTAAAAATCAATGTTTTGCAGCAAAATAGTTTAATTAAGCATGTTGGAGAGAATCTGTCTACTGTGAGGGCCAGCTATCATGTTGCTAAATGTATTGCTGAGAGTGGTAGACCATTCTCTGATGGTGAATTAAAAAGTGCATGGTTAAAGTAATGGGGGAGATGTGCCCTGAGAAGGAATCTTGTGTTAGTTGCGTCAGTTTACCTGCATCTACAATCACCAAGTGTGTTGAAGAGCTGCATATGTCACTGGTTATCAAGGCAAAAGTTTTATTTTTCTTTGGCATTAGATGAGAACAATGACATTATAGACTCTGCTCAACTACTAATTTTTATCAGGGGGATAGATTCCTACTTCAGAATTACAGAATTGTGTGCACTGCAGAGTCTGAAAAGCACCACAACTGCAGAAAACATTCTTGAAGATGTGTGAATCAGTTGAAAAATCTTGGTCTGACCTGGGATAAATTGAAAAGCATCACAACTGATGGTGCAAGAAATATGGTGGGAAATAAAACTGAAGTACTTGCTAAAATCAATACATATTGAAATTAAACAGTACACTTCCCATGCAATTTCACTGCATCATCCTTCAGCAAGCCTTATAGCAGTAAGTTTCTTCAGTGGAAACGTGTAATGCATACTGTTGTATCCAGCATTAATTACATCAGGCATGGCCTTTCTCACTGCCAGTTTCATAATTTTCTCTCAGAGATAGATGCAGAATATGGGGATGCATTGTACCATGCAGAAGTCAGGTGTCTTAGCGAAGTCCTCAAACATTTTTTCAGTCTTCATTATGAAATTGATGTCTTTCTTGAGGAGGAAGGAAAAGGTCAAGATGCACTTTCTGACCCTGAATGGGTTTTTGATTTGGCTTTCATAACAGATATCACAGAGCATCTGAACATATTGAATCTAAGGTTGCAGGGGAATGGAAAGCTTGTATATCATCTGTATACTGAATTTACAGATTTTGAAGCAAATAGACCAGTGGCCTTACCTGTGAGGGGTCCTTCTCCCCAGAGGTAAAGGAAGACATCTTGGGTGTTTTCAATCCTCAGTTCAGGGAGGCAGGCTCACTTTTTTCCTTTCCACGCCTTCTGAGTGGGCGTGCCTCTCTCTCTCCAGTTCGAGACTTCCATCGCTATCAGGACTTCGCCCAACCAAACGTAAACCCTAAAACACGGAAGGCATAACAGAGAAAGGAACAGAACAGCAAAAACATGCTAACAGGCCAACACAAGAGAACCACATATCACTTGCAACTTCTAGGGGGGGATGAAGATGTCTTCCTTTACCTCTGGGGAGAAGGACCCCTCACAGGTAAGGCCACTCGTCTTTCTCCCCCAGAGGCGGAAGACATCTTGGGACCTCCCCGAGCAGTGTCCCTCAGGGTGGGAAGTTGCTCACAAAGATATAACCTCCTGGAGCACAGCTGTACCGAACACTGCGTCAGCTGAACTAAATCTGTCGATCTTGTAAAGCCTTGTAAAAGTAGACAGTGACGACCAAGTGGCGGCTTTACAAATTTCTTCCACCGGAACATGGTTCAAAGAAGCAGCTGTAGTCGCAGCACTGTGCACCGAATGCGCCACAATGCCCTCTGGAACCTGGACACCTGCAGCTCTATAAGCCTCCACGATGCAATCCTTCAGGCACTTACTGATCGAAGACTTGGACATCCTATTACCCTTGTTTGGGGGCAATGATGGAAATGAAAATCAGTTCCGTCTTTCTGAATTCTGCCGTTCTGATCAAGAAGGCTTTCAAAGCCCTTCTCACATCTAAGGTATGATAAAGCTTCTCCAACCGATGCTTCGGGTCTGGAAAGAACGTAGGCAATTGAATCTCCTGGAGCCTGTGAAAGGTAGAATTGATTTTGGGAATAAAAGCTGGATCCAATCTGAGTGTAACTTTCTCCTTATGAAAGGTGCACAACTTCGGATTGGAAGATAGAGCTCCCAGCTCTCCGATCCTTCTGGCTGAGGTGACTGCCACCAGGAACAGAACCTTCATCCGAAGGAACTTTAGACTTATATCCGCAATCGGTTCAAAAGGCTTCTTTGTCAGAGCATTGAGTACCAGATTAAGCTTCCATGTCGGAAATCTGTGTCTTACTGGAGGTCCCAATAGGGTAAATCCCTTCAGAAACTGGGTTATATGGGGGTGCCGCGACAACCTTCTTCCATCAACCTTGGGGATGACCGTAGCAATCGTTGCCACTTGCCTCCTCAATGTGGCCGCTTTCAAACCTTGATCAATGCCATCCTGCAAAAGGTCCAGAATGTTCCCTACTGAAGGTGAGTACAATGGAACCTTTTTTCTTCTGCACCAACCCTTGAAGACCCTCCAGGTATACTCGTAAATACGGTTAGTAGAAGTCTTTCTTGCAGCCAGCATAGTGTTGGTTACTTTGAGGGTGTATCCCTTATTCACGAAACGTTCCCTCTCAGCCTCCAAGCGACTAAGTGGAACCAGCCAGGATCCGGATGCCAGACAGGGCCCTGTTGTAGCAGATCTGGTACTAGAGGAAGATGAAAGAGGTCTGTGACTGCCAACTGTAGAATGGTGGAAAACCACGGTCTTCTCGGCCAGAACGGTGCCACCATGATCACGTCTGCACTGTGTGCCCTTATCCTTCTTAGAAGATGCGGGATGACCGGTACTGGTGGAAAGGCGAACAGAAGGCCCTATGGCCAAGGAGATGTTAGAGCATCTGTTGCCTCCGCTTGCGGAAGCAGGTAGCGAGAGAAGAAAAGAGGAACTTGGTGATTCAGATGCGACGCGAAAAGATCCACTATCGGGACCCCAAACTTTTGCATGATGCTGCGAAAAATCGATTTCTTTAGAGACCATTCCGCTTCTGAAAGAGTGGACCTGCTCAGCCAGTCCGCTTGACAGTTCTCCACTCCTCTGACATGTTCCGCCCTCAAGGACAAGAGATGTCGCTCTGCAAAACGAAGAACCCTCAAGGCTTCCGTGTGCATCTTGATCAAACGAGAGCCCCCTTGGTGATTTATGTACGCCCTCGTGGCTATGTTGTCCGTTCTCACCAGTACTGGCTTATTCAACAGAGTTCCTTTCAGCTTCGACAACGCCAGATAAACTGCTCTCATCTCTAACATATAGATCGGCAATAGGGCCTTGCCTGAGGACCATACACCTTGCACCAGGTGGCTCCCCGAAGTGGCTCCCCAACCTCGTAAGCTCGCGTCTGTAAAAATCTCCGTCTCCTGTGGCAAAATAAATTGCTTTCCCTTGGAGAGATTCTCCTCGCAGGTCCACCAAAGGAGGCTGTCTTTCACCTTCACCGGAACCTGTAGCATGACCTGTCTCTTATAGACAATGCTCATGTGATGCGGTCTTAAGAACATCTGAAGTTCTCTCACATGAAGTCTGGACTGTATCCAGCCACTGGACTGTATCCAGGCAAGAAATGAACAGTCCCATCAGACTCACCAGGGACATTAGAGGGGAGGAAACGTTGTTGATGACCTGAATGGCTAGGTCCTTTATCTTTTGAATCCTCTTCTCTGTAGTAAACAGTGCCCCCTGCTGCGTGTCTATAATGACCCCCAGATGTTCCATCTTCTGTGACGGGACCAGGGAGCTCTTCTGAAAGTTGACAAGGAAGCCGAACTTCTGCAGAGTCTCCACCACCAAGGTGGTGTTCAATATGGCGGCTTCCCGCAATGGCGACCTTATTAGCAGGTCGTCCAGGTACGGATGGATATGTACCTTGAGCGTTCTCAGGAATACTATGGGGTTCACTAATACCTTGGAGAAAACTCGGGGAGCTGATGCTAGGCCGAATGGTAGGGCCTGAAATTGGTAATGGTGACCCCCTATGCAAAATCTGAGAAATTGCTTGTGTGAGGGATTTATAGGCACGTGAAGATAAGCCTCTTGGAGATCTAATGAAGTGAGATACTCCCCCTGTTGAATAGCTTCCTTGATTGAAAGAAGAGTGTCCATTCTGAATTTTCTTACGTTTACAGCTCGATTGAGGCGTTTCAGATCTAGTATCGCCCTCCAATCGTCGTTTCTTTTGGGCACCGTGAAGAAAATCGAATAGAGATCCCTTTCGATGGTCTGACCGCGGGACTTCCTCTATGGCTCTTATCTTCAGCAAGTGAGCAATGGTCTTTAAAGTCCGCGCTCTTTTGTCTGGACGGGTGCTTAGTGGGGACTTTAGAAATAATTCTGGTGGAGGATGCCGGAACTCTGTTGAGTAGCCTTTCGAAACTACTTCCATCGCCCACTTGTCTTGGACATACTGTGACCAGGTGTATGCGAAGAGTAGTAACCTGCCCCCCACCGGAACACCCGCATAGTCAGTCCTTAGACTGCTTGGGCTCTCTCTCAGACTTCTCAAATAGCTGATTCTTGTAGAACCTCTGTCCGAAGCCACCTCTCCGGGGTTGCTGTCTGGACTGGGACCAGGCCTGTCTCCTATCCTGTCGGTTCCTCGGAAAGGATCCACTGCCACGAAAGGAATAGTTAGAGTAAGGCCTGCGATAGTTTTTCCTAATAAACCTAGGCATTCCCCTTCTTTTCTCCTTTGAGTCAGTTAAGACCTTATCCAGTGACTCTCCAAACAGCTTCTCCACGTGAAACTGATAGGCTGTAACTATAGCCTTTGACCGAACATCTGCCTGCCAGGCTCTAAGCCAAAGCACCCTATGGGCAGCAGAAGCTGAAGCTATAGTACGGGCATTAAAAATAGCAGCATCTAAGGTGGCATCAGCTGCAAAGGATACGCCCTGCAGTATCCTATTGGCACCCTCAAGGAGGCGTTTATCCTTATCTCCTAAAAGCTGAACCGTCTTCCTTGCCTACACACTGGCTGCTCGCATAACAATAGAAGAAACTGAAGAGGCCCTCAGTGCCATTGCTGCCGCCTCATGTGCCTTGCGTAAGGCAAAATCAGCTTTTTTGTTCATAGGATCCTTAACCATTCCTTCTCCATCTTCTGATAGTAATCCAGGCGCTTGCAGAGCCACTACGGCCGCATCCACGACAGGCACCTGTAAAAAACTTTCGGCATAGTCAGGAAGTGCATATAATTTCTTGGCATAGGGTGGGAACCATTTATTGGCCATGGGCTTAACCCACTCTTTTTTAATCTGTCTCTCAAAGTAGTCAGGGAAGGGGAAAATTCTGAGGGAGTAATCCTCTGGGGGAAAGAACTCAGAATTCCCTAAAGGTCTCTTAAGCCTACTGGGGCCCTCCTCTGGGTCCACCAGAGGGTTAGGTTTTAAATCCAGCGCAGCTAGTGTCTTGTCCAGTAAAGAAGAATAATCTTCCATTTTAAAAAAGTGTTTTGAAGGTTCTAGTAATTCAATATCAACCTCCAGTTTCTCATCAGTAAGAAAGGCAGTATCCTGTCTGGAATTAGCATTGGAATAAGAATCAGAAGAATGCTCAGACACCATCTCCCTATGAGGGTAGCTGCGCTTCCTTGCTGCCTTGGTGGGCCAGGACCTTCTTGGATGGGACCTGTCCGAATTATAGTCCCTGGAACGGGGGGAAGGGGAAGGAGATGAATCAGGCCTCCCCTTATTATTATTACCCAAGGCCTTCCAGATAGGGCAGAGTTGGCTAGAAATCGATTTATTAATAGCCTCCAACAACTCAGAAGACAAGAAATCATGCCCAGCGGGCCTTACTGTCCCTTGCGAGGTAGATTCCTTCCCAGCCCTCGAAGCATCCATTTCAGGAGGTTGCTGGGTTCCCTCGCTGCCAGCTGTAAAATGGCCACCGCCATCGCTAGCCGCGTTGGGGGGAACGCGCTCTGCCGACGCCGCGGCAGTCTTCCTGGAGCGTTTTGAAGCGCGTTCTTCCCCCGCTCCGACCAGATGCGGGGCAGTCTTCTCCGATGCGCCCGCCGGCCCAGGGAGCTGAATATTGCCCTCCAGCACATGTGTCGCGACATCCTCCTCAGAGAGAAACTCATCTTCCCGAGAAGCAGCCATTTCTCTCTGTGGGTCTTCCACAGCACGCAGAAAAAGTCAGGGCAGGTCCCAGGGATGAGCGGTAAAAAAACGCAGTCTCCAACAGCCCCTTAAAGGCTAACATTATCAACCCGTGAAGTGCAAGCGAGAGGGCAAAAGAAATTTCAGAAAGAGTCAAGAATAGAGTTAGAATAGGTAGAAATTAGTAGTAGAATTTAGGCCTGCTAGCAGAGCTATGAAAAACATGCTCTCCCTGGTTAAGAGGCAGGAAAGAACTGGAGAGAGAGAGGCACGCCCACTCAGAAGGCGGGGAAAGGAAAAAAGTGAGCCTGCCTCCCTGAACTGAGGACTGAAAACACCCAAGATGTCTTCCGCCTCTGGGGGAGAACTAAACATTTTTTGAAGCAACTTTTCAAACTTCTCATGCTGCAATGGACTACAATTTGAGAAGGATGGGAATTTACAGTTCAGTGTTGAAAGACACATCAAAGCACTGAACCTATTGCAGGTAGAATTTCAAAACAGATTCTCTGATTGCCATAAGCCTGGAAAGGAAATAAGAATGTTTCAGAATCCATTTGAAGTAGCACTAGAAGATGCAAGTAACTTTTTTCAGATGGAACTAATTGATTTGCAAGCCAGTGATCATCTCAGAGACATTTACAAAGAAAATATTCTGTTAAATTTCTATTCTGGTCTACCTGATATATTTATCAACCTAAAGAAATTTGCTGCAGGCATGTTCACAGTCTTTGCCGTCACATGCATGTGTGAACAAATCTTTTCTAAGATGAAAATTGTGAAATTGAAGTGCAGTTCAAGGTGTACAGATGAACATTTACAAGACATTTTAAGAATATCTGTCACAAAATTTGAATTGGACATCAATGCCTTGGCTAATAGAAAACAGCCACAAAAATCGCACTGATTAGGTAAGCATGTGTAGCTAAATAAAAGGATTCCACATTAAAATATTGTTCCAAAACCAGGGAGAGCATTACAGTTAACATTTCTTCATTTACCTTTGAATGTTTACTTTTGATCTAAATAAGTAGGTTAAGAATTTTCTTACATTTTGGTTTAAGATGTGGGCCTCTTTAGGCACTGACCACGCTAATGCGGCCCCCATGTACCAAAAGGTTGGGGACTTCTGCTCTATGGCAAGCCCAGTCTCTCATTATATCAATATCATGTTATATTTTGAATTGCAAAGCTAGTTAATACCTTGTTTAAAACACAAACATTAACCTGCTCAAGACTGTAAACATAAAGGGATTACAATTTGACACAACCTGCTCAGTAATTTATATTTATTTAAAAGACAGACAAAATATATTTGTTAGCAGTGATTCCAATATATTTGCTAATCATATCAAGGTAAAAAGTTATTAAGAGCTAATATAACAGATTACTATAACAGATGTTTCATGTATTGTTTATACGTTTTATGTAAACCACCCAGAGCCTCCAGGGAGGGCGGTATATAAATAGATAAGATAAGATAGATAAGATACATTTATTTGTATATAGCCATAGGCCTTTACAAAATATAAAATACAAATTTACAAACAGTAAAATAGAATAAAAGGAACTGTATAAAAATATAAAATTTAAGACCAAAAAACTGAAACAGCATACAAAGTGCAAGAGTGTTAAGAGGCTGCCTTAGTGGTTGTAACATTGGCCCTTATTTTCCTTGCAGCCAAGGCAAACAGGGCGGTTTTATATGTTACATCATCAACCTGGTCAGATAAAAGATAGATTATCTTTTCAGCAACGGAGTGAAGGTTAGAACCCCGTAAGGTCTCATTGAGGAATTTGGCTCTGGGTTGGGCATAAAGTAAGCAGTCAAAGATGTAGTGGGGTAAATCCTCCAGAGCTTGTGCACCACAAATACAGAAACGCTGGTTTTTTGGCGTACAGCTAAATCGACCCGCCAGTACCTCTGTAGGCATCGTTTCGAATCGAAGTGATGTAAAAGCTACTCTGAGATTATGGTTACTGATTTTCATTAGATAAGAGGATCTACGATGGTCATATTTAAACCGCTTAAACCATGTTGCTGTCTTAATTTCCAAAATTTGCATTCTGTCTAACTGGGCATCACTTTTGAAGATCCAGTCTCTAAGGTGAGAGTTATTAGCTGAAGGATTTAGGAGGTCATCGGGGATGGAGTAGCGTGCAATAAGGCTATTAATGAGGCAATGCCGTGCTGGATCCTTAGATAACATTATATTAAAGGACTGATGACTAAATTTGTTTATGTTGGCTAACCTGAGGTTTTTCCACTGTTTTAAAATTGCCAAATGTACTCGGGCACTAAGAGAAGGCAGACCTGTTTCTGCCCTCATCAAAACAGCCGGAGTTCCCCTAGGTAGGGCTAGAATTCGCCTTAAGAATATATTTTGAACAGATTCTAGCCTAGGTATGAAGTTTTCCTTCCATCCCCAGACCTCTACTCCATACAAAAGATGGGGGATAACCTTGCACTTGTATAATTTGAGGGCTGGATCGATGAGGAAGCCTCCTGTTGTATAATAAAACTTCAGAATAGTGCCCACTAGGCGTGTTGCAGAGGCTCTAATGGTGTCCAGATGAAGTTCCCAATTCAACCTCTCACTAAATGTGATACCCAGATATTTAAATGAGTTGCACTGGCTAACAGAATTTCCAGATATGCTCCAAGAGAACTTTTTGGCCCTTTTTCTAAAGACCATTACTTTTGTCTTATCGTAGTTTATTTTAAGACCTTCTTCTTTACAATAAGCACCAAGTTGTTGTAGTAGTCTTTGCATCCCAATTTTTGTGAGGGAAATTAGGGCCATGTCATCTGCATAGAGTAAAATAGATATTTTTTGACCTCCTAGAATGGGAGAAACAAATTGTGGGCCAGAGAGTCTTTCTACAATGTTGTTAATGAATAAATTAAACAGCAGGGGAGCCAACACACATCCCTGCTTGACGCCCTTGCATGTTGGAATTTTGTTGGTTAGGGAGCCAGAAATTCCCACTCTAATTTGAGCATAAGTGTCAAAGTGCAACTCCCGCAGCAGAAATAGGAGCCGCCTATCAATGTTCAAGTCTGCTAATTTTTGCCATAGGCGCTGCCTGTCTATAGAATCAAAAGCTGCGGCCAAGTCAACGAATGCAACGTACAACACTTTCTTAGGGCCATTTATCCCTGAATAGACCAGTTGCTGAAGTATCTGACATTGGTCAATAGTACTAAAGCCCTTTCTGAATCCAGCTTGATGTGGGTATAAAATATGATTTTCATCTGCCCATTCCTCCAGCTTAATCAGTAAGTACTTACTGTACAGTTTTGCTGCTATGTCTAACAAACTAATAGGCCTATAGTTATTTGGAGCTGATTTGTCCCCTTTTTTGTAAATGGGCACAACAATGCTAAGTTTCCATCCAGGGGGGATTTGGCCTGTATTGTTAATTTGCGAGAAGGTTTTTGCTAATATAGGAGACCACCATGATGGAAAGGCTTTATAAAGATCTGTAGGGATCAGATCTTCCCCTGGGGACTTACCAGATGTCAGTGAGGAGATCAGGCCTTTGATTTCAGCCTCTGAAACTGTGGGCCAAACTGGGAGATCTGTTAGATCAGGAGGGATATGTTGTAAATGTGACATGGCTGTTGGGGGTGAAGCCAAATGGGCTCCAAAGACCTTGCTAAAATGCAGGGCCCAATCTTTAGCTGGTATTTGAGCCTCCAGATGATGGGACCAGGTGTTTAAACTATTGGAGACTAGTGCCCAAAAACGTGAGTCATTTTTCTCAGAAACCGCCCGATCTAATTCTTTCCATAAGGATTTGGCATGTTCGAGCTTTTTTTGTTTAATTAATTTTTTGTATTGTGATCTTAAATACAAAAGTTGGGGCATCCAGAACTCATTAGTATTTCTCCTTGCTTTCCTCATGGTGTGGGTTATATATTTTTTGAGAGTTTTACACTCTTGGTCAAACCAGCCATTATTTGAATATGGTGAAAGTTTGATTGGTCTGTTATTAACAAGAAACGGCTTTAGGAGAGTAGTAATAGCTTCCCAGATTTGGATAGCATCATTATCTGACTGAAGGATAGCATGCCTCAAAGATTCTGTTTCTGAGTTTGCAAAAAATTGGGAGAATTTGGATTGAAGCTGATCAGACCATTTGAGTCTCCTAGAACATGGTATATAAATATAAAAAAATTAATTAAATTAAATTAAATTAAATAATTAGTTACCTAGTTTAGAATTTGTTTAAAATTCAGAGGAGTGATAAGGACCCCAGAAAAGTGCCAATGAATACTTTCACTCTGCTTGAGAACAGAACTGTTGTCATTGAAAACCCTCTCATACTAGTAGAAACAATTATAATGATGAGTGGTTTATGTTATCTAACATACAGAGATACTTCTTTTTGGGAATGAAGTACATCCTTGGACCACAGTTTTTGCGGACATAAATTAAAATTGCCCTAGTTTTTGTTAATGTCCAGTATGATCTGGTGATTGTCCAAGCACTTAAAATATAGCTATTCATGTTGATTTAAAGGCACCCAAATAAAGGATTGTTCTTGCATGTTTTTAAAGTTAAATGATTTTCACCTAGATGGCCCTATGTAGTTTGTGCGGCTTTCCCCTAACAGTTGTTGTAGATTATTTAAGGAAATTCTGGATGATTGGAAGCATATGTTGTTTTGATAAACAAAAAATTTCCTATAATAGATCACTTTCCTTAAAGTGAACTATATTACGAATTAAGGGCCAACACACAACACTTAAGTGTGTGACCCCAGCCACACACTGCTTTCTAACACAGTCTTTCATATTCAGAAATCTGACATTGTTTTGGTGAATTGGTTATTTGAGGGATTTTTTATACATTATGTTCACAGGTTGCATTTAGGATTCCTATCCTGTATGTTCAGTGTTGCACACAAAGGTGATTTGCAGGTTCTCCTCAGTCCTTCCACGTGTAGTACCCACATGCAGTTAAGGCTTTGTTCCTGTGCCATTTTCCTGACTTGAAACAGTTCTAGGGTACAATATTTGGTATGGGAATTGAGGAGGACCTGCAACTCACCTGTCGTTGTTACATAAGACATAGGGTGGGAACTGCTAAGGGCTTTTATAACTGTATTTTATTGTTCTTTTAGGAATGTTTTATTGTAAAACACCATGAGCCGGCTTGGTCCGGGAGTGGTGCTCAATAAAATAAACAGACAAACTCCAGATTCAACCTGCACACTCTGCAATGTGAGGCTGATTATGCATGGGGGAGAAGGGTGGGCCAGCACTCATGACAGTGAGACTAATCCCTGCTTCCACATGAAGTCGCAGCCGACCCGATACCCTCCCATGCCTGGTGTGCTTTACGGCTTTGTTGCCCCATGTTAAGGGAATTCCACATTCCCTAAGCCTCCCTGGCTGCCAAGTTTAAAAGAAGTTTAAAAGAATCTGGAGCTGGCAAAAATTTGGAACAAATCATCAAACAGCCGGTCCTTGAGCAGCTGGAACAGAGAGCAGTGATTTCTTAGACTCAGCACGGGTTTCGCAAGAACAAGTCATGTCAGACAGACCTTATCTCTTTTTTCGAGAAAGTGACTATCTTGCTGGATAAGGGGAATGCTGTGAACATAGTTTATCTGGATTTCAGTAAAACATTTGATAAGGTTCCACATGATATTCTTGTTGACAAGTTGGTAAAATATGATATGGATCCTAATTCTGTCAGGTGGATCAATAACTAGTTGACAGATTGTACCCAAAAGGTACTTGTAAATGGTTCAGCATCCTCTTGAAGAAAAGTGACAAGTGGTGCCCCAGGGATCTGTCCTGGGACCTGTGTTGTTCAACATATTTATAAATGATTTGGGTGAAGGATTAGAGAGGGTACTTATTAAATTTGCAGACAATACTAAACTGGGAGGGGTAGCAAGCACAACAGAAGACAGAATCAGAATACAGGATGACCTTGATCAGCTCAAGAAGTGGGCTAAACTGAATGAAATGAAATTCAATAGGGACAAAGGTAAGGTTCAGCATTTAGGTAGGAAAAACCATATAGTAGGATGTGCAAAAAGGATCTAGGAGTCTTAGTAGATCATACATTGAACATGAGTCAGCAGTATGACTCGGTGGCTAAAAAGGCAAATGGGATTTTGAGTAGCGTGTCCAAATCACAGGAGGTGATGGTACCGCTTTACTCTGCTCTGGTTCAGTTTTAGACACCACAGTTGAAGAGGGATGTAGACAAACTGGAGCATGTCCAGAGAGGGCCAACAAAGATGGTGAGGGGTTTGGAGACCAAGACGTATGATGAATGGTTGGAGGAGCTCGGTCTGTTTAGCCTGGAGAGGAGACGACTGAGAGGGAATCTGATAACCATCTTCAAGTATTTAAAAGGCTGCCATGTAGAAGATGGAGCAGAGTTGTTTGCTCTTGCCCCGGTGGGCAGGGCCAGAACCAGTATGATGAAATTAATGCAAAAGAAATTTCCATCTAAACATCAGGAAGAAGTTTCTGACAGTTAGAGTGGTTTCTGAGTGGAACAGTCTTCCTCAGGAGATGGTGGGTTCTTTTTAAACAGAGGCTGGATAGCCATCTGATGGAGAGGCTGATTCTGTGAAGGTTCAAGGGGGTGGCAGGCTACAGTGGATGAGCGATAGGTATATGCGTGTCCTGCATAGGGCAGGAGGTTGGACTAGACGACCCAGGTGGTTCCTTCCAACTCTTATTCTATGATTCAATGATTACATCTTTAGACCCATTATACAAGAAAACTGCATTTGCAACTTGGAGAGGGGGCACTTTGTGACTAGGTAAAAATGTTGTTTGAAACTTTTCATGCAGCTATTTGCATGTCTGAACAGTTAAGCCATTTTTCCAGTTAAAATAATTGTCTGTTCAGCTGAGCAAGTGGATACAGCAGATAGTTTCAACATCTCCAGTTGCATTTGATGTTTCTTTTGTACACACAACTTTTTACTACTGTAACCTTGGCCATCTTCATAGATTACTGTTGACTGACAATTTAAATTGTAAAAACTTAAATATGACAATTACTTGTATGAGATTACTTGTGGCCTTTTGGTAGTTATGGTATTGTGTTTTTACTTTAAATAAGTAAAATGTGCATTAGAATCCAGGATTGATTCTGCACTTACTTTGTTTATTCCGTTGTGGATCCTGCTGAATCCAGATTGATTCAAACTCGGTCTTCCTCTCCCCCCACTCCCCATTGAAACAGAAAAGTGTTCTGCACATGCTTAGGGAGGCTCAGAAGGGGAGGCGGAAGCCAAGTGCAGCAGGAGCCTCTTTCTTTTCTTGAAGCGGGGAGGGGGGGCAGAAGAGGGAGGGGGAAAAAACATGAGACAAATCTCTACCCACAGAAGTTAGGGCTTCTAGAGCTTAAGTTGAGAGAAAATTAGGGCCTCGCCTTTTAAAAAAGCTTATAGCCTTGGCCAATCAGGGCTTCTCTACCATAGAGTCAGCCCTGGTGAAATAGCTGGAGATCCATATGGTTTCTCATGCTTTCTCAATCCGATTCTCAAAATATTGAGGGTTATTTCCATTCCTAAATATTGCAGGATAAAGTTTAGGATTACTCTGGATCAATCATGCTTGTTACAGAGGAAAAATTTAAATTGGACAAAATCAAAATGGAAAATGGAAATTGCATTCAGTGGAGATGGCAGGGATTGAATCGACCTGGGATTGGAATAAGAGCTCTGTGCAGACTCCACCCAGGTCTACTTTACTGGGATCTCACATTGCATTATGGTGGAAAATTAGTCTCTGGAGTCTGAGTAAAAGGCTGTATTTCATTTTTCTTAATGGTGGTGGGAAGCGCCATCAAGTTGCTGTTGATTTATGATAATTCCATAGGTTTCCAGGATCAGAAACATTCAGGGGTGATTTGCCATTGCCTGCGTCTGTGTAACATCCCTGACTTTCCTAGGTTGTCTCACTTCCAAATACTATACTACTGAGATCTGACAAGATAACTCTAGACTGGGGCACATAGATTTATATTTTATACATGAAGATTAATATCATCTGGACCAACAGGAAATATTTTTTAAAATCTACATTGTGTTAGATTTCTACTATGAGTTTGGGATCACTCATGAACTATGAAAACATTGAAAACAGTCACCTTTAAGATGTTTACTAATATCCTGATTCTGTCTAGTGCTCCTATTAATAATTGCATAAATACCAGTCAAGCCGTTAAATAAAAAAGAGCATTAGCAATTCCCATTATTAAAACAGTAGCAAGACAATAAAAAACAAACCCCAGAACTGTGTTCCACTATAACGTTCTACAAATGCACCTTTATTTATGCACCATCTACTGTAAGTTGGGTCTTCAATAGGAAATTTCAGCAACCGCCTTGCAATAGTCACGCCTTTTGTAGTTAGTTGAGTTTATGCACTGTATTCAATAAAGATCTGCTAAATTTAAATGGTAGTTTCAAATCAAGTTTAACTGGCAGAAGTGTATTCACAAAGTGGAATGAACTGTTGGTAGTTCCTCCTTTTTGGCAATTTGACCAACAGTTGCTCAGAACAGGAGCCTTGTGCAGATTGTCCGTTTCCAACCATAGTCATACACTGACCCACCCTTTAGTCCCAGTTGTGTTCTTAAGATCTGGAAACTCCTAAGTAAGGAGATGTTTGTTTGTAGTTGATAGCAGTACCAGTAGTAATGGCCACAACTACCCTTTCTAAGATCAGAAATATTCAGCATCTATTTCCCCCAGTTGGGAGTTCACTGCAGGATTGTATACCTTGAAGACATATCAAATTTAGATTGCATTGCTGCAGACTAAATTTGACAGATTTCCAAGTAAATGTGCTAAGGATCTGGAGGGAAGAAGAGGACAGGTTTGCAGGAATTGTGAGCATTATCCTATCCTAGATGTGTACATTTCTAGCAACTTTTAATTTAACTCTTAAAAACATATGTTACACTGGCTAGTCACTGAATTTTTCCCTTGAGAAATTTATGTATTATGCTATTTTTGAAAAGCTAGTTTTGAATATTTTCAATGCATCTTGCTTCCCTTTAAGCCAACTTGCATTGCGCAGTACATAGAAAAATCATGTACCATGCATAAAGCATGTTACATTTTTATGAACCAAAAAACAATCACATGCACTTGAAAAACATCATTATTAAAACGTACAGACTCACCATTTTTTGTAATGATGGAACTGAAAGGGCCATGTGTAACCTTCTTGTGCACAAGTGATTTTCTGCCCCTACCATTCCACTGTATTTCCTTGTGCATTCCAAAAAGCTTCAGCTTTGTCACATGGCAAGGGACTTAAGCTGAAACAGGAGAATCTAGCTTCAATACCTTTCCACATGCACATAGAGACACTTTCTGCTTGCGTACAGGAGTCTTGGGATTATTCTCAAAAATGTACTATTACTAATTTTCCTGAGGATGAAGACTTCAAAAACAGAAGTAAAATTGCTGTATAAAGGCTATAAAATATAATGTAGATTCTGCTGGGATCCATATCCATGTATGGGTCTATATGTCTTCAGGGTATGTTGTTTTGACACATTTAAAAACATGTAAATCATGGTTTGGAATTTTTTCTGCTACAAATATTTCAAAAGTTGACAGCATCAGCTACCATGGCTGTATTAGGGGCAGTTTATTTATGCATCAAAATCAAATATTTTTTCCAGAACTGTACGAGATAGATTATACCAGGTCTCAACAAATCTGGGTACCATATCACTAGGGGGTGCCTAGTCCCTTCACCTGACACTTTGTGGCAAGTCTCACCACTGCCAGCACACAACCTGTCACAGCCAACAGGCTGAGAACTGTGCTCCCAAATACAGACTAACCCAGGGGGATTTTCAGCCTAAATTTTCAGGCTGCTCGGAATCCAGAGTGGGACTAAGAATGGCCACTATGACCACTCTTTTTAAACTCCTGCTGAAAAGAGCCAGGGGTGGTATCCAACAACATAGGCGAGTTATAGGCAACATAACATGGTGAGTTATTCAGGCTGCAATCCTAAAACTACTTTCCTGGGAGCAAGACCTCATTGACTAAAATGGTACTTACTTTCAAATAGGCTCATTAAAAGATCAAATTTTAACACCTGGGCATCAGGATCAAACAAAGAGACAACAGCCTAAGGTTTCAAGAGAGAGTAGAACCAGCCTACAGGGATGATAAAGAACTTGGTGGGTGTACCCTTCCTGGGGTGAACTGTTATTTGAGAAACCCTTAAAGCCCAGCCAAGGTGAGGAGATTGGCCCAGGGGAGTTGTGTGGCCCCATTTTATCCTCCCAGTATGCCCCCTGGAAACCTTTCCTTTCCTACTGAGGTCCTTTCACTGAAAGTTCCAGAGAAATTGCTTGAGGGGTAAGAGAGGTGGCCCTGTCTCTTCCACAGTATCAGGCAAAGTGAGCATTCTGTGGGGCAGATTGGCCACTAGGGAAAGTCCCTGTGGGCTGCTGGGTACCTTTCCTAAACCCCAGTGCTCAAGTATAAGCTGTGGTTCAGCCAAATCAGGTGCACAAGCACGGGTGTTGCCTAGTGTGCTACATAAATAATTACTGATTTATTTTATTTGTTAGAGAGAAATCTGTTTCCTAAATTTTGGGGGTGGTCCATGAAATCAATGCTTTGATTATAAGGGGAAGGGGGAAATTGCATGTTTGTATGCTCCCCCACATGGAAAAGTGCTTGAACATACAAAATTAGGATGCCAGGGAGAAAGTTTCTATCTTGTTGTGAGGGAGCATTAAAACACAACCCCCTCCCCATCTTTTGTAGACATGGTATCAAGAAAACAATTCCCACTGTTTCTTAGACCAGAACTTAGAAGTTCTTTACATTCCAAAACTTATCTTGGCCAGGACCCAAAGAGCTACTTTAGGTATACTTAACTTAGTGTGATTGCCTGGAGGATTCCTAAATGTTCTTTCCACACTACTCAACAAGTTCCTGTCATATCAAGACTATATTTCAATTTTAGAGTGGTTTAGTATCTGTCATAAGAGCCTCTTGTGGCGCAGAGTGGTAAGGCAGCCGTCTGAAAGCTTTGCCCATGAGGCTGGGAGTTCGATCCCAGCAGCCGGCTCAAGGTTGACTCAGCCTTCCATCCTTCCGAGGTCGGTAAAATGAGTACCCAGCTTGCTGGGGGGTAAACGGTAATGACTGGGGAAGGCACTGGCAAACCACCCCGTATTGAGTCTGCCATGAAAACGCTGGAAGGCGTCACCCCAAGGGTCAGACATGACTCGGTGCTTGCACAGGGGATACCTTTACCTTTACCTAGTATCTGTCATATCAAGGCTGCTGTTAAAACCAACAAAGAAAAAAATATTGAACCCATACTGCTATAGACATGGAAACTAACTCAATAGTTCTTTAGATCACAGCCTTTATTTCTAAAATTTCACTTACAAAAGTGGGAAATAAATAGACCTGTTTAAAAATAAGTACTGACAAAATAAAGCTGTACAGTCCTGACACCTTAGCAGTTTTTTGAACATGCAAATATTAAAAAAACATTAATAGGTATTTTCCCCCTGTGCCTTTTGTGTATGTTTTTAAATGCATTTCCAGGTCTAAAATTGGAATCCATGTATGATTGCTAATGCAGCTATTTAAAGTTCTCCAAATATTATCAATATTTTGGCTGCAGTGGCAGACTAAACACAAAGGTACTTGAAAAGTGTATCATGTTTTCGTGACTGTACATATTCCTATGAAATGCTAATGCTTACCTTTTCTTTCATTCATATGACCAAACTGAGTGGTCATAAAATAGCTGTTGTTGATGAAGACATCTTATCCTGTGCTCATGTTTCCAGCATTCATATTGTACCCATTTTTTATACAGTTGTGGTGAAGTTGTTCTAAAACTCTTTGTCAGTCATGTACAAGATAATTTCCTTCTGTACAGAATTTGTATGATGAGCCTAATTTATACTGTGTTTTAACAGTTTGCCTGAACTGTCTATTGTTTCTACATTTTGTAATGTGAATGTAATATTTAAAAAATGACATGTGGTTGGTCCAGACCTTGCGCTTTTTCAATACATGTGTGCAGTTCTTCAGAAGGTTTTTATGTGAAGCGTAGAGCAGGTACAGCAAACAAGAAAACATCTTAAAGGCTATTTTTTTAATTGTAAAGCATCAGGTTGCACTGCATATTAACCTGGATTAACTGAAACTTTGTTCACTAGATACATGAAGCCTGTTCACTGACTTAAGTTGGGCATAAAAAATATTAGACTAATTGGGTTGGAACTGTCAGAAAACCTCACAAAGGAAGTTTGTAGGGCAGATCTTTCCTTAGTGACCTGGTGCTTGTCCTTAAAACACTCATTTAGAACTCGGTGGCCTTAATGAATCCCACAGTACTGGAGCTGCAGCGAAGAGGGGAAAGTGAGTAGAAGAAGAGTTGGTTCTTATATGCCACTTTTCCCTACCCAAAGGAGGCTCAACGCGGCTTACAGTCGCCTTCCCATTCCTGTAGGATTGCCTCCCATTCTGGCATCCAGTTCTTTGCACACAGTATATAAAATGTTATCTCCAACTTTTCAGATAAGAAGGCCACTGTATTTTTCTTTACTTCTGTAGGGAACTATACAAACGCTGCTTTTTATATCTCTAGGTAACAACCCCTTTTGAGAATTACCTGCCGTGGGAGAGATATTTTAGTCACATTGCCTTCTTGCTTCAAAAGTCAAAATCTTATGGCTGTAGCACTACTGCCACCTGCTGAGTGGGAAAAATAAGTTATTGCTATTTTAAATCACAGTAATACTTTGATTATTTTCTCGTATTAAGATAAACCAGGATATCATTTAGAGACTGTAAAAAGAAAAAAAAATCCTAGTTTGTGGCCTCACTTTATTGAAAGGCCACTGAAAACTAAGGCCTTTGAAACTAAGTAGTAAAGGATTATATTTCAGTACTAGATTTAAAGCCCGCTGTAGTCCCAATACAGCGGGCACTAGCTTCTTGGGAAAGGAGGAAGTCCGGGGCGTCGGTGACGCTGCAGGCCTGCTCCTTTCCCCAGAATGCAGCTGCGGCCTCAGGTGGGGTGGGGCTGATAAGGCTCCGTTCCAGGGAAAGGCCTCCTTTCCCCGGAACGAAGCTTTCTGCAGCAGCAGCTCCAGCCAAGGCCGCAGCTTCATTCCGGGCCTGCTCCTTTCCCTGGAACAAAGCCGCTGCCTCTGGTGAGGGGGCAAAAAGGCTTCGTTCTGGGGAAAGGGACCCAGGCCGGGAAAGGAGCGGGGCCCCTGCGTCTTCAACACAGCATCCCCACTCCTTTCCCCCAGCGTGAAGGGACCCGGGCCGGAAAAAGAGCAGGGTTGCCGGGTCCCTCTTCCTTTCCGGAGGGCAATGGCAAGCCGGCCGGGCGACTAACTTTCGGGGAAGGCTTCTTCCTTGGAGCGGCGACTCTCCGGCCAGCCCCAGCGAGGCTGGGTCAACCAGCCAATGGGGAGTACGTACGCAAAGCGTGGCTCCCCATTGGCCACTTAGCCCTGGAATGACACTTGGACAGCTTTGCGGCTCCTGATTGGGCCCTCTGAGTTTTTATCCCAGACAGAGCCCACACTTTCTTCTCCCCTTTAGACCTTACTCTTTTATTACTACTGCTCCACAGGAGCAGTTACGGATAATCTATAAATTAAGTTTTGAAAGGAATAGCATAGCTCATAGTTCAAGGGCACAGGATGGATAGCAGTAATTATTCTATATTGTTTCTTTCTGTCCCCAACCAGTGAGTAAAAATGCCTCATTAGTTTTTTTTTAAAGAAACCTTACAAGACTTTAGGTTTGATGGAAAATAGATAAGTTACAGCTCACCTTTCACAAGACCAGATGTTACTAATCAGATACAGTCATGAGAAAAAATACAGCTTTTTGTCACATATAAAATATAAAATAAGAACATAAGAGAAGCCTTGTTGGATCAGACCAGTGGCCCATCTAGTCTAACAGTCTATGACACAGTAGCTGAAACCCAGGCACCACCAGGTCTACCAGTGGGGCGAGAAGTCCGGAAGTCCTCCCACCTGTGACCCGAGGCATAAAGAATACAGAACATCATTGCCCCAGACATAGTATCCCACCTATACCTTGTGGCTAATAGCCACTCATGGATCTCTGCTCCATATTTCTATAATCCCTTCTTGAAACTGTCTATGCTTGTAGCCCCCACCATTTACTGTGGCAGTGAATTCCACATTAATTACTCCTTGGGTGAAGAAGTACGTACTTACTTTTATCTGTTCTAAGCCTATTGCTCATTAATTTAATTGAGTGCTCATGAGTTCTTTTATTGTGAGAAAGGAAGAAATGTACTTCTTTCTCTGCCTTCTCTATCCCATGCATAACTTCGTAAATCTCTGCCATGTCACCCCTCAGTTGTCATTTCTCCAAGCTAAAAAGCCCTAACATCTTTAACTTTTCTTCATAGGAAAGATGTCACACCCCTTTAATCATTTTAGTTGACTTTTTCTGCATCTTTTCCATTACTATAATATTTTTGAAGTATTGTGACCAAAACTATACACTGTGTTCCAAATTAGGTCATAGATTTATATCAGGGCATTAGGATACTGGCTGTTTATTTTCAATCCTCTTACAAATAATCTCCAGCATAGCGTTTGCTTTTTTTAAATTGCAGTCACTGAGTTAACATCTTCATTGAGTTATCTACCATGACTCCAAGATCTCTCTCCTGGTCAGTTACCACCAGTTTGTATATTTGTATTTGTGCATTACTTTGCACTTGCCTATGTTGAAACTTATTTGCCATGTTGACATTTGCTCTCCCACCCCCAAAAGATTGTTCTGGAGTGCCTCGCAGTACTCCCTGGTTCTCACCGCTCTGTACAGCTTAGTGTCATCCACAGACTTGGCCCCTTCACTATTTATTCCCAACTCCAAATCATTAACCAACAAGTTAAAAAGCACTAGACCTAGTATCAAGCCTTTCTGCACCCCACTGTTTACCACTTTCCACTATGAAAACTGCCCATTTATACCCATTATATACTTTCTATTAATTCACCAGTTTTTAATCCACAAGAGGCTCTCTTATTCCATGACTGCTGATTTTACTTAGGAGCTTTTGATGAGGAACTATAAGAAGCTTTCTACTGGGTCACCTTTATCCAAATGTTTAATCAACCATCAAAGAACTCGAAAAGGTTAGTGAGGCAAAATCTTCATGGGACATCTTTGGTTTAATTGCATCATGAGTTTGTAACTGTAAATATCAGTTTTCCAAGAGTTATTTAAACTGAAGGGAGGGGGGCCTGGGAGATTATCACTTCCCATAAAATCACCAATGTTTAAGGGGTTAAAGTGGCAAGGATATTCTAACGGAGCCAGAATATAATATCAACAGCTATTAGTTCTGATAACTAAGCAAAACCTCCACATTCAGAGCAGCCTTGTTAGGGTCAAACAACAAGAAGAGCCCTGCTAGATCAGACCAATGGTTCATCTAGCCCAGCATCCATTCTCACACAGTGACCAACCAGTTCCTCTGGAAAGCCAGCAATAGGGTATAAAAGCCAGGTCCTTCCCTTGATGCTTCCTCCTGGCTCTAGTATTTCAAGCCTTAATGGATTAATGCTTTTGAATGTGGAGGTTCCTCTCAGTCACCATAGTTAGTAGCCATTGATAGATCTATCCTCCATAAATCTGTCTAAACCCCCTTTAATGCTGTTTATTCCTGTGGGCATCACTACATCCTCTGGACCTTTAGGAGATCTCCAAACTAGCCTTGGTTTTCACCATTATGAATAATTTTGGGTCATTTGCAAATTTGGCCAGTACTCACTACTCACCCCCACTTCTAGGGGAAGTCATCAACATTATGCCATATGTTACTGTTTATAGTCAAAGATCTGTGTACCCTGAACACCCTTGACACTCAGCTCAGACACACATACCAGTACTTAGCATCTGTGACTAGGTGATGAAGATCTACCACAAACCTGGAAATAATACTGAGAGCCCAAGTAGAAATGAAAATTAGAACGAAGCCTATAAAGAAGAACTGATTCCAAGGACTGAAGGTCTAACTCAAACAAAAATGTGTGGTAGAGGTAAAAGGGGGAAAATAGTTTACTGATCTTTGGATCCAATAGAGTCCAATACTTATAAAATGGGTCCAGATAGTTTAGCAACAAATAAGCCCAATGGGTAAAGGTAGGGTCATATGCCATGTGCTAGCAAGAGCTCTGCTACCCACAAACAAAACAGATGGTCTTGGAATAGACATTTTTAAAAAATCACACTTTGGAAAACAATTCTGGCTCCAGTAACAGAAAGGTGGTAATTTACAAATGCAGAACAGAGACACAGGAAGCAGTTTGTGTGGCCAAGTGGTTTAGTTCTACAAGAAAATGATAATTTTAGAGTCTGGCCCAAGGGTAAAACTGGAAAGTAAGGGCACAGATACTAACATAGCATTCTATTACGGCAAAAGGCCATCAAGATTTAGATGTAGTAGAATAATTATCTCAACACCCATTTTTGGATGAAGCTTTATCTTTTGATAATCTTCTAGAGTAGGGGTTCCCAAAGTGTATGCGTCCCCTGGGGGCGGTAGAAGGGCAGCCATCTACTGTGGCTGAATTTTCCTACTGAGAGACGTTCCAAGGTGGCTTATCGTTGCCTGCCTCTGGGAAGTAGCAAGCCTGGACTTCCTTGGTGGTCTCTCATCTGAGTGCTGACCACAACAGCTTAAGAAAATGGACAGGATGGGATCATGCTGAGGTCCTTCCCCTCTTCAAATTCTGTCCTTATCAGACTCCTCCACAAAAGTCTCCATCTTTCGAAGATCTGAAAAGCCTTCTCCTCCTTACTCCTGGCCATGGGATTTCCCAATGTTTGCTTCTCTCTGTCTCTCACTCCCCCTCTGTCTTTCTCCCCAGGGAGGACCCAAAATGGCTTTTACAAAGGACTTATATGTGTGTGTGTTTTGCAGACTAAAATATGGCCACTGCACAACAACCAAAAAGGAGTGTAGGCAACATAGTGTGTTTTGAATGTGCAATAGACCTAACACTAGGGGACATTCCGCATGACTTTAATATAGCACTAGTCTTACATTTTGTTTTTGCCACTACGTTCCGTATGACATCGTGAGCAATCTGCAACACTCCTGCAACACTAGCGCCGAAATCGCTTCGTTGTAGTGATTTCCGGGGAATCGGGAAAAGTGGATTCACCCTCAGAAAATCGCTACACTCTTGCCAACAACCTGCAACACTTGCGGGAAAGACCTGTGCGTTCTCAATGTAGCGGTTGCAACAAAGTCCCTCCCCCTGGCTCTCTCCTCCGAACGTCCGGCAAAGCGATCGCCATTTTTTTCCCTCAGAGTGGGGAAAGCAACGAACCAGCAAGGCTTCATTCACCCTGCGAGGCTTCTCCGGCTACAGTCCCTCCACAGAAGTGCTTTAAAGCTCCCCTAAGTCCCCAAGCACAACACAGCCCCCTGTTTGCCAGTTCCCTTTAATTTTGGCCAAAAATCGTGCCCATGTGGGGGAGGGGGGATTTTTTTTCCACTCGGGGGAGAGTGGTAACAATGAATCACCAGCTCAAACACCAGCTAAATGGGTCTCTCTGTTGCAACGAATCAACGCATATTCGTTGCAATGTGTGTGTGTGTGTTTTTTTAAAACTGTGCTTAAAGGGAAAGGCTTTTCGGGAGCAGGATAACAACAGCCCATTGGCTGTTCTGTTTGATTAATGGCCAGGGGCGGGAACAAGCACAGAAAAAAATCGCTTCCTTTCTAGTGATTCCTGCGAGACCGGAAACCTGTGGGGAACGAATTAAACGCTACTGGATTTCATTATAAATGAAGGTATGCGAATGCCGAGATTCCACTATTTAACATAGCGTTTCTGCTTTGTGAAAGCAACTGGCAAAATTGGTTGTGCGGAATGGAAATAGGTGTGTGTTGGTATGGGAGGAGAGGGGGGTCCTAGGGAAGTGGCCTAGGAGCCAAGGGGGCAGCAGCCTGAAAAAGTTTGGGAACAACTGTTCTAGAGTTTGCCAATTTACTTCCAGCTAGCATCACGGAATCAGCTTTGTTTTGTCTCTGTTTTTTCCAGAGTACTGAACTTCTTTGTTCCAAGTACTCCTTACCTATCAAGCTACCAAATTATCCCTAACTGTCCCACAGACTGATTTTCAAACCTTAATTTCCTCCCAAATGAATTTCTGCTTCCATTTCTTAATTTCTTCCAAAATGAATTTCCACTTCCATTATTTCTGTTCAGTTTTCCTTTCAGTCCTGCCTTTCGTTCTCTCTTAATTCTGGGCTCCAACACTGAGTCTAATCTAAGGCATTTCACAGATTGCCGTAGTTCTCAAAGGCTTGCATTGAGTTTATGTAGGCTGGTGAACACAGGTGGCTGCTATTCTGTCATGATAACAATCCCCCCCCCCATTTACACTATGCATGCCAAAACACTTTCCCACAGAACAGACAAGTAGCTACAGATAACACTACTGAACAGCAGAATAACCTGGGAACCAAAGATGGTGGCACAGAGGGAACGGTGGTTACCAGTCACCGGAAAACCAAAGTAAGGGTCCCCAGAAGAAGTAAGAATGTAGTCCAGGGAGAGGGCTACATGACACTAGCACAATGAGCCTCTGTTTCTTACCCATCCTTCATGACACACAGCCAAACCATAGCTGTCTTACTGAATCTTCTTTATAGGACCACACTGGGAGAAGACTCAGAAAGACATGTGATGTTTGTTTCTTTTAAACATTTGCATGCTACCTTTCCACTCAGTTTAGAGCAGGCATTCTCAGCCAGGATTTTATATTTATGCAGAACTGGGAGGAATTGGTTGCCATGTAATCTCCCCCTAAGAAGAATCTCCAGTCTGATTTTTCCCTTCTGTATCTGAAGACATGGCTCTGGAAACCAGGAGGTCTGCTATTTTAGACTTGATTCTCATTAATAAGGAAGAACTGGTGGGTGAGGTGGAAGTAGTGGGCATACTTGGTATTAGTGACCATGTGATTTTGGAATTTTCAATTGTGGGAAAGAAAAAAACCTTTACCTAGTCAGATGTATAGACTGGACTTCAGGAAAGCAGATTTTAACAGGCCTAGAGGTATGTTGAGTAGAGTTCTGTGTTCAGTAAGACTTAAAAAGACTTAAAGAGGGCTGGGAGTTTTTTAAAAGTGAAATACTAAAGGCTCAATCACAAACAATTCCCTAGAGAAGAGAAGATGGAAGGAGTCATTTAGGAAATGGAAGGAAGGTCTTATTACCAAGGAAGAGTATAAACAAATAACCAATAATTGTAGGGAGAGTGTTAGAAAAGCTAAAGCTCAATATGAGCTTAGGCTAGCAAGAAGTGCTCAACATTGCAAAAAAGGCTTCTTTAAGTTATATTTCAAGTAAGAAAAAAAATAGGGACACAGTAGGACCACAGCGAGGACAAGAAAGCGAAATTATAATAGATGAAGAGAGGGCTGAACTGCTTAACTCCTATTTCTCCTCAGTCTTGTACTGTGCGGAAAATAGTGCTAAATGTGGCAAAAACAGAATCAGAATACAAGATGATCTTGATGGCTGGTCTAAACTGAATAAAATGAAATTCAATAGGGACAAATGTAAAGTTCTGCATTTAGGTAGGAAAAACCAAACATACCAATATAGAATGGGGGAGATTTGTCTTGGCAGTAGCATGTGTGAAAAGAATCTAGGATTCTTAGTAGACCATACATTGAACTTGAGTCAGCTGTGTGACTCGGTGGCTAAAAAGGCAAATGGGATTTTGAGCTGTATCAAAGGGAGTGTCGTGTCCAGATCACAGGAGGTGATGATACTGATTTACTCTGCTCTGGTTTGGCCTTACTTGGAATACTGCATTCAGTTTTGAGCACCACAGTTGAAGAGGAATGTAGACAAACTGGAGCGTGTCTAGAGGAAGGCAACAAAGATGGTGAGGAGTTTGGAGACCAAGATGTATGAGGAAAGGTTGGGGGAGCTTGGTCTGTTTAGCCTGGAGAGGAGACGACTGAGAGGGGATCTGATAGCCATCCAAGTATTTAAAAGGGTGCCATATAGAGGATGGAGCAGAGTTGTTCTCTCTTGCCCCAGAGGGATGGACCAGACCCAGTGGGATGAAATTAATGCAAAAGAAATTCCATCTAAACATCCGGAAGACTCAGCCCATGTCCTGCAGAGAAACCCAAGTCAGTGGAACACGTTCTCCTCTTTTGTGAGCAACATAACCATCTCAGAGAACAGGGGGCGAGGAAGATTCACAGTCCTGAAGATTCAATAGTGCCTGATTATCTCATGTATCCTTTAACTTCTTCTGAATCCATTATTCCATTGATACAGAATCTTGGGCCACCTCACCCAATATAACACAACCGTCTTAATTTTCTCTCTCCAATGCAGCCCTTAATAAGAGAAATCTTGACAGCTCACCTGGAGTTCTGAAAGCCAGCGAGGGTTGTTTATTTCCCACAGATTTGACCCAATACGTTTCTTTCCCTTTATATTCCCCCATTTTACAATCCCGGTCTTTTTTGCCTCCAGAAGACCCATGCTGCTCCCACAGTCTAGCCTGCTTCTTCCTCATTCTCCATTCACTCTGATACTCCTGCGTGTCCTCAGATAATGCACATGAAAGTTGATGTCTTGAATAAACCTTTGTTGGTCTTAAAGGTGCCATTGGCCTCAAATTTTGTCGTGCTACTTTAGGCCAACACGGCTACCCGCTTGAAACTCGTAGAGCGGGAAGGGGCGTCTGGGAGCTAGGTTACACGCTACAAACGATCCTAGGGAAAGTGGCTGGTCCCAGTTACTTTTCCTAGTCTGCCAATCCTAAAGAACTGGCTTGCATTCTGACCGCAAGACCGAGCCTAAGATGTGGCACTTGCTGCGCCTAATGGTGCTCCGTTGTTTACCTCCAGGCTCTCGCGCTCCGTCTCCCTTTCCCTCCCAGCCAAACAGCCTGGCCCAGCGTCGGACACGGGGGACAAGGGCTGAGACGCTTCGCAGCCGGCCCTCAAGGGGGCGTGGTTTACAGTCCTGCTTTCGTTCGCCTATAGCTGCTAACCGCCATGCGCCCGTGTGACGTAATCGCGCTGCTCCTGCCAGTCAAGGGGGAAGGGGGGAAAAGAAGCGGAGCCGCCATTTTGTTTGTTTGTATGCAGAAGGAGAAGGCGGTCTTCTTCCTTGATAACCGTCGATGGTAAGTATCGGAGGGCTTCCCTGGTTCTTTGGGGAACGCGGCGGAGTGAGGTCTTTTGTCCGGAGCCCCTGTTGTTCCCAGTCGCCCGGCCTCTGACGTCCTTCCCTGAAGGGGTTCTGCAGAGACTCTGCTGCAGAGGAAGAGGCGAGCTGCAAGCCTGCATCCTCAATGTCCCCACTAACCCTGGTTGGGGTTGCAAACTCCTGCTTAGGAAATATAGAGAGACTTGGCGCCGTAGGAACGCAAGGAGCTGGCGTGGGAAGGGATGTCAAACAGCCTGCCCTCCGAAGCCGCCGTTTCCTGTATAGGGGAACCGAACGCTCTAGTTGGAGATAAATTGGTATCTGACGCGGGAAGCTTTTTATCCTGGAAAGCTTGTACCCGCGATAATCACAGCATTCTAAATATACAGAATGATAATCCATTGCCAGAAAAGCATATCAGTCCCTGGGTTTCAATTTTTGTTAACAAAAACATTGGGGGAATAAAATTAAAGGTTAATGGCAGACACTTTCTCAATTGTGAAAAGAAGTAAATACAAGAAAATTGTTTCTAGCCCCATCCATCTGCATGTTTAGGATGCTGTTTACTGATTTGCTACTAATTTACTTTCTCCTTATATCTGTAATCTTAAAATCCCTGTTCCATGGTTTGAGGAAGTGTGCATGCACACAAAAGCTCATGCCTTGAATAAATTTTTGTTGATCTTATAGGTGCCTTTGGACTCAAATTTTGTTGTGCTACTTCAGGCCAACATGGCTATCCAATTGAATCTGTGATCTGGAGTATAGTTCTGAGTATTCATTAGGACAGCCTCCTTACACTATTGTAGTTAATAATGGTATATATCTCTTTCTCAACAAGTCTTCATGCATACTTATGTCTGTAAACACTTTTCACAGGTGACATATGCATGTTAACTTGGAATCAAGTCATAGTTGTATCGGAAGGGCATGATCTCAAGTAATTTGTATTATATTGCATAATTTATTTTTCTCAATATTTTAATTGCTAAAGCATATTTGTATTTTTTGTGATAGATGAAGCATTTAAAAAGAGCCCACAATTTGGATGAAGAAAGGAATACAAGGAGTCAAAAGCGCAGAAGAAAGTCTTACAGCAGTGAAAGAAATTACAAGCACTATAAATCACATGAAACTGCTGACAGGTAAATGACTCCTTATTAATATATTATTAGATGTTCTGATATTATCTAATTCTAGCCAAATCTTGTGTTGGCTAGAATGGTTGATTATTTGGATTTTTGTTTAAAGGAATGATTGTTAAGCAACTTATAGTTTGTAATGTATATCTCCTGCCTGTTTAGTTCAGCAGACAAATATTTCAAAATTTGACAATTCACAGACAAATTTTTGTTGGGGCTTCCATTGTGTTACCAAATTTGTTTAGCTTCAGTGGGGCTTGGTTTTTTGAAGGGATGACCACTATATTCTGCAATAGGTTGCAAATAGGAGTCTGGCTCTGTGATGGGTTTTGTCTGTGAGTTTTTGATTTCTGTTGTCATTTTAACCTGTTGTTTGTTGCTTTAATCAAGCCTGAAAAGACAGTGTCAATTTAAAATTTAATTTTTGGCCATCCAGTTTTATGGCAATCCTGTAGCATTTTCAAGGTAAGAGATGTTCAGAGTAGGATGGGAACAAACCGGTTCTTGAGCCAAAATTCAGCACAAACTTGGCTGAGCACCACAGGTCCGCAGCTGACTTGTTAGATTTAAATAGCTGGGAGCCATTTCCGCCTAACATCTAATGGGTGCTACCCAAGGGACATTATGATAGGCCAACACAAATAAATTGGTGATCCTTGGCCTAGAAGAAGTATGTCTGGCCTCAACCAGAACCGGGATCTTTTCAGTCCTGGCCCCAACCTGGTGGAATGAGCTCATGGAAGAGCAAAGAACTTGGAACTAGGTCAGTTCCACATGGCCTGTAAGACACTGCTCTTCCACCAGGTATTTAATTGGGGGGCAATGAACAGCAAGGCAACTATAATTAAACATCACTTGGACTCCCTCTATATAAATCCCACTCCAAACTGAAAATTGAGATGCTGTTAAAGAAATACCTTGGCTATACAGCTGGTATGACTGTTCAAAGTTTTGATGTTATATGTAAATTATTATTTATTATATGTATTTTGTATGTTTTATATATGAAACAGTGTTGGAAGCTGCCCCAATGATTGAATCATTAAACCTATCAGTTTTGCTCCCCTCCCCCCTCTTCAAAGTAGGGGGAAGCAAAACAGACCAGAGACCCTGAACCGGAAGATTTAGGTTCATGTCAATCTCTAGTTCAGAGGTGGTTGGCTATTGCCTGCCTCTGTATTGTGACTGTGGTGTCCCACAGAAGTGAGACTGTGCTAGCCTGGCCTAGCCAGATATGGGCTAGTTTTAAATAGCAGTATACAAATTATAGTTTAAAAGTGTCATCTGCTTTTCAGTTGTTATTTCTATAGTATTTACATCCTGGGTTGTTTAATAATAGATTCTGTGAAGCACACACACACTTTCATCATAAGAACATAGGAAGTCTTATAAAAACATTTTGAGGGGGTAAGATAGGCTTTGGGACTTTCATGTATATCTTTACTAGATTTGTTTAAAGATGTATTTACTATATTTCTTTTATTGAGTTAAATAGAACTCTCAAGAAAATGTACACTTTTAAAGTCTGCTGATGAGTATTATAAGACATCTACTCTTATCTTTCACCTTGGCGGGAGATGGGAAAAGTTATAGTCCTGTAACCTTATTTGAATACTGGATAGCAGAATAGCAGTCTTTCAGAACTGGAAGGTGGTTAAATTATTTGTCAACAAAAGGGAAAGTGGCATACAAGAGGTAGGATTATTTTCTTTGTAAGTTTTCAGTGCACTTATAAAACTATACCAAATATTTTGTATAGGGCTCTTTAAAAAACGACTTTGTGCTATGGATATGCTAAGATTTGTTGTCACTCCTGTTAATAGTGGTGTCAGTGAGATTCTCTGTAATTGGATCTGCTGTTCCTTTCTGGCCAGCCCCTAGGCTTCTTGATTAAGGCCTTTCTGGAGTCACCTGTGAGTTGAGCCACCAAAGGAAATGTGTCCTGTTTGAGTTGGGGCACTTTTTTTCCTTGTTTGCTAGATACAGGCGAGTGAAATAGATTTCCCAGACCTTCTTTTACAAATTATCATCAACCTGGTTTAACATACTTTTTGACGTCCATTTAAACAAAACATTTTTAATGCCGTGTTAGTTTTATATGATGAATATATCCAGAGGCTCCCCCCCCCCTAGAAAAAGCAGTTAATTGAATTATTTGATTAGGGGAAAAAACAGTAAATGTACTTAATGTAGTATGAAGGGAGGGTTGTGTGTGAGAGAAATAAATGCTTCCTTGGGATATTTGCAAAAGTTTATTTCAGCTTTGGGAATGCCAAAATTGACAGACACAGTATCCAGTCTTTGTTATTAAGAATGAAACAGTGCATTTATATAAATTGAAGGTTTTCTGCATATTATATTAGAAATTCTTCTAGTGCAAAAACGTTATGTTACTCTTCATTGTTTAGAGTGCTTTTTGGTCATACTGAAGCTTGTCCTATTCACTGGTATCTGTTTTGCTCAATTAAGGACTGCTTCCATGAGTAATTCAGCACATGAGAATTATTGTCATTGGAAGGATTTGGTTTGTGCTTTGAAATGTGACCAGGTGAGATGGAGTGAGAGCTCAGAACAGGTACTGATACTAGGTTAACCTGGTTTAGGTGGTCCCTCTTCCTTAACAGAAGGTACAATTAATTGTTTGTGGCTTTCTGGATCCTGTGACAGAGTAGATATGTACTTCATTTTTGATCTCTCTCAGTATTTGTGCACATTATTTTGATAGTGGTATTCAGTTTTTTACAATGTTGTGTGAATGATATGAATTATTTCTAGGTTAAACAGGAGTCCAAGTCTAAATTTAGTCGGCTTATATTTTGGGTTAGCTAGCTTGCATAACTTACTATTATGTGTTCTGATAAAGTGTGTTGAATGGTGGGAGAATTTAATACATGTATGTATGTATAAAATATAATATGTATAATGTGTTTTCAGTTATTACTTGGATAATAGATCCATGTGTGAGAGAGACCATAATAATCGGACATACATTGAAGAATATCGAAATGACTTCTCCGATGTAGATGACCACAGGAACCATCACAGAGATTATGAAAAGAGCCACGGCCATCATCAGAGCAAATCATCTGGCCGAAGCAAGAGAGGTAGTCATAAAAGAAAGCATAAGAAACATCATCAATCTCATTCGGTACGTGCACTTATATGCTTGGTTAATAAACTTTATTAGAAGTATTGAGTTTCTTTGTGGAATATTAGGATGTATGGGAATTTATAACAAATAATTAAACAGTTGGAGAATGAACTTAGATATTTGAGCACCTTTGTATAGTCAGTGATGATCAGCACATGGGTTTTCACTACTCCTAATTTGTCCAGAACTTTGGAAGCTCAAATCATTGTTAAATTGGGCAGTTATTTCAGCTACAGCTGTTAGAGCTGTAGACAAGCAGTGCTATCCCTTGAGTTAAGTTTTACAGCACAATGAAGTAACTTCCATCCCGAATGACAGGGTAAGTACTTATTTGAATGAAATCAGGATATTAAAATGTCATGTGTTGACTCAGTAGATTAGTTTGCATTAAAAGGTGACAACTTAATTTGTTTTCACTTTGCCAACTAGTAAGGAAACCAGTATGAATTTTCTTTAAGCATGGTCAGTACTAATATGTATAATTTCACTTTAAGATAGTTTGAGGCTCAGTGGTACTTGTATTTTCCAGCAAGGACTTTAGAGTGTGGTTTGCATTTTAAACATACTAAATATTTCATTGTCCTGTGTATGAAATAAAAAGTAGATTGCTTAAAAATTCAGCTGTTGCTATTAATAATTGACAGCAATTATTTTTAACATTTCTACTAGCTATTCAAGGAGCTGTGTCCAAATTGAAACTTGATAAAAGTGGACTCATAAATGCAAGATAGTTTTTAAATGGCAAGTTTTAACATTGAATACTGAAACTGCGGTTGCTATTAAACCAGTATTGAGAGACAAAATTCTGTTGTGTTTTCTGTTGTTTTATCACTATTAAATATTTATCTGAAAATCTGTTCCTTGCCATGTTTTTCTTCTGTAACATAAACTGTGCCCTGTGAATTTCTGGGGACTGAATTTGAAATTGCTCCTGCCAACTGTTCGTGGCCTGGTGTATAACTGAATGCCTGAATATCCCTGCTGAATGAATTGCGTATTCTACTCTGAATTCACTCTGATATATTGATTGGCTGGACGAACTTGGTGCCGTTTCCAGAAGAGCCACCGAAGGAAAAGATCCAGGAATATAGAGGATGATGAGGAGGGTCACCTGATCTATCAAAGTGGAGACGTACTAAGAGCAAGATGTATAGAATATTTTTCAACACTTTCTTTAAAAAAAACTTTCTGCAGAAAAATCAGTTTAGAATAGTATGTTAGAGGAGGATTTGGGAGGGGGGCTAAGGAACCTTCATTGCTCTTTGTGTTTTGTTTTTTCTTTGTATTTTTTTGCATTTCTTTCCCCAACCCTTACACTTAACTATTCCTGTTCAGATTCTAAATAGTAAAGTTTTAAATTAGATTGATAGTTAGATAACAGTTTAATGACAGCTTTCCAATACAATAATACATTCAAAGGCAAGGACTAAGTTAACATTTTTATGACGTATTTTAAGTAGCATTCATTTTTATTCAACTAGTTCAATAACAGCTGTCTTTTTTTTTTAGATGAAATTATTTCTACTTTAGGTGAAGGTGCGTTTGGAAAAGTAGTGGAATGCATTGATCATCAAATGTAAGTATTCTGTATTTTTTTAATTCAAAATAAATTGGCGAACAATGTACGTGTTACTAATCCTCCCATGTTCAAATGAATCATAAGCTTTTACAGTTTGTTTGTTTTTGGACTTATATCCTGCCACTTTCAAGAGACTCGTGGCAATTTACAATTATAAAATCTTATAGACCAATAACCCACTCCCCCGACAAACCCCGCAAGATTGGCAGCCAAATACCCCCCAACATTGCAGGCCCTGTGGAACTGATAGCTCTGTCTCACTCACTTTTATGAGTGAGACTACAGTTGTTTGGATAGATGCTAACTAAAGATAATATGGCTATTAGAAATCATAATGATTGTCTTTTTTATTTTGTTTAAACCATTTTCTTCTTTCTGTTCAATTAGGAATTCAGAAAACTTCAGGCCACAAAATGTAATCAAACAAAAACATAAAAATGCCCCCGCCCGAATTCCATCTACAAAAATCAAACATAGGATCCAAGCCTTTTTAGATAAATGTTAGACTAGGATTTAGTAACTTTTAGATTGTGTTCAAAGCAGAGGGGACAATTACAAATTCACATGACAAAACAACAATTTTATTTCTTGTTTACCTGTTGTTGTTGTTGTTGTTGTTGTTGTTATTATTATTATTATTACATTTTATTTATATCTCCCCCGAAGGCTCGAGGCAGCTCACATAAAAACCCCTCCCTTAAAATCCATAACAATCACATAAAATTACAATAACCAATTAAACAATAACAGCAATAGATGGCAATACTAATCATCGAGTCTCCGCCACCTCAGCTACAGGGAGGTAGAGGAAACTAGTACTCACTCACTACTCCCAGTCACCCAGCTATTTTCATCTCATGTTAACTTAATTGGTATTCAGGAAATAAACGTCACCAGAACAGCTAACATACATTGTAAGTCAGAGGTCCGCAACCTTTTTCAGGTTGCAGACGGCTGCCAAGGGCTGGGGGGAGAGAGCAAGCGCACATTTGTGGACCTGCCACGCACGTGCGTTTGTGTCCGGCGGGGGCGCAAACGCGCATGTGCAATAGTTGCATGCATACGCGACAGGTCCGCAAATGTGCATTTGTGCCAGCGCTGTGCTGGCTGCTGCGCTGGCTGCTGCGCTTCCCTCTCCCCCCCCCCCCCAGCAAGAAGCTTGCTGCTTTGCTTGCGGCCTGGTGAGCTTCTCGCTGCGGGGAGAGGGAGCCGCTGCCGAAGCCCTCACGGTCAGTCACCGGGCTGCAGACCGGAGGTTGGGGACCACTGTTGTAAGGTATTCAGAGACCAGCAGTGCTAATGTAATCATAGCTGCTCCAAGCATAATGTATACTGTAAGACAGCTATTTCAAGCTTAGAGCTACTTCTTGATTTACTATAAGCAGGCTGGGTTTAAGGATTTGTGGGGCCCCTACACCAGGACGAGTGGGGCCCTAGCAGAGCACAGCTGGTGCTATTCTTTTTGCTGCACAAGTAACAGTGGGGCACCCTTCTCAGGGATAGTTTGGAACTCTGTAAGCAAAAAAACATTTACTAGTATTATCCTGAACTCTAAACTTCCTTAGCATAAAAAAGAAACCAGCCTATTTCGTTTTTTATTTGAGTATGCTCAGGGACTGTCATCCTCTTTGAGGGCTTTAATTCCAGTTCCAGAGCATTAATGTAATGCTCTGGACTGTAATGTAACTGCTATGACATGAATATGCTAAGTGGCTTTTGGAATTCTTGGCCTACCCATGTCTGACTTGAAATAAGGTATGGTTAGCAACACTCCCCAAAATATTTTGTAGGACTCTCTTGCTGATTCGAATGAGCAAAACCTGCGAGTTCAGAACTATTCCAGCGCAAAGCATTTTGCAGTTTGGTTTTATGCAAAAAGTTGGACAACTAGCCAACAATATTACTTTAATATACAGTATTTGCTGGTGTATAAGACTACTTTTCCCCCCTGAAAAACATGCCTCCAAGTGGGGGGGTCGTCCTATACGCTGGGTGCACTTCAGTTGGGATAGACATAGCTGCCCATAGTGGCCCATAGTACTGTAATGTAATGTAACAAACTCTATATTTTGAGTGGAGATGTTGGGGGGTTGTCTTATATGCCCAGTCGTCTTATATGTCCAGTTGTCTTATATGCTGGCAAATACGGTAATTGATATATTTTAATTGTATTTGTTTTATGTTGTGATTTATATCCCGCCGCTCTTGGTAAACCGGCTCGCAGCGGGTCATACTAAAACCCCCAAAATACAGTATTAACCCATTAAAAACCCCTATGTTGGTGACAAATCAATCCCATGGCCCTAACTAAAAGCTTAAAACCAGTCACAGGGCGAGCCCAGAGTGCCAACCCCTTCTCCACAGCGATCACCGGCTAGTGGGGGCATTCAGTCTCACACTTCTTCTCTCATCCAGGGGGATATCAGATCTTCCTGGGCTGGCCTCAACCTGGCAGAAGAGCTCCATCTTACAGGCTCTGTGGAATGTCGAAATCTCCTGCAGGGCCTTCTGCTCATCTGGGAGCTCGTTCCCCCAGGTCGGGGCCAGGACCAAAAAGCCCTGGTCCTGGTTGAGGCCAACCAAACTTCCCTGGGGCCGGGAATCACCAGCAAGTTACTGCCTGCAGAGCTCAAAGCCCTGCGGGTGGCTTATTACAAACTTTTATATAATATTGTATCCCACCTAATAATGCTTCATTTTAACTAAGTACAGAGAGTAATAGTTAATAGCAGATGAGAACAGTAACTTATATTTCAGAACTTTAGTTGAGATGCCAGTGAGCATGACCCACAAAGAAGCAGTTAGTTCATCACCTTCCCCTTCTCCAGGCCTAAATGGTAAATTCCCTTCAGAGATATAGCTGCAATTCTGGATCAACTTTTTGATTGGTTTGATGATACAACTTCTAATAGCTGTGCTTGGAATTGTGATATCAGTTTTCTAAGCATTTAATTTTGATAATACTTCCAGGGCAGTCATTAGTTATGGCCTTTTATGTGGAATTCAACTACAACAAACAGATTTTACAGGTATTATTAGAAAGCATATGTCATCAAAAAGCATTAGTCAATGTAGGACTCCATGTGACTAGTATGATATTTAAAAGGGTAGCTAATCAAAGGCTGGAGTTGAATGCAAAACGGCAAGTAACTAATACTTTATTCCATAGGAGAGAGATGCATGTTGCAATAAAAATTGTGAAAAGCGTGGGTAGATATCAAGAAGCTGCTCGTTCAGAAATCCAGGTATTAGAACATTTAAATGCCTTGGATCCTGACAGTACATAGTAAGTATAAATTAGAATAAGAATACTTTGTTATATTATCAAGTGTCTGATTATCTTACACAGTTTTTGTTGCTTGCTTTTCATCAGCCGCTGTGTACAGATGCTGGAATGGTTTGATCATTGTGGTCATGTTTGCATTGTGTTTGAACTACTGGGACTCAGTACCTATGACTTTATTAAAGAAAATAGCTTTTTGCCCTTTCGGATTGAACTTATTAGGAAGATGGCTTATCAGATTTGCCAGTCTATAAACTGTAAGTATATGTAATATTTTTTAAATTCTGCAGAACCAAAGATTTTAGGGAACAGTGTGGATATTAACAGTCTACCATGTTTTTTTTCTTTTTACAGTTCTACATCACAATAAGTTGACTCATACAGATCTGAAACCTGAAAATATTTTATTTGTAGAGTCTGATTATGTAATAAAATACAATGGTAAAATGGTAAGTTCATTAATTTATTACTGGTTCCCTGAAGAATTTATTTGGGCAGTTTTAACTCTGTAGTTTTCTTTTCAAAGCAGAATCCAAACAGCTTACAATATTAACATGCACAGAATTCAAACCCCATCAAATTTCACAGAATACAAGTTACCTAACAGAAATATCAGCCATTAGTAGCAGGGTGGTAATACCTGCCTTTGATGGAAACAGTTTCTTGCTAGGCAGGCACTTCCCTCTTTGCAGTCTTTGTATTTTGTATATCTTTGATGGGCGAACATGCTGCATATAATAATTTTAATCAAATATTTGCCTTGTCAGCGTACATGAGTCATTGAAATGCTACATTTTATTTGAGTCTTTGGGATTCATATGTACTTTGAATGAGTACCTAATAATGGATGGATTAGGCACTGGTTTCAGATTGCCACTCAGTTATGAAGTTCAGTAAGCCTGTTACACTCTCAAGTTAGCCTACCATGTGAGATTTCTGAGAGGGTAGAATGGAGGAGGAGAGAACCTATGCTACCCTGAGCTCTTCAGAAGAAAGGAGAGATGAACATTTTATAGATAGTAAAAGGTAACTGTTTGTTTGTTTATTTATTTGATTTCTATACCGCCTTTCCATATGGCTCAGGGCGGGTTGCATACAACAAATACAACAACAACAATCTAAATAACACATTTTCAGTGATCTTAAACAACTACATAACAGGAAAAGAACTTAGCTAAAGCCCTTAGAGAGGTCAGACTGGTTCACACCATGGAGGGGATGTCTGCAGGGGACCTGTGGTCAGTCTCAGGAAAATGCCTGAGCTCCCTTTTGCAGGCCCTGCAGAATTGGAGTTCGGACAGAAGCCCGATCTCTTCAGAGAGCCCGTTCCACCAGGTGGGGTCCAGGACAGAAAAAGCTCTGACCCTCGTTGAGGACCAATGTACTTCTTTGGGGCCAGGGATCCGCAGCCAGTTGGAGGTGGCGGAGCGTAAAGCTCTAAGGGGTATAGGCAGAGAGACAGTCTCTTAGGTACACTGGGCCCAGACCCCATATGGCCTTGAAGGTAAGAACCAAAACTTTAAGCATGATCTGGAATTCAATTGGGAGCCAGTTGAGTTGTTGAAGTATAGGCCGGATGTGTGATCTCCACGGTGTATTGGTGAGAATCCTGGCCGCGGCATTCTGTACTAGTTGTAGTTTCCGGATCAAGAGTAGGCCTGCATAGACCGTTGCAGAAGTCCAGTCTAGAGGTGACCGCCGCATGGATCACTGTGGCTAGGTGTTCTGGTGCCAAGTAGGGTGCTAGTAGCTTGGATGGCGTAGGTGGTAGAAGGCCAGCCGCACAATCATTTCTCCTCCCCCCCTTTCCTAAGGAATATCTATCTATCTACCATCTTCCCGCTCCTAGCAGAGCGGAAAAAATATTTTGTTAAGGACACCAAAGGTGGGCCTTGTCCGTGATGAGGAAGGGTGCCCATAGGCCCCTTCCTCTGGAATGACAATGGGGGGGCCCAGTCGGCAGGCGCTTTACGCCTCCCAATCCGCCCCCCTGCCTTCTCGCCCGCAGCCGCCGCCATTACTTCCCTCTTCTCCACCAGGCCAGGTCGCCGCCTCGCCCCACTGCCACGGCCTCACCGCCGCCGTACAATGAGACTCTACGCGGCCCCAGGTAGCCGGCGATGTGGGGGGGAGCCACGCCACGCTCTGCCACGCCTGCATCGGGACCGCCGACTCCCGAAACCCGCCCGTGCCACCCCCGCCGACTCCCAGGCTCCGCTCACCCCCCCAACCACGACCGCACTGGCCCCGCCGACTCCCTGCTAGCGCCCGCTGCATTAACACTGCAGTGGGCTTATTTACTAGTATATATATATATACACTATTTTTTCCCTTTTAAAACACTCATGCTGCTTATTGTATCCCTAGTCTGAAAAGTTTGAAAGCTTTCATTACTGTGAAATCCTGTAATCATAGTGATATAGCTGGGGGATTCTCAGAATATCTTTTGGAGGTTAATGCCTTCTATTTGGGCTGCTATTATATCATTTTCTTATTAGAAACAGATGTGCCTGCTACAAACTAAGTTTACCTAAGATAGGGTCAGTGAAAAAGGTATTAAATTTTGCTGGCTCCATGTCCATGAACAATAAAAGTAACAGGTCAGATTTAATAAGCTAAGAACTTGATTTGTTTAGTCTTTAAGTTGAGAGAAGGTCGGTACTGGGGATGTGTTTTTATCATGGATACTAGATATTTGGAAGATTCTGGAAGTGCAGCTGTTGGGGGAGGTTTTAATGTTTTTTGGCTGACATGTATTTTGACTTTGTTACAGAGACAGGATGAGCGTACACTGAAAAATACAGACATTAAAGTTGTCGATTTTGGAAGCGCAACGTATGATAATGAACATCACAGTACTTTGGTGTCAACAAGACACTACAGAGCACCAGAAGTTATATTAGGTTAGTAGAGCTGAAATGGATGTCTTCATTTTTTAAATTTCTAGCAGGGAATGTGATCTTACAAAAAAAGATATTTATTGTTTTTAAATTAGTTAAACGGTGGTAGTTTTGTTCATCAGTGATTCTAAAAGTTCAAAATAAACAAAATGTTTAGGTAATGAGATGAAGATGATTGATAACTCATGAAATTGCAGCCTGAATATATCATTATAAAATAACTTTTATTATGTATTTTATATTTTAGCACTAGGATGGTCCCAGCCTTGTGACGTTTGGAGCATAGGATGCATTCTGATTGAATATTACCTTGGTTTTACAGTGTTTCAGGTGTGTGTATATTGTTTTATTTTGGGACTTCTCCTAAGTCCACTCAGAAGGCAGCGTCTACATTGTGTACAACCTGAACATTTACAGTTGCCATCAAGGACTGCCCCACATTGAGCATGCTACAGTTGTCCAATCTTGAGGTTACAGGAGCATGAATCACTGTAGCTGTATTAACAGGGTTACAAAGAGGGAGACCTTTTAAATGAGATGTAGATAATAGAAAACACTTGGAGTTGTAACACTGATCAGTGTTTAAAACAATACTTGGTTATGGTTTTACTTGTTCAGCTTGATACAATTCAGCCCATGAACAACAGTTCCATTAAAAAAAATCCCAGCAGCACCTCAGTCTTTTCTGACTTAGAATCATAGAATCATAGAGTTGGAAGGGGCCATACAGGCCATCTAGTCCAACCCCCTGCTCAATGCAGGATCAGCCCTAAGCATCCTAAAGCATCCAAGAAAAGTGTGTATCCAACCTTTGCTTGAAGACTTCCAGTGAGGGGGCACTCACCACCTCCTTAGGCAGCCTATTCCACTGCTGAACGACTCTGACTGAGAAAAACTTTTTCCTGATATCTAGCCTATATCGTTGTACTTGAAGTTTAAACCCATTACTGCGTGTCCTTTCCTCTGCAGCCAGCAGAAACAGCATCCTGCCCTCCTCCAAGTGACAACCTTTCAAATACTTAAAGAGGGCTATCATGTCCCCTCTCAACCTCCTTTTCTCCAGGCTGAACATTCCCAAGTCCCTCAACCTATCTTCATAGGGCTTGGTCCCTTGGCCCCAGATCATCTTCGTCGCTCTCCTCTGTACCCTTTCAATTTTATCGATGTCCTTCTTGAAGTGAGGCCTCCAGAACTGCACACAGTACTCCAGGTGTGGTCTGACCAGTGCCGTATACAATGGGACTATGACATCTTGTGATTTTGATGTGATGCCTCTGTTGATACAGCCCAAAATGGCATTTGCCTTTTTTACCGCTGCATCACACTGCCTGCTCATGTTTAGTTTACAATCCACAAGTACCCCAAGGTCTCGTTCACACACAGTGCTACCTAGAAGCGTATCCCCCATCCAGTAGGCATGCTTTTCATTTTTCTGACCCAGATGCAGAACTTTACACTTATCTTTATTAAATTGCATCTTGTTCTCATTTGCCCATTTTTCCATTGTGTTCAGATCTCGTTGAACTCTGTCTCTATCTTCCGGAGTATTTGCCAGTCCTCCCAATTTGGTGTCATCTGCAAACTTGATGAGTAGTCCCTCCACCCCCTCATCTAGATCATTAATAAATATGTTAAAAAGTACCGGGCCGAGCACCGAACCCTGAGGTACCCCGCTACTCACCTCTCTCCAGTCTGATGAAACACCATTGACAACAACTCTTTGAGTGCGGTTCTCTAACCGATTCCCTATCCACCTAACGATCTGAAAATCCAGATTGCAGTCCTTCAACTTATCCATCAGAACATCATGGGGAACCTTGTCAAAAGCTTTACTAAAATCCAAGTAAATGACAAGTAAATCCAAGACTTGAATTATGGTTTGTTATATAAACTACATAAACTTTGCCATCCATATTACCTGTATGTCTAAGTGTTAGAATTCAGGAAAATAGGGGTAAGAAAACATAAATTTGTATATGAGTACCACAACCTGGATGTGACAGGCAGTCACTCCCAGATGATACTATGCTTGAAATCTATATATGGATCTTGCAGCATCCTGCATGGTTTGTTCCTCTTGCGTGCTGCCAAGTATTTTGCCAAGGGAACACCAGAATCCAGAACACCCTGCTTAAAGCCAGAGGGTTCCTCCCACCCTTTTTTTGATTGAAAAAGCCTTTTAGACTACTGTGTATGAAATTTATTGCAGCTTTGATAATATATGAGAGTATATTGCATATTATGATCATGATGATGATTGTTTCTTTTCAGACACATGATAGTAAGGAACACCTGGCAATGATGGAGAGGATACTGGGGCCTTTGCCAGTGGACATGATTAAAAAATCAAGGTGTGTTTTTAATTGTGTAAATAATTCCTTAGTAATCCATTTGGTCAGAAGTTGAAATGTTTGTTATATGTAAATGCAGAAGAACAACAGGAGGCACTATAGCTACCTTAACAGCAGCACAAGGCATTGGTCCCCAATGTGGTGTTTGTGGAGATCATGCATAAAGAGGGGATCAGAATTAGCATGGTGGTGGTGGATGAAGTAAGGAAGAAAATGAGGAAGTCATGACCTTTTTTACATCGCCACTGTGTTTTAAAAATTCTTTTCTTTTGACATGCTTGGCTGTTCCTATGCTCCAAATGGCTCAGTCCCATTAGATCTTGAAAGCTAAGCATGGTTGGCCCTTGCTAGCACTTGGAAGGGTGACTTCCAAGGAATTCCAGGGTCATGACACGGGGCAAGCAATGGCATCCCTTGCCTGGCAGCCAGACAATCTTAGGATCTCCTGACTATTTTACACACATGCCATATGACAGAGAAATAAATAATACCCTGATTTCTTTCGTTTGGACCCAGCACAAGGATTTTTCAAGGTCCATGCAAGAATCCCTGGTCTTCCCAGCCTCCCCCCCTTCCCGGTTTATTCCTAAGGTCACAGGACCCATGTGGAGTAGCACACACGTGTGGCAAGGAAGAAGGAGCAAGCATCTTTGCTAGGGCTTACTAGCTACATAGAACTGTTTGCTACTGAGGTTTAGGGTAACAGTGGATTTCAGAGTCACTAACAAAGAATGCTGTTATAAAATATTTTTAAAATTTGCATGCACTGATTTTTATATCAGAATAAGGTTAAACCTGAAGATGATATAAGATTGGAATTTCTGCCATATGATAGGTTAATATGGTATTGCTATATAATGTACATTTTTTTAAATTAAAAGGATGCAGTTGTCAACATTGTCTTTAAAAAAATTTTTCTAGTTGGACTACAGTTTTGTTGCTGATCATTCAGCTTGATGAAATTTAGGAAGGGAGCTTAATGCTGCCCCTCTGTTTTTTTCCTCTCAGCTTAAGAGTAGCAGTGGGTTTAGAAGAATGTAAATCTGTCTAGGATTGTACTGTTGTTCAATCAGTTTAAAAATGATTTTTAAGATTTCCCCTTGTTTCGTTTAGAATCATAGAGTTGGAAGGGGCCAGACAGGCCATCTAGTCCAACCTCCTGGTCAATGCAGGATCAGCCTAAAGCATCCAGGATATGTATTTGTCCAGCCACTGCTTGAACACCACTGGTGAGGGGGATCTCATCACCTCATTAGACAGCTCTTTAAAAATTGAATTATAGATATTGTTTAGAAGAAGCAGTGCCACTGGATCCTGGTGCTGTCTGTTTTACCTTTCAAGTGTTGTATTTAAGCATACATAGAATATTGATTATTAATAATAATAAACTAAGTAGGTGACAGTCCTGTTTTGAAAGGTAGCAAGTGTAACAGGCAGTTGAGGGGGGGGAGCGGACAGCACTGAATTCTCTTGCTCCTTTTTAACATTACAGCTCCTAGATCCATGGCTGGCAAAGACTGTGTTTTAGTCTTGGATCTAAAAGCTCTAAGCAACAAAAAAAGAAAAAGATTCACAATGGTCAGAGAAGACCGTATGAGGAAAAAGAGGAGGTGATTTTTATATCCCACTTTTACTACCTGGAAGAGTCTCAAAGCAGTTTACAATCACCTTCCTCTCTGCACAGCAGACACCCTGTGAGGTAGGTAGAGCTGAGAGAAACTGCTATGAGAAAAGCTCTGACAGGACTGTGACTAGCCCAAGATCATCCATCTGGCTGCTAACCGGAATATTAATCTGGAATAAACCAGATTAGTGGCTACCATTTGTAACCACGACACCAATATGCCTCTTTTTGAGATAAAGAGATGAGCCATGTATCAAAAACAGAGCAAAAAGTTAATTTAATTTATTTCATACACAGGAAGCGATACTTTTATCATGACCAGTTGGACTGGGATGAACATAGTTCTGCAGGTCGCTATGTTAAAAGACATTGCAAACCATTAAAGGTAATAAGCATTCTTATCTTTTTCCTTTTGATGTTCCTTGCCCAATTGGTGTATGGGGCATCACTGAACACTACTAACATTTCTCAAATAGAAAGGATACAGTCCACGTTTTTAAGAACAATACTTCAAGTGACAACATATCTAATGTTACATTTCGGGTTGAGACAGGAATTGTCACAGTGCAGATCAAAAATGTGGATTGTCATGTTTTTGTACTGATTAAAATTGCTTCCTCCCTCCCAAAGCCTTTATTTATTTATTACTGTTGGATTTGTTTGTCCCTCCATGGCTAGTAGCTCTTAAAAGAAAACTAAGCTCTTAAAATCTTCCACAACAACTGCTTCTGTCTTTGGGTTATGTATGAGCCAAAGCTATGGTTCAGTTGTGAATGCTGGAGGTGGAAAGACAGCATGATTTAAATAGGACCAAAAATTTATTTTTGATGTAACTCCTAATAATTTAGTGCTGATGCCCTACCTTTTCAGTATTACCAACTCATAATATAGAAGAGCTTTTATTTTACTGTGTGAAAATGCTCTCCCATCAACACTTTCAGAGGGAAAAATTTTAAAGATCCTTTACAAGAACATATGTGCATCTGCCAAGATAGAGATGGCAGAACGTATGATATTTGAATGTAAGATTTACAGTCAAATTCGGCAAGAGCTCATGGCTCCCATTAGCCAGAGAACCACCAAACTTATGAAAATACTCTCAGACAGGAACTGTGAGCCAACTCTTAAAGTTGCCAATTTTGCCTGGTTTGCTATTATGATTAGACTAGTGGCAAAGCCTGTTCGTAAGAACGGGCTTTGAAAGGGTCACACCCAGGGTGGCAGCGAGGCTTTTCCAGGCCTTTGGGAAGTGCTCCCTCTCCCCCGACCCCCACCTCGGCCGGATGGCTTCCCAAAGAGCTTGAAAGCACACCCGGGCCCTCAGCAAGGTCTTTGTAAGCCTTTGGGACCTCCCACTTGGTCGGATGGCTCCCCAAAGTACTTGAAAGCACTCTGCAAGGCCTTTCCAGGCCTTTGGGAAGCGCTCCCCCCCCCCCCCGGCTGGGCCTCTTACCTGGGGCCCTGCAAGAGGAGCGACATAGTCACAGACTGGCTGGCTCTAACAGCCAGGCAGTCTGTGAGGCAAGGAGTGAGGGCTTGGTGAGGAAGGGCGGGAGCTGTAGGGGCAGGGGCAATCAGGGTGCAGCTGGCTGCACCCTGATTAGCCCTGGAGAGGCCAGACAGTTGGTCCCCCGAGGCTGTTTGTTTCACAATTATTGTTGTTGTTGTTGTTATGTGCGAAGTCGTGTCCGACCCATCGTGACCCCATGGACAATGATCCTCCAGGCCTTCCTGTCCTCTACCATTCCCCGGAGTCCATTTAAGTTTGCACCTACTGCTTCAGTGACTCCATCCAGCCACCTCATTCTCTGTCGTCCCCTTCTTCTTTTGCCCTCGATCGCTCCCAGCATTAGGCTCTTCTCCAGGGAGTCCTTCCTTCTCATAAGGTGGCCAAAGTATTTGAGTTTCATCTTCAGGATCTGGCCTTCTAAAGAGCAGTCAGGGCTGATCTCCTCTAGGACTGACCGGTTTGTTCGCCTTGCAGTCCAAGGGACTCGCAAGAGTCTTCTCCAGCACCAGAGTTCAAAAGCCTCAATTCTTTGACGCTCAGCCTTCCTTATGGTCCAACTTTCGCAGCCATACATTGCAACTGGGAATACCATAGCCTTGACTAAACGCACTTTTGTTGGCAGGGTGATGTCTCTGCTTTTTAGGATGCTGTCTAGATTTGCCATAGCTTTCCTCCCCAGGAGCAAGCGTCTTTTAATTTCTTTACTGCAGTCCCCATCTGCAGTGATTTTGGAGCCCAGGAAAATAAAATCTGTCACTATCTACATTTCTTCCCCATCTATTTGCCAGGAATTGAGAGGGCTGGATGCCATGATCTTTGTTTTCTTGATGTTGAGTTTCAAGCCAACTTTTGCACTCTCCTCCTTCACCCGCATCAACAGGCTCTTTAGTTCCTCTTCACTTTCTGCCATTAGAGTGGTATCATCTGCATATCTGAGGTTGTTGATATTTCTCCCTGCAATCTTGATCCCAATTTGTGACTCCTCTAATCCTGCATTTCTCATGATGTGCTCTGCATACAAGTTAAATAGGCAAGGCGACAGTATACAGCCTTGCCGCACTCCTTTCTCAATTTTGAACCAGTTAGTGATTCCATGTTCAGTTCTCACTGTTGCTTCCTGACCTGCATATAAATTTCTCAAGAGACAAATAAGATGCTCTGGTATTCCCATCTCTTTAAGAACTTGCCACAATTTGTTGTGCTCCACACAATCAAAGGCTTTAGCATAGTCAATGAAGCAGAAGTAGACATTCTTCTGGTACTCCCTAGCTTTCTCCATGATCCAGCGTATGTTGGCAATTTGATCTCTAGTTCCTCTGCCTCTTCGAAATCCTGCCTGTACTTCTGGAAGTTCTCTGTCCACATATTGCTGGAGCCTAGCTTGTAGGATTTTGAGCATAACTTTGCTAGCATGAGAAATTAGTGCAATGGTGCGGTAGTTTGAACATTCTTTGGCATTGCCCTTCTTTGGGATTGGAATGTAAACTGACCTTTTCCAATCCTGTGGCCATTGTTGAGTTTTCCAAATTTGTTGGCATATTGAGTGTAGCACTTTTACTGCATCGTCCTTTAAGATTTTGAATAGTTCAACTGGAATGCTGTCACCACCACTAGCTTTATTGTTGCTCAGACTTCCTAAGGCCCATTTGACTTCACATTCCAGGATGTCTGGCTCCAGGTCAGTAACTACCCCATTGTGGTCATCAGGGATGTTAAGCTCGCTCTTGTATAGTTGTTCTGTATAATTTTGCCACCTTTGTTTAATCTCTTCTGCTTCTGTGAGGTCCCTACCATTTTGGTCCCTTATCATACCCATCTTTGCATGAAACGTTCTCTTCATATCTCCAATTTTCTTGAAAAGATCTCTGGTCCTCCCCATTCTATTGTTTTCTTCTATTTGTTTGCACTGTTCATTTAAGAAGGCATTCTTATCTCTTCTAGCTTTTCTCTGGAATTCTGCATTCAATTGGGTGTATCTTTCTCTTTCTCCCTTGCCTTTCACTTCCCTTCTCTCCTTAGCTATTTGTAAAGCTTCCTCAGACAGCCATTTTGATTTCTTGCATTTCTTTTCTTTGGGATGGTTTTAGTTGCTCCCTCTTGTACAATGTCGCGAACCTCCGTCCATAGTTCTTCAGGCATTCTGTCTATCAGATCTAATTCCTTAAATCTATTTGTCACCTCTACTGTGTATTCGTTGGGGATATGATTTAGTTCATACCTGAGTGGCCTAGTGCTTTTCCCTACTTTCTTCAATTTAAGCCTAAATTTTGCAACAAGAAGCTCATGATCTGAACCACAATCAGCTCCTGGTCTTGTTTTTATTGACTGGATAGAACTTTTCCATCTTTGGCTGCAGAGCACATAGTCAATCTGATTTCTGTGTTGACCGTCTGGTGATGTCCATGTGTAGAGTCGTCTCTTGGGTTGTTGGAAAAGAGTGTTTGCTATGACCATTGTATTCTCTTGACAAAATTCTACCAGCCTGTGCCCTGCTCCATTTTGTACTCCAAGGCCAAACTTGCCTGTTATCCCGGTTATCTTTTGGCTTCCTACTTTAGCATTCCAATCCCCCATGATGATAAGCACATCATTTTTGGCGTTGCTTCTAGAAGGTGTTGTAAGGCTTCATAGAACTGATCAACTTCATCCTCTTCAGCAGCAGTGGTTGGGGCGTAGACCTGGATCACTGTGATGTTGAATGGTTTGCCTTGGATTCGAACTGAGATCATTCTGTCATTTTGGGGATTGTATCCCAAGACTGCTTTTCCTACTCTCTTATTGATTATGAAGGCTACTCCATTTCTTCTGCGAGATTCTTGTCCACAGTAGTATACCTGATGGTCATCTGAATTAAATTCACCCATTCCTGTCCATTTTAGTTCACTGATTCCTAAAATGTCGATGTTCAGTCTTGTCATTTCTTGTTTGACCACGTCCAGCTTGCCTTGATTCATGGATCTGACGTTCCAGGTTCCTATGGAATAAAAATCTTTACAGCATCGGACTGTCTTTTCGCCACCAGTTACTTCCACAACTGAGCGTCCTTTCGGCTTTGGCCCAGTCGCTTCATTCATTCTGGCGCTACTCGTACTAGCCGTCTGCTCATCCCCAGTAGCATATTGGACACCTTCCGACCTGAGGGGCTCATCTTCCGGCGTCATATCGTTATGCCTATTGGAACTGTCCATAGAGTTTTCATGGCAAAGATACTGGAGTGGTTTGCCATTTCCTTCTCCAGTGGATCACCTTTTGTCAGAGCTCTCAGTTATGACCTGTCAGTCTTGGGTGGCCCTGCACGGTATAGCTCATAGCTTCACTGAACTACGCAAGCCCCCTTGCCACAACAAGGCAGCGATCCTTGAAGGGGGTCACAATTATTAAGAGGCACCAAATGGATAAGATAATCCTGTACTAGCCCCAAAAAGGGAGTTGTATGATTATTATTTTACTACATTGTATTAATCGGCTAACTCTATAATCCTAATTACATAATTTTATTGTCATTACTGTGGTTTTATAGGAAGATTTATTCCATTTGTTTTATTCTAACATAAGCATTAATCCTTATACTGTATATGCTATATGATATTCTGGTTAATGACCATAATGAATGAATTCATTCCTTCAATTCTGTCTCTCTTTTTCCAGAAATTTATGCACTGCCATGATGAAGATCATGAGAATCTTTTTGACCTCATTCGGAGGATGTTAGAATATGATCCAGCCAAGCGAATTATTCTAGATGAAGCCTTAGAACATCCTTTCTTTGATGCCCTTAAAAATTCCTTCAGTTGATCTTATCCTTTGAGGAGATGATTCAGACTGTGTCAGTCAGCAGCTAATGTGAGATTTTCATGTATGCTTGAGACTTTGTAAATTTATTTTGTACAGTTGATTCTGTAAATATGTCGATTTTGTATTTATGCTACGGCTGTTGAACAGTTTCATAACTTTGATCATGGATTGTTGTAAATATTAAAATCATTTTTACAAGTAATTGCTTTTAAAATTTAAGCTGCTACTGATATTTTGCATAAATATTCATACACAAGATTTAAGGTCACCATTATACATCTTGATTGCAAGTGTTTGGGGATTAAATTCAGTATTTAGATTAGGTACATCATTCAGGCTTGGCATTAGGCATATTTCCTTAATGTTATGCTTAAGCAGATTTATTTTAAAAATACAGTATTTTAGAATGCTAAATATTTGACATGAAATATATTTTCAATATTTACTGCCTATTACAGAACATGCTTATCAGCCATTTTATTCATTGGTTTAAATCCTGCAGACCATTTTCAGTGACAAGGGACTGGTGTCCATAGAACAGAACTTCCTCACTTCTACTAAAACTGTAACCTAATCACCCTCAGCCCTGAAATACTGCTCCTAACAGCAATGGGAACCATAGGCCAAGATTCAGAAAAAGACTCAGTGGCCCTGAAAGGAGCTGTTGCATGCTCTCAGAATTGCTGTTCACTCCTTAATTTGGGATATATGTACATCCATGTCAATGTGCGGCATTCTGTTTACCTAATTTTTATTCTGCCTTTGGCTAGGAGCTGAGCTTCCAAGGTAACATGAAGCATACAAGCTATATAAAAGTGTAAATTGTAATGGTATTTGGAGATTACTCCACATAATGGTTCATAATATGTACAATATCAGTCATTTTAAAAGCACAGTGAGATTCCACTGAGGCTGAAGAGGTAGATTTTTTCTCATAAGGTACAATTGTGTTACTATTTATCTAATAAAAATAAAAATCTTATAGCACAATCATTTTAGAAACTGATCATAAAGTGTTATAACTTCTACAGGGCTATATGATGATCTATCTGAATTCAGTTATTTTAAAAAGTCTAATGGTATTTGAGAACACTTGAAGGAAGAGTAACAAATGAAACACATCCATTTTAAAAATTAATGTTAACAGTTAAGAGACTTTTAGTTAATTCTGTAATCATAAATACATTTTATATGGAAGTAAATCCTACTAAAATGGTATGTGGGGGGTGGGGTGAGGTTTATGAAGTTAACGTATTCAGGAAAAACTAATATTTCAAGAACAACCAAAACAATGTAAAAGTTTTGAATTCTCAAAAACTATCAGGTTTATGGTTTCCTTCCTTAAGAACCAGACACAGAGGGTTGCTATAGGGGAGGAGTTATCTGACCCCTTCATACTCCCATGTGTAGTATTGCAAAGGGTAATACTCTTTCCATGCTTTTAACATCTATATATGCCCTCTGGCCCAGTTGGTAGGGGGCTTCGGGCCAGGGTGTCACCAATATGTAGATGATACCCAGTTCTACCTCCTGATGGACGAACAGATGCGTGCCCCTCCCCCAGAAACATCTGCCAGTTTGGAAGCAGTGGCTGCATGGCTCAGGCAGAGTCATCTCAAACTCAACCTGTCTAAGATGGAGGTCCTATGGCTGGGAAGAAGGGGACAGGATCAGGAAGCGCATCTTCCCTGCCTAGAAGGGGTACAACTTACACTTGTGCCAACTTCCAGGAATTTGGGGGTGATCTTTGATGCCTTCCTGTCTATGGAGGCTCTGATCACGAAGGTAGCCCAGTTTTTTTTCCCACCTACACCAAGCAATGCTGTTAGCACCCTACCTGTCTTTGGAATACTTGGCCACAGTGATCTATGCAATGGTCACTTCCAGACTAGACTTCTGTAACTCACTCTATGCAGGCCTTCCCTTGTCGCTGACCTGGAAATTGCAATTGGTACAAAATGCAGCTGCAAGGGTCCTCACTAGGTCATCTTGAAGGGCTCATGTTTAGCTTATGCTGCGGCAGCTGCATTGGTTGCTGGTTAGCTTCCGGATCAAGATCAAAGTTTTGGTTCTAATCATCAAAGCTATATGCAGTCTGGGTTCTGCCTATCTAGGGGACCGCTCATCTCCTTATGCCCCTCACAGGGCTCTGTGCTCTACGGGTATGAATCTGCTGGTTGTCCCGGGACCCTGGGAAGCACGCCTGGCCTCAACCAGGGCCTTTATAGTCCTGGCCCTGACCTGGTGGAATGAGCTCCCAGAAGAGCTGAGGGTTCTGACAGCTTCCTGAGTTCATCAGGGCCTGTAAGACGGAGCCCTTTTGCCAGATGTTTGGTGGACGCCTGGGTAGTAAGATCGAGTTCCACACTTTTGGAGCCTGTAGCTCTCCACCTCCCCCCAGGCCAAACATCGCCTGTGTCATAGAGCAACAGTGACTGCTATTAGAAGGGTTGAGGGTTCACATGGGAAATGTAGATTGCCACCATTGGTTGCATTGGGTTTTTTTATGCTGATTTTTATGTTTTTATGTAAACTAACACAATCCAGCTGGGCTGAGAGCAGGGGTCCAGAAATACAATAATAAATGTTTAAAAGACCTGGGCTGGGGTGAAGACCTTCGTGTCTACTTCCTGTATAGCAGTGGTCCCCAATCTTTTTATCACCGGGGACCAGTCAACGTTTGACAATTTTACTGAGGCCCGGGGGGGGGGGTAGTCTTTTGCCAAGGGACGTTGCCGCATGAGCCCCTGCTCCACTTGCTTTCCCACCGGCACCCCTGAGTTCCCGCTGCCCTCTCGGGGGTGCTGCCAGCAGCAGCTGTGCAGTGCCACGCCGAGGGGGAGCCCCAGCCATGGAGGCTGCTGAAGAGCACTAAAAGTGAGCTGGCAGCAGAGTGGCAGGGCAGCCCCTGAGGCAGCAGCTGGAGAGGACAAGGAGGAGCTGCGGCCTGGTACCGACTGCTCCATGGACCAGTCCCAGTCCGGGGGTTGGGGACTGCTGCTGTATAGGATGTTTTGCTGGTTTTAGTAAAGTTGCTTGCTGGTATTAGGCACTCCTTTACCAAATTTAAAAAGAACTTTGAACCTGTAACACCCCAGTAGTTGATCAAATGTCTCTTACCAGATGGAATCCACACAATGCTGACAGCACTGGAAAAATCCTGCATCACAACCCTGATATTCCTTGGAGGTCTCTCATCCAAATGCTAGCCAGGAGTGACCCTGCTTTGCTTCCAAGATGTAACAAAAATTGGGCTAGCCTGGGCTATCTAGTTTAGGGCATAATCATAATGCTACAAAGTGATGTAAACAATGACATTTCTCAGGACCTTTTTTCTTTCTTCAGCAGCTAAATTCCACCATTCCATAGGTAGACAAGGGTAGCTGTGGTGTTATGTAACAAAAAGTAACACCTTTTCTTGTTTTATACAAGACTGAATGGTCAAATTGCTAATTCAGAGTTGAAGACGAAATGGTCTTTTTTCCATTAGAGGGCACTGTATACCAGTTTGTAAATCAACCCTGTGGAATGAATCCATAAACTTAAACTAATATAATAATTTATTTGTACATTTTCTATTTGTATGTTGCTTTTAATTTTTTTTGTAATGGATCATTATTGCTACCTACAAGTCAGAAACCAGTATAGGGTAAACTAGACCTAGTCAAAACTTACACACAACCAAAACATTAGGAAAATTATAGGGTTAGGAAACAATGTTATTTTCATTCTTTATGTATGGTACGTTCCTTTAACAGTATTTCTCTATGATGAATGATATGGAAGTTACATCATTCTTGCTTTCAGAAGTTATTAGTTTGCTTTCATTCTATTATAACAGCATATATTTTCATTGTTTGGTCAGCATGCAGTTCCACGTACTGTGCAGTTCCATGTACCTTTTGACCACTGAAAGATTTTTCAGGCTTCAAGGTATCATGTCAGCTGGCCATGCCTCCCCCCCCCCCCAAGTAGAAGGAACCTTAGTCAGCAAAGGTTTAAATGGCTGGAGCCCCTCTCCTTCTAACCTCCTCCAGGCTCATCATTGTCCATTTTGGGAGGGAGTGATCAACCTGCCAAAATTAGGGGAAAGTAAGCCAAAAACTGCAGACACAGGATGGGAGGACATTCCCCAGCCATTTTTGAAAGAAACCAGTTCATGGTACCATTGTGGGGCCTTTGTGGTAATGTCTGTGGGAAACCCTGATATAGATTGTAATGCCATATTTAAACTTATAAGAGGGACCAGTGTGCTTTTAATAATGTAATCTTTTATTTCTAAAAATTGTCACTAAAGTTGCTTTTCTAAGTTTAGGGCTATTGGAATCAGATCTGACCACTCTGCTCTTGAGCATAGGAATAAACACAACCTTTTCTGGTGAAGTAGAGGATGATGTGCATAGCATGGTTGAGCATGAATGCCTATGCAGAGTGTTCATGTCCAACACTAGTCCCTGTTCTACAGTGTATTGCATTGCATCTCACATAACTAAGGAGTTAGATTCCAACCTTAGTCCAAAATATCATAGCCTGTTCTTAAAATACTCCTTTTAGGAGATGTATCTAGATGGTCCTTGTGAAATCTCATTTATCTTAATGTAATTTACTTCTGCTTAGCACTGCACTGTTACCTTCAAGGATTTACAAAACAGAACATAAAGAGGCCTTTGCATTTTGTAGAAATAGTAGAGCACCAGCCACCTCAGAAGCTGCATGTGATTTCATCCTATGCTGCTAGAAACCATTTTGGTTACTGGGAAACAAGCACCTTGCTTATTCTTAGCAGCATTCGATTTCTCTCAAGTTAGCCAGAAGCTTTATTATGGTACATTTATTTCCTAACCTTTCTAAATGCTCAACACACTCAGAAACCTCATTGGATCCAATGAATATACTGCTCAGGAAGTGACTTTATGATTTACATTCCCAAGAAGCTCAGAACTTATTCCAATCTAATGAAGTCAGGCCAAACAGTGATAGGACAGACATCCTACCGTGAACTTTGAGGAGCCAAAGCCACTGCATTCTTCCTCAGAAGCAAACCTACTTCCACAGTGGACCTTGCTCCCTGCTAAATCAAATATAAATAAAATAAATAAACATGCCAGGGTCAATAAAATGTCTGCTCACAACTCATACTAGCCACTATTCTACCGGTATCCTTTTCATATCCAACTGTAACCCTACATCCTACCCCTGTTTGTATGAAAGCCAATGTGTGTTCATGTTACGAAACCAGGGAACAGAACATGGATAAATGTGGGGGTTCTATCATGTATATTTACATTCCTCACCGTTTGTACAATTTGTACATTCAGTGCAACTTCTGGACACTGCTAACATATGTGTGGGAAAGGGAAGCCCCCAACTAGTAGAGAAGTAAGGTCTTGGTAACATTCTGCCCCCCTCTTTTAATATGGCAGAAACACAGCCTTAAGGCACACAATTCTCGCCGGGAGACTTTTCCCGGGCAAACAGATTTCTTTTGACCCAAAATGCTTTTCCTGCACCACCTAGTAGTAATTTGGCTGGGAACCTGAGCGAGAATGTAATCCGTAAACCGTCGCTTTCGAAGGGGCTCCAGAGTAATTTGATAGAACTCCAATGGCTGCAACTTAAAAGTCGCCTCCAGCACTTTGCCTTGGAAATAGTCCAGGAAGCTTTAAGTCGCCCGTTATAACCTAAGGGACTGAGGAGCCCGGTGTAAAAAGCAACGGTTCCTTCCGCACCTAGCCACCCACGGCACCGCGTCTCAGACCTTGGAAATGCCCCCTGTTTATTTGGGTCCCGGGCGATTTGCATACTTCGCTCTAGCGTGAGCTAGGAGGAAACGGGAGGGGTTGGGAGAGGCTATCCGTGTAGGAATCCCCGGGGAGGGCCGCAAGCAGGGTCTCCCCTCCCCAGTCCCCGAGTGGTGAGGGAGGAGAGGCCGTCCGTCACCTACCTACCCACCCACCCACCTCCTCCTACCCCCGCCCTGCGCAGCTGGAGGGCCATGCTCGGGAAAGAGGCCACGCTTCCCAAACTTCCTGCCCCACTTTCGCGGCCGCCGGCTGCCAAGAGCTGCTGCTGAGCGAGCGGGACAGGCACAGGGGCCGCCGGGCGCCCGCCACCTCCAGCTCCCCGGGGGAGAAGCGGAGCGCCTGCAGCGCGCGCAATGAGCGAGCCTCGGGAACAGGCGGCGGCGGCTTCGCCCCAAGGCGGCTGCCGCTGTGCCGGGGGCGTCGGCAGGGCCCCCACCGTCCTCTCGCTGCTCTTCTCGCTCCTCGCGGTGAGCGCCTGCTTCTTGCTCAGCGCCAGGACGTCCAAGCTGCAGGGCCGGCTGGTGGCCCTCGAGGGAGAACTGGCCAGCCGCGCTTGGAGCCCCGGAGAACAGCCCCACGCGGAGCCGTGGCTCGCCCTGCTACAGCCTCAGGTGGACAAAGTGTTGCAGGAGGTGAGTGAGGCGGGAGGAGGGCAGAGCGCCGCTCGCTCGGCTTCTCTCCCCCGCCCCTGCTGGAAGCCGGAGCAGACGGGGTTACGGTGGGGGCTGAGGCTCGTCCCAGAGCAACCGCTTCTGATTGGCAGGGCTGAGACCCAGCGCGCGTAAAGGTCAGCTCAAAGAGGCCCGTGGCACCTTCAGCTCCAGGCCGGGGCCGAGATCAGCCGAAAGGCCAGCACGTGCGTCGCCCCTTCAGCCCCAGGAAGGGGACTGCCACCTACTTCGTCTGTAGAGGCTGGGGCTTGGGGACAACAGGCAAACCAGGTTGCCTCTCCTGACCCGTAGCTGCTGCAGGCAGGCAGGCATCTTGCCCCTCTTTGGCTCAGGGCATACGCTGAGCCATGAGAAGGTGGCGTCTTTGAACATGGGCAGAGTGCTTGTATCACTGCAAAGTCAACGTGACTAACTCATACTGTTGGGAGAAGAGCCTCGGTGTTTCTGCTTGTTTTGTGATTGAGGCATTAGTGAGTCAGAATTTTTAAAATATGAAGTACTCTCTATTATGGACTGTTGGACGATAGCTTAGAAAGAGGTGAAATTGTGAAATTAAGATGGTCCCATACTAGTAATCTTATTCTAGATAGCACTTGGAATTTTGTTTTGTTTACTTCATCTATACCCCACCTTCCTCTCCACTGAGACAGAGTGGAATGAAGCAGCTTTCCTTATTTTCTTTTCCTCCATTTTGTCCTCACAACAACCATATGAGGTAGGTAAGGCTGAGAGTGCATGACTGGCCCCAGGTAACTTATTAAGCTTCCATGGCACACATGGGGATTTGAATCAGGGTCTCCAGATCCTCGTTCACTACTATGCCACAGTGGCTCTCAAACCATGAGGTTTGGGAGAAATTGCATTTTGTTTTGCATATTTTCATAAGGCTTGCAGGTTTTTTCTGCACACTGGTTGATCCTTTTGTGATCTCTGAGGACCTGTAGCAGACTTTTGTGGGTAGCCAAAATGTATTTCTTTCCAATGACCACTCTGTCTGCTCAGCTGTATAGTGCTTTTTGTCAAGACCTGATGAATACCTTTTCTTTGGTTCATTTGACCTTTTTTAGCTGTTTGGTGGAGTGGAGCGTGTCATGAACAGAGGTAAAAGTCCCATGTATTGGTCACTTGGCTTCTCAGTGTACAGCTGTACAGTGCTTTCAAAGACATTTCAGATGGTGGGAAGTTGTATATATTTAATGCAAAGTCCATGCAAAACAAGGAAGCACATGTTGTTTCTCGTCATGTTTAAGATGTCTATCCAGTACTTGAAAACTGGATAAGCAATTGCTTAATGTTCAAACAATACCTGGGACAGAACATGACAGCAATACCTAGGTCTTGTTTAAAATTTCACATGCTCTTTTGCTCTAGGAAAAGAGTAGCAAGGAGTTTTATGCTGGACTTCAGGGATACAGATCTTGCAGTGGTTATGCCGTCTTGAAGACCAATCATGTTTTATTCCACCAGAAGCTTTTGTGAACCCATATGTAATGAAGACCTCATCTGGCCAGCTGTGTTACTCTGCTTTATGGCAAAACCTACTGACTACCTTCTAACTGGTTGCATCTGAAGAAATGGACTCTAGCCCACAAAAACTTGTGCTGGGAAAACTCTGGTTAGTCTTTAAGATGCCATTAGACTCCTGGTTATTTCTGCAGCAAAAACAGACCAAGTGCCATCATGAGCACAGTCCCACAATTGAAGTTGATGGGTGCAACTGCATTTGGGTTTGCACTGAACACAGCTACTGTACTGGAATTGCATAGCTAGTGTCACCCATTAAACATGGCCAATTCTTAGTACTGTGTAGCAATCTACTGTACTGCTAATGGCCTCATTCCATTTTCATACAGACTCCTTATCTTTTTGCTGACCTATGATAACTTGAGGTTTTTCCTGGAGGCGTCTCCTGCTTTAAGTAGCAGTATAATAAAGGCTTGGTTAATCTAGCAATACCAGTAACACAATAGTAAAGGTTTGGTTAATTGCATGACCAAGTCCCAGGGACCCATCCAGTTTACTCATCCACTGCCTCCTACTCACTGATGCCCTCTGGCTGCCCCTGGGCTGGGACAGTAGCAGACACAGTCCCAGTGGCTTGCTTGAGCAAGGGCAATAGGGCTCTGACTGGTGCTGGTCAGAAGGCAGTAGCATTAAGAGTGGTCAGCATAGCAGTGGGCTGTGGTCAGGGGGCCAGGTTGTGGTTATAGCCTCCAAGCACTCGGTGGTGTTGCCGTCTCACATTAGAGTAAAACTGGCATGTTTGCTTAATCAGCAAACTCCATTTTTCAGGGATGCTGGTTAACAAAGCTTTTACTGTATATTGGATTTGAGATTTGTATTCAGTATCATTTCAGACCAAGAATAATAACAGCAGGTGAATGGGGAAGTTTGGTAGAGAGCAGTATGCTGATAGAAATAAATCTAAAGCAGGAAACATAGTAGGGAGAGTCCCTTGCCGATTCTGTCTCACAGGAGAGATGAAGAGAGAGGTGTTTATAAGCTGCTTTGGGACCCCTTTGGGTAGTGAAAAGCAGGGTATAAAAACCCAGCTCTTTTTCTTTTTTTGAAAAACCAGTTATGCTGTTGATTGGATAAGAAGGGAAACTGTCATGAAAGAATATCTTTTGAGAATATTTTAGGTAGAAAAAAATTCTGATTAATTAGAAATCCCAAAAGATACATCAGGATTGAGTTTTTGGGTACCAGTACACAGAATCTGCTGCCAGCGTGACTAGCTGCACATTTATAATGTTTATGTACAAAATTCTTGACCTCAAAAGTTATAGTTGTAAAAAAAGTCTTCAATATATTGGAACCAGTAAGGAGGCCCGCTAATACCATGCATGTGCCTTAATGGTGGATGGATTTGAATGAGTTAATGTATGGTTGATAAATGATAGAAAGCACATAAAACTTTTAAAAAACATCTTCTTAAGGGAAGCAAATGGTATAGTGTTGCTTATTAAATATTGCTCCTTGCTTTTTTGATTTGGCTACTTTGTTATTTTTAGTAGTTATGGTGAGGTGCCAAAGAAGGGGGTAGATGTCTGTGAAGAGAGGTCAGTGAAAGCATGCCAGCTGAAAGAAGAGAGCTCTGAAGGAGGCCATTGCAGCATATGGTATACTTCACTCTCACACTGCACAAAATGTCCTCAGTATCTGTTGGTCATAGAGATCTCAAGTGAACCTGCATAGACATATGATTATAGATACAAGCAGCTTGTCATGAGGAGGTGAACATTTCCTCCGGCATGCTCCTCCTCTGTGGCCACTTGGTCCTTACCTTCAAGGAAACTTCTTCAACTGATGTTAGGAAATTTAAAAAATATATATTTTGCATACAAAAACACAGAAGAAACAGGTTGAATAAAAAATGACTCATTTGTCTTTCAGTCTATACTATATATTTGCATTAACTGCCTATATTTCCCTTCACTATATGAAGTGTCATAAATTGCTTTTTGTTTTGCTATGAGAATTTCATTTTTCTCTTATGGTAATACTACCTCATAGTTAATTTACTGCTTTTCTTATCCTGCTGTTTGCCAAGGAGCACAGGTTGATGTATACTGGCCTTCCATTTTACTCTTGCAACAACTCTCTGCTAATTTAGGAGGAGAGTGTGTGACTGACCCAAGGTCACCCAGCAAGTTTCATGCAAAATCCATGGGTTCAAGGAAGCCAGGACCACTGGGAGTTCACTGAGCTCTTTATTGTGATCTCAGCATGATGTTACAAGAGGCAAAACTGACTTGAGACACCTCTGAAAAACCCCACCTTAATATATAGTAGCAAACAATGGATCTTCCTGCCAGTGCATGCTGTTGTCCAGTTTCAATTTAAACTGACAGGATCCTGCAGACCAGCTGTGCATTGGTCAATTACAATGCCAGCTTTGATCCTGCCATGGACCTCAAGCTGTTGGTTCCTTGGCAGAGCCATAAACACAACAATGGGTACTTAGTTGACTAACCCTGGGTCTCTCAGAGCCAAGACCACCAGTCATTTCATCTAGCTCATGGGGGGGGGGGGCAAACTGTGGCTCTCCAGATATCCATGGACTACAGTGGGCCCCTGCCAGCATGGTGCTGCCAGGGGCTCATTGTAGTCCATGGATATCTGGGGAGCCACAGTTTGACCACCCCCAGTTGACAACCCATTGCTTAGATTCTACTGGTTACCAGTAAGGTGCTTTAAACTAGTTCCATATGCTAGGACATTATTCAGGGATTACGAAACAGCGTTGTTTAGCCATGCAAATAGAAGCATCAAACCTGCATTGAAACCACTCCTGTTTAGAGTAGTGCGGAAGGTATACTATCTAGCTGGCTAAAGGAAGTATTTGTCCTCTTGAGGATTTGGTACAGAAATAAATGGTTATGAACTGTTTCTTTTGAAATCACCTTTTTTTGGGGGGGGGGAGAAATGTGGTTGATGAGAAACTGACATGTCATTATACAAATCTCACTCAATTGCAAAAACAACCGTTATTGTTTTGTTATAGTATTTGCATTTGTACCAGAATGGACAGTACAGGTTAAGCTGAACTGACAAGTGTAAATACTGTGGTAAGACGATACAAATAGACTTACAAACTGAAGAAGGGATGTCCCCAGAGAATGCGACTAAGCTTTTGCCATGCAGTTCTAGCAAGAACTGAACTTGGGATGGGATCAGGGGATCAAAATGAGAGATAACCTGAACTGCATTTCTACAGGTTAAGGATAATTCCAGCAGAATAGCCCCCCCCCCCCCCCGGACAGAATATTGAGTAGGCAGAAAAGATGAAACCTTAGTGATTCCTGTTTAAGGTTTCTGCCACCTTCAGCTCTTCCTGAAGGTTACTGCTCCCTGCTGTGCCCCAATATAAAGTGCATTTTGGTTGCCCAGTAAAACATGTAAGGAGAAAGACATTGTAGTGCTTTTCTACCCAGAGGTAAGCATGGAAATAAAGTAGATGCTATTCCTATAATCACTTGGTTTCCCTCCTGTGAACTTCCTATTTTCTTTTGACTGCAAACTTGGGAGCATCAAATGTGTTTTGGGGATTGCATGCATACCTTGGGATTGGATGCATGCCTATGAGTTCACAGTGAGAAATCTGACCCCTCAAGAGTTTCAGTCACAAAGAGGACTTCAGAGAGAAAGGCATAGCTAATATCATGCCTTAAACACAGAGAGAGACACAAGCGTATGACCTAGAAACCACTTCACCCGATGCTTGGAGTAATTACCTCAGTCAGCAGATATATGTTGAGAACACAGATTTTCTTTAAAGGTCAAAATAACATGAAATGTTAATCAGTGCATCTGTTTTGAGAAAGATAGCAGAGATGGAAGCTGCTTTTGGAAGGAATTGAAAGTTTCTTACTGTGACATACGTGCAAACTTTATGAAGTTTACGCAGGAGTAATGAAAACATGATGAGCCACTTTTTGTGCATATGTACCCAAACAGCACTTGATTCTCTGGAGTGGGACACTGAGAAATAATTTACCTGACTGGTTAAGAGTTCCAGTGTACCCAAGCTAGGAGTGTGGAACACGTTATCTGTTGGGGCCAGAAGAAGCTGCATATCGATGGAAGGGCAGCTCCTGCATGCTGGCCAATGCCATCACAAGTCCCTGATGTTTGAATTTTGCAGGGAATTTTATAGTTTTACGGGTGCATTATTCTTGCTCTCCGGGTTGGCTGAACGGCACACACAACATGCACCTTACATCCATTCCTAATTTTGTGTGCTCTTATGAAAGTGACATTTGTTTTTACCTTTACCTTCATGCTCTCTTCCTACTTGTGTTTATTTAAGAGCAAGCTGCCTATTGATGGACATATTGAAGCCCAGAAAAATGCAGGGGGGAGGACGTCTCCCAGTTTTCCAATGGAAAATATGGAGGACTGCTGAAGGGAAAAAAACCTATTTTTTAAAAAGATAATTTCATTGAATTTTTTAAAGAAAAGTTAAAACTTAACAAAAACTAAGACAGAGTAGAAAAAGGACAAGGGGGAGTCAAAGATACAAAGGTGGGGGGAGGGAAAAATTAAAGAAAGCTAACTTTATGATAAATACATATAAAATTATAAATATATCATTCAATAATTACAAAGAAAAAGCTTGATTCAAGTGGGTAGCCGTGTTGGCCTGAAGTAGCACAACAAAATTTGAGTCCAATGGCACCTTGATTGATTGATTGATTGATTTTTATACCGCCGCTCTTCCATTGATTTGTGACGGTTTACACCAGATAAAAACAGCAAAAATACAATATAAAACCTCATAAAACACCCCTTACAGCATGATAGTGAATAGCAAAATAGATGGCGACCTCTCACTCAACTTGTCTAAGACCAACGAACATTTATTCAAGGTGTGAGCTTTCGTGTGTGTATACACTGGCTAGACCAGCCTACCCTGGTTTTGTCGTATCTCAGCAGGTAAGCAGGGTCAGCTCTAGTTAGTATTTGGACAGGAGACCATCAAGGAATTCTATAATTGTTCATCTACTGCTGCTCCTTCGGATGCCTCTGAATGAGCTGCTGTACCTGTGGGTCCTGATAGTCAGCCATGGAGTATGGACTTTGTTTATCCAGCAGTTCCTTCCCCAAGTGCTCACCCAATGCTGGTAGGTGTCCTGCTTTGCCCACCACTGAAATGCATGTTCACTAGCTCTAATTCTGCATGGCAGGGAGCTATCAGATTCCAAGAGTTGTGCTGCTACCTCCTGGAGCCATTAAAGGGCAAGGTGGTCAATAATTGGATGCTGGGGAGAGGCAAGAGAGAAGAGAGGCTCCCATTTTTGAGCGTATACCCTAACTACCATTGTCATATATAAATCCAAAGCATATTGTAGAAGATATTGTCTCTTTCAGAATAAGTGAAATGCCTCTTAAGGTAACATTTTTCCACAGTCAAACATATAGCATGAAAAACTGAGGACTTTCTGAGATATTTGGGGGGGAGCACTGAAAAAGACCATTTTACTTGTCTTTTTTCTAATAAATGGTCCAGGGCTGGCCATACAGTTTTACAAGTACATTATAATAGTGTCCGTTTTATTTTCAGTTCCTTTCTTACTAATACTCAGCATAGAATTTGTCTTTTTGAACAACTGCGGCACAATGGGTAGACACTTTCATTGAGCAATTTACTATGATCTCGGGGTCTCCTTCCCTCTCATTCTCAGCTTCAGATCCCATTAGCATGTACTTGGAGTTAGGATTTTTTTGTTCCACTGTGCGTCACATTTACCTATATCTAACTTCATTTGTCATGTTGTTGCTCATCTGATCTGTAAAGATCCTCTTGGAAATCTTGGTTTTCACTGCCCTGAATAATTTTGTGTCATCTGCAAACTTGGCCAATGCACTGCTCACCCACAATTCCAGTTAGTTTATGACTCAATTAAGTAGCACCAACCCCAATCCCAATCACTGTGGGGCCCCCCACTTCTCTCCATTGAGAAAACTGCCTATTTATTCCTAATATATATGTGCTTCCTTTTTAATCAGCTTTTAGTCCATGAAAGCACCTGTCTTATCCCATGAGGTAACTTGTCAAAAGCCTTTTTTAAAGTCCAAGAATATTATACTTACTGGGTCACTATTATGTGTTACTTGCTCCCCTACACCTCATCCTGAGCCAAATTCTTGTTAGAACTTTTAGTATGGCTTGAAAAATAGTAATGAGGGACTCCCACCTTCCTGCTTTCTGTTTTCGCCTCTGAAGTTGAGGCAATTTCCATGGGTGGCAACTTTTAAAATATGTCAACCCGTTTGCCTAAGTATTCTGTATACGGCTCTGAAGGCATGATAAACATTATAAGCAAACATGAAAACCAAAAGTTCCCTCACAGACTTTGCTATGGAACCATGCAGCTCTTCAATGCAGCAATTCTTCAGATGCTTAGCACCGTTTACATCATAACCACATGGGCAGGATAGCAGTACCTCTGTTTGTTCCATAACAAAAGCTTCAATTCAAAGTGCATAGTTTTCAGGCTATAGTAAAAATGTTAATGAGTGCAGTTTAAAGAAATATTTAGAAGCAAACAAACCAGAATAGCTTCATTCATAATAGCTCTATTGTTTTCTAGCAGCCTTAAAACATTCTAGCTGTTGGGGAACAGCTTTAAGACCTGAGGTATGGGCAGCTGAGCACCAGCTGAACTTTCCTAAGTATTATGGGATTCCTATGTCTGTGTTTTACACATGAAATTAGTGTAAGGATGGATGGACATCCAAATGGAGAAATAGAAGGGGTGGCATGTGGCAGATTCCCCATTAGACCATTTCAAATTCATTTCTCCTCCCCTACCACCTTCAGATTTATCAATATGCCTGGCTGAGGGGAAAGCAGAGTAGGGAACTATTTGAGGTGTGTGTGTGTGTGGGGGGGGCTCTTACATTGCCAATAGGCAATGTAAGAGCTGTACATGAACACCCCACCCCCACATATGGTGATTATATAAATAAAACACAATTGCAACAACACTAGTATAATTAAGCAAACCATGGATTAAGTATTTTGCAAGCAGAGACATAGGCACTATTGTTTAGGACTAAAGGTGCAGTAGATTTGTGGTCTAGGAAAATTCATAAGGAGAAAATTGTGTAGAATTAGAAGCTATTCAGTTTGCATTTAAAAAGTCAGTTTGGGAAGCTGCAAGTGTTAGGCTTAAAGTAGCCTTGAATTTCTGCATGGATGGGAGATCCATTAGAAGGATCAACCCCTGAAGAAAGATGAGTTGAAATGGTTTCCAGAAAGCACTGGGGGATTTTCCATCTGGAATCAAAGCAAAGTGTCACTGTTCAGTGGGTGACTGGAATCAGGAGACCTTGTGAGCGGTGGGTATAGATTCTCTTAAGTTTCTTTGTCCATATCTTCAAGATTATTAAGTGCATTGGTGCTCAGTGGAACTGGGTGCTGTGAAGCAGTTGGGATGGTGGAGGAAGGCTTGTGCTGAATCTGCTGAAAACAAAGAGCTCATCATAGTGCCTACTCTGTGACAATTATAGTGGTGAAAAAAAATATTTCTCAGCCACCATTGTGTCTGTATAGTACTCACCAGCCATGTTTGTTGTGTGAGTTAAGAGGCTTGTATTTAAGCCCGGAAAAGAAAAATAGAGGGTATTCTAGAAACTTCCTGTGATAAATTTGCCAAGTTCAACTTGGACACCATGTTGTCTGCAGAAGTTCTGAATTCTCCTGAGGCTTGTGGATTCATTTCATTTGGCGCAGTTAGAGAATATGGACAGAAAACTTGGAACAATAAGACCTACTTGAGGTTTACTGGACTACTTCTCTTCTTGGTAAATGAGATGGGGGAGGAATGTCTCAAGAATGGCAAATATCATTCTGCGGGAGTTTTTGGCGTTCCACATGCTGTCTGAAGCTGTCTGCCCATGAGGTTGGGAGTTCGATCCCAGCAGCTGGTTCAAGGTTGGCTAAATGGTAATGACTGGGGAAGGCACTGGCAAACCACCCCGTATTGAGTCTGCCATGAAAACACTAGAGGGTGTCATCCCAAGGGTCAGACATGACCCAGTGCTTGCACAGGGGATACCTTTACCTTTATTCAGACTAATGTAACCCACCATGAGTCACTGGGAATGGTGGATAATAATAATAACAACAACAACAACAACACTTCTGATAGAACTGTCAGTTCCTCTGGCTCCTGGATGAGAAAAAACCCTTCTGAAACAAGCAGTTGTAATGGCTTGGGTTACAAATACATTACACCCATCCACTCTGAATCTAAATAATTACAGAATAAAGGGATTACTGTACAGCTTTAAGAGTTTCTGGATGAAATTTATTTCCATGATCCCTTTTGTGTTTGGCTTTCATTGGCTTACAGGTTTCCTTAAGTTTCCATCTTGTCCCCCATACTGTTTCGTCACCCATACTATTAAATCTGGTGGGAAAGCTCTCAATAAACTGTGTAAGGGTGGGGGTTAACAAACTGAAATTAAACCCTGACAAAAGGAAGTGGCTGGGTGTTGAGGATTCCTGACCATAGAATAGTGTGCAACCTGTACTAGTTGAATTAGGGATGTGCACTGAAAAAATGGTATTGGGCTAGAGTGGCAGTTTTGCAAGCAAAGGTCACCCAAATTGCAGGGAACCTGTTCCTGCCTGTCCATCAGAGACCACCAAAGTTTCAAGCAAAGTGACCTAAGAGGTCCAATTCTAGGGGCCCTGGAACAAGGTTTCCTCAGCCATCCTACTTGTCTGCATTGTTTTCCATGGGGAAAAATACCATGCTGTGTCCAGGGCAAAGAAGCCGTCAAAAATACACAAGAGCAACTACTGTCCAAAACCCTGCAAATGTAAACAGAACCAACAAACTTGACAGAACCCGTGTCAACCCATAGAATCCCACCAGATGTATGGGTCACACAGAGTTGCCAACATATAGACCTGCTGGGTAAGAGGTTCCAGGTGGGATGCAGTACCTTCTTGCAGGCTCTGTACCAGCATGCACACTGTTGGAACAATATCAGAATGTCTGGTGCCTGGGTCTAGAAAGAGAGCCCTCTTCCCCTGAAGCATTTGGATAAATGGATCTGGATCAATAGATCCAGACTTGTGTCAGAAAAAAAGTGCTTTGGTAAGCTCATTAAATGGCTTAAGGACCTCATTGTCAAGCGCTCTCTTCCCCCACATGATGCCGACCTTTTCGATCAAATAGATTGGGATGCTCTTCAGCGCCACCAAAGACTCAAACATGTTGCAGGCAGCATTCCAGTGCAGGCAACATTCCAGTCTTTCGACTAAATTTCCCCATACCTGTGAGCCAAAGGCCATATATATATTATTTAAATTCTGCCAAGAAGAATTGATCCTATTGAAGGACTTCAGTAGCAAACATTAAGTTGAAAAACAACCAGTTTTAATCTGGAGGCTGTTTTTGTTGTTCTATTAAAAGAAGATATAAGACATTTTTACATTTACATTTATTGTGAAATTGTTTATTATAGCCTAGGGTAGGTTCTTTCTTCTGTTATTATACTCATTTTGAACCGTCCTTTTTTCGTGGAGCATTCCAGTGAGTGCAGATGCTGCTGATCAGATGATCTTCTAGCATGCCCATGTTTCTTACTCAGGAGACTGCAAGAGAAGACTGTGGCAGTTCTGGAAGGAAATCACTAGTCTCCAATTCAGGATACTCTGCAGAACCCAAAACCAAGACATTCTTTACCACCAGACAAAGTAGGTGTACTGTGCAGTAAATACACTTAAGGCCCCAATGGTCAACCTGTGAAAAGGAAGCTGGAAGGCAGATGAGAACTCACAAGCAGAGACAGCTGGAATCCTGGTCCTGCTTACCTGTCAGTTCGTGGTTACCCCTTCAAACTAAGCCTCTGGAGAGAGGTACTTGTAAGCATTCTGCAGTGAGACATGTTAGCCACTTGCTTTCCACCTTGGGGTTTAGTGCTAATTGCCTTTCCTGTCGCCAAAGATCAGTGCTGTGCACTCTAAGTCCGTATGAGAGAGTACTCTGTCATACCCTGCCTACTGTGCCCTGCCTACTGAATTATAGGTAGTTGTAGCTGATTTTTATGCAGTGCTGAGGGGAGGAAGGTTGTCTGTTTGTGCTGTAACCACCATCCTGTGTTCTCCGTGGGCTTTTGGGAGCAGGCGTATCTGTTATGGGCCACGTGGCCTGTTCTGTTGAACTGATATTTATGCCATGCTTTTTTCTGGCATAACTTTCCACTTCTCTCAGGGAGGGGGGTTTCTGGGCTGGAGTAGCTTAGGAAGCCAAATAACCTAAGGTTGAGGCCATTGTGGCCTAAATAATAAGTGGGTCTTCCTCCTTCTCCTTTCCATGTCTCCCCCCCCTCCCCCGTTTCTGTTTCTTCTTATGGGGCACATATTGGTAGGCAGGAAGGTGGGAAAGGCGGGTAGTATTGGTTTTTATTCTGTTTTTATCTATATTTTATTGTTGTTATATGTAAACTGCACTGAGCCTGCTCTCGGGGATGGGCAGTATAAAACCTGAATAAATAAATACTAAACTCTTGCTGTGCCCCCTGGTCCACTCAGCCCCACATCAGTACAGGGTTTCACAACTGTAACCCATTGGCAGTGAGGCAGCACTAGTCTAAGTGACCACTGTGGTGGCATTGCAATTCTTGCTTGTGAAGTGTACCTCTGAGATACACAGGGGTAGTGGCTAATTGGCTCTCTGGTTGCTTCCACATTCACAGGGTTCTCTCCCTTTGTCAGTTCTTCGAAGCTGTCATAATGATTCCTTCTCCTACAGCAGACCTCTGAGTCCTCATGTTTGGTCCCCCCACCCCTCGCAGGCTATTCCCAAGAATCCTCTGTCCCCCAGAAGCTGCATTTCAGAGGGCATTTTGGGCTGCAATGGGAAGGAGAAGAAGAGGAATTCGCGTTCTGTGAAGGAAAATACTTTCCTTCCATGGAGATTGCCTGCGAATCCCTGCCACAGACCTTTGAACTCATATGGGATAACACATCTAATTTAAATCATATAACAAATCAAAATTAAAGGATTTGGTAAAGCCCAAGGATTGTAAAACTATTCTGAAACGATCAATGGGGCTTAAAAGTACTTAACTTAGGCTGGGCCCGGCCAAATGCCAGTAATAGACTTGCAAATTATATATATGCTCATATGTGGTTCTACAAAAATGTCTTTTTTTTAACAGAAATTGGGTGAAGGATTAGCTAAACTACGCACGGCACGAGAGGCTCCATCTGAGTGCAGGTGCCCACCAGGTATGTAGAAAAATAATATGCTGTTGTTGCAAACTGTATTTTATTTCCAGAAGAAAGTTAATGGATCTGTGACTTACTATTATTTATTAATTCTTGTATTGGCTTTCATTTGCGAATGTAAAGAGTCTTTAACTGTGGAAAGGATGTTTACTGTTAAAGCCGCTTAACAGATGTCTGACACATATGGTAAATGACAAGGAATAGTTGAGATCCTACAATGGTAAATTAATTGTTTATTCGGATTTCTAACATCACTGTGCGTTATTGATATTTTGGGAACTTGCTAGAGTACGTTTCTCGTTTTATTTTTTCAAAAGTAGCCTTTATAGGAGCAGTACCTATGAGACATACTAAGAACTCTGCTAAAATTGTGGTTGACTTTGGAACCGACTTTTGCCTGCTTTGTGTCAAGTCTTTCCCCTAAACATTTAGCTTGCAAACAGCACTCAATAAGTTTTTCATCTGCTCAGTGGTGCTGCCTGGATGGCTGCTGCTAATGCATGGTCCCAATTGGATTGCATATGCCCCAGGGTCATGCGCAGGGCATGCACCGCATAAAAACGTGAAGCAGCCTTATGCTGAATCAAGACCTTGAGTCTGTCAGTGCCAGCGTTGTCTGCTTGCACTGACAGCAGCTCTGCAGGGCCTCAGGTTGGGGATTTTTACAGCGCTTCCCATTGGTTCCTTTTAGCTGGGCTTTCCGTGGATTGGCTGAGGGATCATCTGCATGCAAAAGGTGATTCATATCAAATTAGCCTTTATGGGTGAGGTGGACACTCATGGCAAAGTACTGAGGCCTGGAACCAAAACAATTGAATCAGTCAGGCATAATAATCAAGGCAAAGCATGCAACTTGCCCCTCCTCCAAAAGTGTCATAAATATATAAATATTTATATACCACTTTTATCCTGTATAGCCTAGGGCAGTTAACAGCAAATTTAAAGCAATTTTAAGCAAATCCCCTCTCTTCCCAGTTTGCACCTCCTCTAAAACACGTAAGTATGATAAATAAATAAATATTTTATTTATATGCCTCTTTATACTGTCTAGCTCAGGGTGGTTAAAAACAAAATTTAAAACAATTATTAATAAAATATTTTACACATAAAAGCCATCTCTTATAATTTATCTTATGAGGTAAATTTCTTTTTTTTTAAACTCAGTTTTCCATATGAAAAGCTGATGGATGATGAAAGTAACATGACAGTTTATATGCACAGAATACACGTTTATTTTGATCCATTTTTAAACCTCCAAAAACATCTCTGCTCTTGAGAGGCTGAGGTCCTGCTTATTGACGATATTCTGTATTTTACTCAGTTGTGTTTTGTTAGATCAGATTAATTCATTTGTGTATGGACAAGTTATATAATGTTTGGTTGTTTTTATAACTGTTTTCTTATGTCTGGAACAGCATAGATCATGATATTGGAAGTATCTGGACATTATAGGAATAGGACTGGTGTTTCGGTGTTGGGGTCAAATGTTTCCATATGAACTTCCTTTGTCTTCTACAGGAATCAAAGTCCACCTATGCATCATTAGTTCCATTATTATAGTCTAATGAAAACATTATAGGCTCCAACATTTGGAACTGTAACAAACAAAAAGATTATATGTCGGGATTGTCCTGAATAGAGTGGACATAAAATATTCATATAATTTCTGGCATGGGGGGTGGGGGTGGGGCAGAAAAAAACATTTCATCCTCTTTTAATCTTAGCCCTTAAATTATATATAATAGTTTTAAATATTAGATGTGTAGCTCTTTTAAACATAGCAATGTAATTGCAGTCTGCTTATTTAGCTAACCACTGGCAAATAAGTTGATAGCTGCCTTTATGCTCAAAGTCTAGACTGATTTTCTTGAAAAGAGGCAACATTGGTTGAGACATTAATCTAAAATCCTTACTTGCCTGTCAGTTACGTTTGAAGAAATGGGAGTCTAATTTTTTTTAAATGTACGTTTGGGTCCTTGAAACAAAAAGAATCTTACTTTTTTTCCTCCCTGGAGTTTCTGATTTCAGTCTGGTCATGTAATATTTTGCATTGGCAAGTGTCATAGCAGACAGCCAGTTTGGGTTTTTGGCACAGCAGACATATTTGATATGAAGTGCTAGCATTGTTGGTGGCAGCTCCCGTCCTCAGCAACTGTTTTGGAAATTTGGACTGTCGATTATTCTAGCTTTTTGAGTGAGGCAAGATCATTGTTTGTTTTAAATCTCATTTTTGACCCTGAAATACAGCCACGAACTCTCACGTCCCAGCAGAATGAAAACCAGTGCTATACATCTTTCTTTCTTACAGCAACAGACACTGAAGAGATGGGGAGCAGAGGGCAGGCAAGGAGGTCCTCAGTTTTGAGGGAAATATATGTCATATTGACAGAACTGTGAAGCAGCCAGTCCAGATAGTATTAAGAGGCTGGTATGCTCTGATTTGGGTCGATCTCCTCAGATCTTGGAAGCTAAGCAGAGTTAGCCCTGGTTACTGTTCCGACTAGAAATCACCAAGGAAGGCCAGGGTTGTTATGCAGAGGCAGGCAGTGGCAAACCACCTTTCTCTTGAAAACCCTGCAGGGTTGCCAAAAGTTGGCTGCAACTTGACAGCAACATAAATAAATAACTCTCAATACCCAAATGAGGTAAATTTTCTTGTTACAAGCTGTTCTTCTTTCCAGTCTCTCTAATTGTTTCTTGCACAGTTGACTTGTATGGGGAAGAGAAGAGAGAAGAGAGGCAGAAATATGAAAACAGGAGTGCTCTTTTTTGGTGGTTGTTTTGCCTCTCATTTAAAAAACTTTTTGCTGAGTGGGACCTCTTTGCCTGCCTGTCTTTCTCTGTTCTTCTGCTGTCTGTTATCTCTGAGTTGGCAACTGGGAAGAGAAGATTTGTTCAGGAGCTTCCATACCCATATTTCTCTTTTTAAAGCAAAAAAAAACCCAAAACAAAATCCCCAGGGCAGGGGGGGGGGAGTTAGATTCCAACAACATGCAAACTCAAATTGACATTGTTTGTTTTGTAGATCTTTCTACCAAGCAGAAGAGGAGAAGCACTCTGGAGTTTGAATCTGTCCTTTCTGGAATTCATCCAGAATTAAATCCTTGTTTCCTTGGATCAGGATAGGAGATTAGCAGTTGTGCCCATCATCTGCAGAGCTGCAATTTAGATGTGCTCAAAGGCTTGGGCATGTCCATTGGCATTTTTAATTTCGTTTTTCTCCCTAGGCAGCAAATACCCATGTCATGATACAAATTGCAACTAAAAATCTGCTCAATTTAAAAAAAACCTGTTTTTCCATATGGAGAAGTTACATGTCAAGCAACACAACCCCAGAGTCCTTTTGGGAATTTGGAGCTAGATTGTGGATCTGTGCCCATAGATCTACAAATAATTGTTGGCTATCTACTTCCATTAAAATCAAATCCACGTGATTCCAGTGTTAAGGAAAAAATATATAATATAATCAAACATAAAGGAAACATGAAAAGTCTTATCCATTCTGGTTTTTTTTAAATGGAATAAGGGTACAGTTTTCCACCCAAATCATGCTCAAAATCATCTTATGGGTTTAGACTAACAGGTCACTCAGTGTTATTAGTGGTCACAGTGTGCTCTTACAAATTGAAAAGGGCTTAATCTTTTGAAATTTACTCACAAACAGTTGGTAAAGCATTTGCCATTACTGACCACAAGAGGGAGCTAATATTGTTTCATGAATACTATAGAAACCAAAGGGTTGAAGACCTCTTTTCTAACAGAACAGCTAAGATAGAACCTAGATGCAAAATTTACATTCAAAGAGAAACAGTTTGAAAGTCTAATTAATCATTCACAAGAATGAATCTTTCACTGTTATTCTAGATGGAAGGATTAATATATTTAATTAATGCCTTCAAAGTATGTTAGATTTCTCTTGCAGGCTACAATCAAGATCCAGTGATAATTCAAATGTTTATGTCTTTGTTGTGACCTGTAATTTTCCTAGACTTTTTCTTTCATTCCCTGTATTGCTGGTATTAATTGGTTCTAATGACTGCATTGTTTTCACATAATAGAAGTTTAATAATGTTTGCTATAGCTACCACAAATAAGGGAAATAACTAATATTCTGTACTTCACATGGCCCATTTGACCAATTTTACTTACATTTAGAAGACTTGTCTCATGTGGATGTTTTTTTGCTAAAATCAGTGTAAGCACACTAAATTTATAAAGTGTTTATATTATACAATTCCTTCCAAACAATGCTTTATTCTTTGGCCCGTACGTTGGAAATATTGTTTAGCTTTGACCTGAGGTTGAAAAGTTGTTAGCGAATGCCACAAAAACATGTTCATATGCCACCATCTATGCCATCTAGTGATCTGTGTGTGATATGAGACGACTGTCTTCAGTAAATAAAAACTGTTTTTATTTTTGCAAAGTTGGGATACCAGCCAATGATGCGTGACATTACTGTCCTTGCTGTCTCGGTTCCAATGCAACGTAGGCAGGTGTCTCAACTTTGCCAAAATAAATCCCATGACACCTGATGAAGACAAAAATTTTGTACAATATAGATATAAGCCTGTAACAAATAATCTGGCATTGCTTCAAACATTCTAGGAAAGCTGTGATATTTTTCATTTGATACATCACAGACAGACATTATATTGTGGTTCTTCCAGTAGCTGATGTTTTGATATATTTGTTGGTACTACTAGCAGAATGAATATATATGCCTGCTTCTTCTGCCACAATTCCTCACTGGTTGTTCCATGAAGAAGCATCCAATTCCATCAAGAAACCCCTTTCCCAAACCTGAAGTCCTGGGGAAATAAAGACCCTTGAAGGAGTTTATTGTGAAATGGCTGTGGGTGCTGTTCCATGATTATAAATAAATAAAAAGAGAGAAAACAAGCTTCCATTCATAATTCCCTGTCTCTTCCTAGATTAAAAAGTAATCTTTCCTCCTTAGCATAATTGTTCTGTGCACATAACTGCACTAGGGATGGTCACTGGAACAAATAATTAATTCAAAGCAAACATTTCCCAGTAGTGTATTGGCAATAAATACAATGAAATTATTCTTGTTATGCTGCTTAGTGCTTTATTTCATTACAATTAAAGCCATGTGCAGCCTGAGAAGTTTAAAAAAGAATAATCCTGTTTAGATTTATACTGCTACTCCTTTAACTTGTTTTTGAATTCCAGCCATTATACATAAACCTGATAAGGAAAAACAGTATATAAAAGTGTATCGAATATATTGTAATCAACTGTAATTTTTGTATGAAAAATAGTAGAACAGCTTTGGACTATTGGAAATGCCAGGCAAAAGGCCTCAGTTCTTTTTGGGTCAGGTTGTTAAAATATATTCCTCCTTATTTCTTAATGTGTGTATTATTTTCTCATTGAGCCACATGGGAAGGCGGTAAATAAATGAATGAATGAATTTAAATAAACAAACAAATGCAAATGTTTTTCTTTTGGGCCTGTTTTCATTGCTGGTGTTCTTTCCAGTTTATTTGATGCCATGTTTGTCAAATGTGTACAAAAATTAAAGTGAATGGAACTGTAGCAGGAAAAAATGGTGCAAAGAAATAGAAAGGGCACAAAAGTAGAGGTTCATAAGTTTGATTTGCAAAAGGGAAAAATGAAAACAGGAATACTTGAGACAAAATATTGAACTGTACAGTTTGGTAGCATCCCTCGTGATGGAGAATGAGTTGCTCTTGCTATCTTTGAGTATACTGATTATCTGGGTCCATTTTAATCTGCCTTAAGTACAGAAACGGCCTCAGCCACCCAAATGAACAATCCTTGCTGAAAGGGAGAGAGAAGGGAATGTGTCACTGTTGAGATTCAGGGATCTCTCCATAGCTTTGGCTACTGACACCCATGGTACTTTTCTGACAGCAGAGAAACAGACATTGTGCTTCAGTGGTTCTGGTCCTGTTTGGTGGACTGATATCAGAAGGTGGTGTTGGTTGAGACTGGTAGATGCTCAGACCCCTGCCATTTTATGCAAGGTTCTCTTTTGTGGCCTCTGCTGTTTAACCTCTAAACCAGTGCATGAGATTGTCTGGAAAAGTAGAGTGAGCTGTCATCAACATGCTGATGACATCACCTTTGTTTCTCCTTTTAATTGGAATCAGGTGAATTGGTGGATGTTCATAATTGGAGTGTCATGCTAGGAAGGGAACAGATAAAGGCTGGCAAACCGAAGACATCAAGAAATGCCAGTAAATTATGTTGCCAATTGGGGATTAACCCTGTTCTGGATGGGGTAACATTTCTTTGGAAAGAGCGGGGGGAGCACTAGATCTTTGTTGGCAGATAGAGACCTAAATTTCACTGTGGCATATTCTGGCATATGTGCCCAGTTTCATTTTGATGTAACCTTTCGCTGAAAAGCAAGATTTGATCACAGCTGTACATGCTGTGATCATATCCAGAGTAGATTACTGTGAAGTGCCTTTGGTGGGGATTGGCTATGAAAATGCTACTGCAAATTGATGCTAGGTACTGGGATGCCAGGTCTTGCCAGCAGCTAGGTCTAGCTGCTTCCAGCATGATTCAAAATGCTGGCTAGGACTTTGAAAACCTTAAACAGCTTTCAAGCAGAATTTGCCTGCTCCAATGTAAGGATCCTTTCTCATGGTATGCTCTTAATTGCCCTTGGCATTAGGAAAGTTGTGTGGCTGCCCCTAACTCCTGTTATTTTTAATGGCAGATTCATATTCAGAGTACCTTTATTGGCATAAAGACCCATCGCCGTGACTCTGCAGTAGGATAGCTCGCCCCCTCGTCACGGCAAGGAATGCGGTGTTGTTAGTTAGTTTTAATGGCATTGCTCCTTGAAATGCTGAAGTCTGGGGAACGTTTTATCCTTTCACTCTGCTGGTTGCATAAACTAGTCTTCAGAATGCAGATGCAGCTAATTAACACTCTGTGATAATCAATGTAAAGTCTCCTGTGAATTTTACCAGTATTTAGACACGTAGTCTCCAATGTGATGCCTGTGGGCACCATGCTGCCTCCTTACACCTTTCCTGGCTCCCACCAGCTGTTTTTAGAAAATGATTGGTGGGGCTTTTGGCGACCTTAAATGCAATTGTCACAAGGAATGATAGATAAAGTGTGCTCATGTTTAATCACTCTCCACATAAACATGTGTAGGCTTGGTAACTGATGCAGTCACTTTGCATATGTAGAAGGCTGGTAATAAAAAGATGAACCTGTGCAGTGGTCACATTTTGATCTGTGTTAATTTCATGCATGCCAACAACTGAGATGGGTAGGACCTTCATGGAAAGGTTGATCAGTTTGTCCTTGATGTACTGAATCAGGCTACATAGCCTAAGAGCCATGTTATAGCGCAGTGTATGATATTTTACTCTGTTACACTGGTCCATTATTCTGTCATATCATATACACCATGATAGCCTGATAGTTGATGAAGTTGAAATAATATACACCTGCCAATGCCCAGAATTATAATATTTGTCTCTGAGAGGACAATATAGTCCTGAACAGCCCACTTGCATTTCTGTACATATCCCTGCTAGTGAGTAGTGAACTATTTTGAAAGTATAATTAAGCTGCCACCTGTTGTTGCAAGATCTGTGTCTGTCGCAGACCAACTTTTCTCTGTGACCCAGTGCCAACATTCTGTGCTCACATTAAACTTTGGCAGGGGGCTGACATACAGTGTGCTGGTTTAATTTCACCCTTGCAGCAGATATTCTTGCCTCAAGTATGTTTCAGGATTAAATTCTGGAGCACTGTGATGTCCTTAGCCAAAATACAATAAGGAATCTGGGAGCGTGGCTTTTGCTAACTCAGAATTAAAATATCTTTACAAAAGGCTATATATTTATGGGAAACGTGGCTGCAAAATTGATAGAATACCCGAATCTGCTTTAGAATGATTCTCTGGCTTGGGATACTACAGTAGTGGTTGGGGTAGGACGTGCTGTCAAGTTGCAGCTGACATACGGCGTTAGGATAATCTTCTGTCTTCACAAATATTCTGCCCCGTATATAATGCAGGAGGTTGAGGTTGGTGTGATCTGAATGGTGTAAAATTATTTGGGAGGTTTCTCTTAAATGAGGCCTGCAATACTCTTGCAAGAATTTAATAGCTGAGAATTGGGGGAGGGGCTACAAAACTATAATGGATGAAACAGGAAGCAAGCTGGTCAAAGACATGACTGCTTTTTGAACCAGAAGGTTCATACAATTGTTCTTTGCAGTAACAATTGGAGAAGGTAATGCAAAACTTTTAATAAATAATTACAGTATGGGACTGAACGAACAAAAAGACCAAAGGTGAAAAATCCTATCAAGTTTCAGCCAAATTGTGTCCTTATTAAAATATAGAAAGTGCCTTGGTCAAAGAAATATGTACTTTTTGAACCAGAAAGTTCATGCAGTTATTACATGCAGTAACAACTGGAGAAGGCAGGGTTTATTCTAGTGCAATAAGACACATTTTGTGAAGTAGGAATATAAAATGCTGTAGGAAATCATTTTTTTGTGCTGTTGGCAATATGGGCTTTAAAAAGGAACAAAGCGTTCTTTAAGATGGTTGAGAAAAAAGAAAATTAAGAAAATTAAAAAAGAAAAAAAGAAAAGCTGATTACTGTTACCTCGTAGTTCATAACCATATATTAATAGCATATTATTGGGACCAAATGCTTGTGACTAGTCAAAAGTATTAACTCATATTGAACTTTGAAAATGAAACATTTTATAAATCCAACAGTTATTTAGCAATACAAATGCAGAAAAGGAAACTACACCACCACCACCAATGTACCATGTCAAAATTGTTTTAGCAGGATGCCTAAAGGAAAGTAAGCACCACCTGAGCTTGTTTTTGCCATCTGCAAAGAAGATGCCGCAGAAGTAAATATGGCAGCACCGTATGTCCAAGCTAGCTTTTGGCACTTCTCTAGGAAACCTTAGTTTCCACCAAGCCTGCATATGTTTCCTGGTTTTCCTGCAAGGCGTTCAGTGACATATGTTGTATTCTCTCCCTTCAGAGGCTGAGAGACAGTGACTTGTCTAAGAATAGCAATAATGGTGGGCCTCTCCACCGCTACCTGGAAGTAATGTTGATCCAGTGCAGTGCCTCTCCTCATTTTTCCTGTCAACCCACTGTATGGTCAAGAGGAAGAGGGCTGCTAGCAGGAAGTCTTCTGCTAATCAAGTTCACCTGGCAGCCCTAATTCCTACTATAGTACATGGAAGAAATTAATTTTTGAATTAATTTAGGATAGCCCCCCAAAAGTGAGGAAAATGCACTACAGCACCGACATACCCAATTTGATTTTCATTGCTCTTACTGAAAGTTCAAGCGTGACCTATTTTTGATATGTTTATTTTAATCTGCTAACCTTTTAGTCCAGATGGCTGACAGTTTGAAAACAGCTTACTCAGTTTCGGTCATCTTATCCATGGTTCCTCTTAATATTTTGAAACCGCCTGGGGGGTGGAGCAATTCCGGGGTGTCCAAGTTGGAATAGGGCCAATCAAGGTGTAGCCAGCCTCCTATGGATCACACCCTCCATGCCTGGCTGCTCACCAGGGCCTCAGCGGCGGGCCATGGGTGCCACCCGCAGCCACAAGCAGGGCCCACCTCAGGGGCCACCAATGGAGAGGCACGCATGACACCATCCATGACCCGGCTGCTGTGGCCACTAACGAAGAGGGGCTGCTGGCAACAGCGACCTAACCATGGCAGCAATTGCGGTGACAAGGCGGTGTCCGTGGAGCCCGCGAAGGAAGAGAAGGCAATAGTGGTGGGACTGCTGCCATCACAAGCATTCCCGTGAGCTTGCTGATGCTGCCCGCAGCACCCACTGACAATGTCATCAAAGAGGAAGAGCAGGCGGCCCCACACCAACCGCCTCATTGCACACCACCACGAGGAGCCACCACCACTAGAGGATGTGCTCGCCTCCGCGTGATCATCCGCATCAGAAACCGAGCCTCCACCTCCAACTCCCTGCCTGCACCCGCGGTGAACCTGATCCGCTGCCACCCCCAGCAACTCACCGGGCTCGATGCCACCATCCAGGTACACCTGCGCGTGCCGCCTGCCTGCACCCACCCACCATGCCACCCCGCCCCACCATGGAGGTTGCTGCCAGGCTGGGAGACCTCCAGTGCCCGACCTCCGCCCCCCCTTTAACGCCCACTGCATTTTCACTCCAGCGGGCTTGGATGCTATAATAGATAGAATTTGCATTTTTGCATTAAAGTCTGTAAAATATATGCTAGTGATGATTCTGGGACGGACTGAAGGATGCTGGTGCCCCAAATGTATTGATTTATTTGTATTGCAGGATTGTAAGTATGCCTTATTTTTTTTTTAATCACATATTCAGCTTTCACTAGGATCCATCTGCGCAATTGCCAAGGGCTATCAGGTTGATATACCAAGGGTTGTATTACACCATACTTTGCAAACTAAGCTATTATAGTTTTCCTCTTCTCTCCGGAGGCAAATGAAGAACATCTTATTGTCTTTGGCTAAACTCAGTTTCAGACACCTCCAGTAGTTGAAGAGCACACAATACTATTTCAGAGTCAAGATAAGCAGATAATACTTTACTAGAGGAAATGAGAAGCTGCTGTAGTGTGTGAGATCTTTAATCGCCTGATTCCCTAAGCTAGTATTAGTCCTCTGAAGTTTTAGGCAGAGGTGCTTGCCAGAAATCCTTTTAGTTAGATATACTGGGATGGAACCTGGGCCCTTTTGTATACAGAGCAAATCCTTTGCTGTTGAGCTGTAGCCCCTTCTTTAAGGAAGGGAAATGTGTTGTGAACACACAGCATGTGGTTTTTACTTTCCTCCTCCTTTAAACATTTGCATTTTAACATATATAATTCCCCCCCTTCAAGGATCGCTGCCTTGTTGTGGCAAGGGGGCTTGCGTAGTTCAGTGAAGCTATGAGCTATACCGTGCAGGGTCACCCAAGATGGACAGGTCATAGCTGAGAGCTCTGACAAAAGGTGATCCACTGGAGAAGGAAATGGCAAACCACTCCAGTATCTTTGCCATGAAAACTCTATGGACAGTTCCAATAGGCATAACGATATGACGCCGGAAGATGAGCCCCTCAGGTCGGAAGGTGTCCAATATGCTACTGGGGATGAGCAGACGGCTAGTACGAGTAGCGCCAGAATGAATGAAGCGACTGGGCCAAAGCCGAAAGGACGCTCAGTTGTGGAAGTAACTGGTGGCGAAAAGACAGTCCGATGCTGTAAAGATTTTTATTCCATAGGAACCTGGAACGTCAGATCCATGAATCAAGGCAAGCTGGACGTGGTCAAACAAGAAATGACAAGACTGAACATCGACATTTTAGGAATCAGTGAACTAAAACGGACAGGAATGGGTGAATTTACTTTAGATGACCATCAGGTATACTACTGTGGACAAGAATCTCGCAGAAGAAATGGAGTAGCCTTCATAATCAATAAGAGAGTAGGAAAAGCAGTCTTGGGATACAATCCCCAAAATGACAGAATGATCTCAGTTCGAATCCAAGGCAAACCATTCAACATCACAGTGATCCAGGTCTATGCCCCAACCACTGCTGCTGAAGAGGATGAAGTTGATCAGTTCTATGAAGCCCTACAACACCTTCTAGAAGCAACGCCAAAAAATGATGTGCTTATCATCATGGGGGATTGGAATGCTAAAGTAGGAAGCCAAAAGATAACCGGGATAACAGGCCAGTTTGGCCTTGGAGTACAAAATGAAGCAGGGCACAGGCTGGTAGAATTTTGTCAAGAGAATACAATGGTCATAGCAAACACTCTTTTCCAACAACCCAAGCGACGACTCTACACATGGACATCACCAGACGGTCAACACATAAATCAGATTGACTATGTGCTCTGCAGCCAAAGATGGAAAAGTTCTATCCAGTCAATAAAAACAAGACCAGGAGCTGATTGTGGTTCAGATCATGAGCTTCTTGTTGCAAAATTTAGGCTTAAATTGAAGAAAGTAGGGAAAAGCACTAGGCCACTCAGGTATGAACTAAATCATATCCCCGACGAATACACAGTAGAGGTAACAAATAGATTTAAGGAATTAGATCTGATAGACAGAGTGCCTGAAGAACTATGGACGGAGGTTCGCAGCATTGTACAAGAGGTAGCAACTAAAACCATCCCAAAGAAAAAGAAATGCAAGAAATCAAAATGGCTGTCTGAGGAAGCTTTACAAATAGCTAAGGAGAGAAGGGAAGTGAAAGGCAAGCGAGAAAGAGAAAGATACACCCAATTGAATGCAGAATTCCAGAGAAAAGCTAGAAGAGATAAGAATGCCTTCTTAAATGAACAGTGCAAACAAATAGAAGAAAACAATAGAATGGGGAGGACCAGAGATCTTTTCAAGAAAATTGGAGATATGAAGAGAACGTTTCATGCAAAGTTGGGTATGATAAGGGACCAAAATGGTAGGGACCTCACAGAAGCAGAAGAGATTAAACAAAGGTGGCAAAATTATACAGAACAACTATACAAGAGCGAGCTTAACATCCCTGATGACCACAGTGGGGTAGTTACTGACATGGAGCCAGACATCCTGGAATGTGAAGTCAAATGGGCCTTAGGAAGTCTGAGCAACAATAAAGCTAGTGGTGGTGACAGCATTCCAGTTGAACTATTCAAAGTCTTAAAGGACGATGCAATAAAAGTGCTGCACTCAATATGCCAGCAAATTTGGAAAACTCAGCAATGGCCACAGGATTGGAAAAGGTCAGTTTACATTCCAATCCCAAAGAAGGGCAATGCCAAAGAATGTTCAAACTACCGCACCATTGCACTAATTTCTCATGCTAGCAAAGTTATGCTCAAAATCCTACAAGCTAGGCTCCAGCAATATGTGGACCGAGAACTTCCAGAAGTACAGGCAGGATTTCGAAGAGGCAGAGGAACTAGAGATCAAATTGCCAACATACGCTGGATCATGGAGAAAGCTAGGGAGTACCAGAAGAACGTCTACTTCTGCTTCATTGACTATGCTAAAGCCTTTGATTGTGTGGAGCACAACAAATTGTGGCAAGTTCTTAAAGAGATGGGAATACCAGAGCATCTTATTTGTCTCTTGAGAAATTTATATGCAAGAAGCAACAGTGAGAACTGAACATGGAATCACTGACTGGTTCAAAATTGAGAAAGGAGTTCGGCAAGGCTGTATACTGTCGCCTTGCCTATTTAACTTGTATGCAGAGCACATCATGAGAAATGCGGGATTAGAAGAGTCACAAATTGGGATCAAGATTGCAGGGAGAAATATCAACAACCTCAGATATGCAGATGATACCACTCTAATGGCAGAAAGTGAAGAGGAACTAAAGAGCCTGTTGATGCGGGTGAAGGAGGAGAGTGCAAAGGTTGGCTTGAAACTCAACATCAAGAAAACAAAGATCATGGCATCCGGCCCCCTCAATTCCTGGCAAATAGATGGGGAAGAAATGGAGATAGTGACAAATTTTATTTTCCTGGGCTCCAAGATCACTGCAGATGGGGACTGCAGCAAAGAAATTAAAAGACGCTTGCTCCTGGGGAGGAAAGCTATGGCAAATCTAGACAGCATCCTAAAAAGCAGAGACATCACCCTGCAAACTAAAGTGCGTTTAGTCAAGGCTACGGTCTTCCCAGTTGCAATGTATGGCTGCGAGAGTTGGACCATAAGGAAGGCCGAGCGTCAAAGAATTGAGGCTTTTGAATTCTGGTGCTGGAGAAGACTCTTGCGAGTCCCTTGGACTGCAAGGCGAACAAACCGGTCAGTCCTAGAGGAGATCAACCCTGACTGCTCTTTAGAAGGCCAGATCCTGAAGATGAAACTCAAATACTTTGGCCACCTCATGAGAAGGAAGGACTCCCTGGAGAAGAGCCTAATGCTGGGAGCGATCGAGGGCAAAAGAAGAAGGGGACGACAGAGAATGAGGTGGCTGGATGGAGTCACTGAAGCAGTAGGTGCAAACTTAAATGGACTCCAGGGAATGGTAGAGGACAGGAAGGCCTGGAGGATCATTGTCCATGGGGTTGCAATGGGTCGGACACGACTTCGCACATAACAACAACAACAATATATAATTCCTCTGACAGAGAATCCTCTGTAAGCTGAAGTACTTGAGCTTGAACACATTTTTTGAATAAATGTTTTTCTGTACCTTCTTATTTATTTTTTCGTTCACTTTATATGCCACCCCTCACTGTGATGTCTCGGGGCGGTATACATAGAAACCAGTAAAATAGAACACATCAAACTATATGTATTAGTAAGAACAGAACACATCACAACCGTTATAATAGTCAACTTCAAACATACCCTGGGAGCATTGAACAGTTTGGTAATTGTAACAATTAAGAGAGAGGAAGACCATAAGCTTGGTTACAGTGGAGTGGCAAGTTGCCTGAAAGGGATGAGTCCAGGCTGCAGGGAGGCCTTCCATTGCTGTCTTCAGCCAAAAGTCTGGCAGAAGAGCTCTGTTTTGCAGGCCCTACAGAACTGTTTATCTTCCATTAGGGCCTTGGCCTCACTGGGGAGCTTGTTCCACCAGGTTGGGGCTGTGGTTGAAAGGGCCCTAGGTCTTGGTGAGGCCAGACAGACTTCTTTGGGGCCAGGGATCACCAGTCTGTTAGAGTGAATAGAGCATGTCGCTCTTTGGGGAATATGGACAAGGAGATGGTCCTTGAGGTATGCAGGACTCAGACTGCATATGGCCTTGAAGGTGAGTACCAGCACCTTAAACCTGAGCTGGTACCCAATTGGTAGCCAATGCAGCTGCTGAACATTCTATGACTGTTTCTTGTGTTGAGCTTATTTGGAAAGATTTTCCCTTGATGTGCCTCTAGGACTTCAGGTATTGAAGAAGTATGAATGTGGTCTTGTCACTAAGAGGTCAGCTGATTTCTCACATCGGCATATGTTTTTGCCATAAACTAATGGATTTAGCCCCTTCAAGGATTGCTGCCTTTTCGTGGCAAAGGGGCTTGCGTAGCTCAGTGAAGCTATGAGCTATTCCGTGCAGGGCCACCCAAATGGATGGGTCATAGCAGAGAGCTCTGACAAAAGGTGATCCATTGGAGAAGCAAATGGCAAAGCACTCCAATATCTTTGCCATGAAAACTCTATGGACAGTTCCAAAAGGCAAAACGATATGATGCCAGAAGATGAGCCCCTTATGAGCAGATGAGCAGATGGCTAGTACGAGTAGCACCAGAATGAATGAAGTGACTGGGCCAAAGCCGAAAGGACGCTCAGTTGTGGAGGTAACTGGAGGTGAAAAGACATTCTGATGCTGTAAAGACTTTTATTCCATAGGAACCTGAAACGTCAGATCCATGAATCAAGGCAAGCTGCACGTGGTCAAACGAGATGACAAGACTGAACATCGACATTGTAGGAATCAGTGAACTAAAACAGTCAGGAATGGGTGAATTTAATTCAGATGACCATCAGGTATATTACTGTGGGCAAGAATCTCTCAGAAGAAATGGAGTAGCCTTCAAAATCAATAAGAGAGTAGGAAAAGCAGTCTTGGGATACAATCCCCAAAATGACAGAATGATCTCAGTTCGAATCCAAGGCAAACCATTCAACATCACAGTAATCCAGGACTATGCCCCAACCACTGCTGCTGAAGAGGATGAAGTTGATCAGTTCTATGAAGCCCTACAACACCTTCTAGAAGCAATGCCAAAAAATGATGTGCTTATCATCATGGGGGATTGGAATGCTAAAGTAGGAAGCCAAAAGATAACCGGGATAACAGAGAAGTTTGGCCTTGGAGTACAAAATGAAGCAGGGCACAGGCTGGTAGAATTTTGTCAAGAGAATACAATGGTCATAGCAAACACTCTTTTCCAACAATCCAAGAGACGATTCTACACATGGACAACACCAGATGGTCAACAAAGAATAATTGAATCATAGAATAATAGAGTTGGAAGGGACATCATGGGTAATCTAGTCCAACCCCGTGCGCTATGCAGGACACTCTCAACCCCTATCACTCATCGCTCATCCACTATTACCTGCCACCCCCTTAAGCCTTCAAAGAATCAGCCTCTCTGTCAGATGGCTATCCAGGCTCTGTTTAAAAATTTCCAAAGAATCTACCACTTCCTGATGAAGCCTGTTCCACTGAGAAACAATATTCCTATAGAACAGTGTAGTACATTTAAATATCTTGGAATCACTTCCAGTGAGACCCTAAACTGGAATGCCCACCTTGCAACTATAAAGGCCTCTGGTCTAAAAATCACTGGAGCCATTCTGAGATTTTATTACACCAGGGGAGGGTTTCTAGTTGACCCAGCTCTAAAGCTCTTCGCAGCCAAGGTCATCCTCACGTACTATATGGCATCGACATCTGGGGCTGGAAAGAACAAATAACCAACAGCTTGGAGCCCATTCAGAACTTTTTCTTCAGACCTATCCTGGCTCTTCCAAAAGGGTCTCCTGCAGCCCTGATGAGGGCAGAGCTTGGTTTTCCCTCACTTCGCTATTCTGAAATCTTGGAAGAAAGATGTTACAACTAAATTAGATTATTTAAGCCATCAACATTTTAAGGTCTTATTGAGCAAGGCAGGACTCGGTCTGATTTTTTTAGCTCCATTCTTTCACGCTTTACCATACCAGATGACTTACTGCATACATCAGCCAATATTTCCGATTTACGTGATTGGGTGTTCAAAGCTGATTCAGCTATCACAATCAGCCCCATCACAACCCCATGGACAATGATCCTCCAGGCCTTCCTGTCCTCTACCATTCCCCGGCGTCCATTGAAGTTTGCACCGACTGCTTCAGTGACTTCATCCAGCCACCTCATTCTCTGTCGTCCCCTTGTTCTTTGGCCTTCAATTGCTCCCAGCATTAGGCTCTTCTCCAGGGAGTCCTTCCTTCTCAGGAGGTGGCCAAAGTATTTGAGTTTCATCTTCAGGATCTGGCCTTCTAAGGAGCAGGCAGGGCTGATCTCCTCTAGGACTGACCGGTTTGTTCGCCTTGCAGTCCAAGTGACTCGCAAAAGTCTTCTCCAGCACAAGAGTTCAAAAGCCTCAATTCTTTGACGCTCAGCCTTCCTTATGGTCCAACTTTCACAGTCATACATTGCAACTGGGAAAACTATAGCCTTGACTAGATGCACTTTCGTTGACAGGGTGATGTCTCTGCTTTTTAGGATGCTGTCTAGATTTGCCATAGCTTTCCTCCCCAGGAGCAAGCATCTTTTAATTTCTTTCCTGCAGTCCCCATCTGCAGTTATCTTGAAGCCCAGGAAAATAAAATCTTTCATTACATCTATTTCTTCCCCTTTTTTATATCTCTTCTGCTTCTGTTAGTTCCCACCATTTTGGTCCTTTATCATACCCCTCTTTGCATGAAACGTTCTCTTCATATCTCTCATTTTCTTGAAGAGATCTCTGGTCCTCTCTATTCTATTGTTTTCTTCTATTTGTTTGCACTGTTCATTTAAGAAGGCATTCTTATCTCTTCTAGTTATTCTCTGGAATTCTGCATTCAATTGGGTGTACCTTTCTCTTTCTCCCTTGCCTTTCACTTCCCTTCTCTCCTCAGCTGTTTGTAAAGCTTCTTCAGACAGCCATTTTGATTTCTTGCATTTCTTTTTTTTGGGGATGGTTTTAGTTGCTACCTCTTGTGAAATGTTGCAAACCGTCCATAGTTCTTCAGGCACTCTGTCTATCTAATTCCTTAAATCTATTTGTCACCTCTACTGTATATTCGTCGGGGATATGATTTAGTTGAGTGGCCTCGTGCTTTTCCCTACTTTCTTCAATTTAAGCCTAAATTTTGCAACAAGAAGCTGATGATCTAAACCACTATCAGCTCCTGGTCTTGTTTTTACTGACTGTATAGAACTTTTCCATCTTTGGCTGCAGAGCAAATAGTCAATCTGATTTCTGTGTTGACCGTCTGGTGATGTCCATGTGTAGAGTTGTCTCTTGGGTTGTTGGAAAAGAGTATTTGCTATGACCATTGTATTCTCTTTACAAAATTCTACCAGCCTGTGTCCTGCTTCATTTTGTACTCCAAGGCCAAACTTCTCTGTTATCCCGGTTATCTTTTGGCTTCCTACTTTAGCATTCCAATCCCCCATGATGATAAGCACATCATTCTTTGGCACCCCATGGCATAAAACAATAAAAAAGACCATTCTAGAGCATCATATTTAGTAAATATAACAACGCTGAATCTTGGAATGGCTCTAATATCCTTGCGGTTTGAATGTCATCAGCCATGCTCTATGGGCGATATCTTCGAATACCCACAGCCCAACGCCTGTGTATATGTGAAAATCCATCTGTGGAGGACCTGCCACACTATGTTTTGGCTTGTCCCCTGTACTCCGAACCCAGGGGCAAATTCCTTGCCAAGTTATTACCAAACTCACACCCTATTTCTGATTTTAACAAAGTCACTTATCTGTTATCAAATGTTGACCCCTATATCTCATATAGGGTGGCACCTTTCGCTCTGGCTGCCAAGAAGATCTGAGCTAATGCATTTTTACAGGAGCCTCCAACTTGATACACCATTTTATCCCTTTTATTGTAACTTAGTAGTCCATGTTTACAATTTTATGTACACAATATTGGAGAAATATTGTTTTATTTATATTTGTGCCATATTGTTTTAATTGTGTTTTGTAACGGCCTTTGGCTACATACAATAAATGTTATCGTATCGTATCACTGAGAAACTGCTCTAACTGTCAGGAACTTCTTCCGTATGTTGAGATGGAATTTCCTTTAAATTAATTTCATCCTATTGTTTCTGGTCCGTCCCTCCAGGGCAAGAGAGAACCACTCTGCTCTATCGTCTATATGGCAGCCTTTTAAATACTTGAAGATGGTTATCAAATCCCCTCTCAGCCATCTCCTCTCCAGGCTGAACAGACCAAGGTCCCACAACCTTTCTTCATATGTCTTGGTCTCCAAACCCGTCACCATCTTTGTTGCCCTCCTTTAGACACGCTCCAGTTTGTATACATCCCTCTTCAACTGGGGTGCCCAAAACTGAACACAATACTCCAAGTGAGGCCGAACCAGAGCAGAGTAAAGTGGTACCTCCCGTGATCTGGACATGATACTCCATTTGATACAGCCCCAAATCCCGTTTGTTTTTTTAGCCACCAAGTCACACTGTTGACTCTTGTTCAATGTGTGGTCTACTAAGACTCCTAGATTCTTTTCACACTTGCTATTACCAAGACAAGTCTCCCCCATCCCATATCGGTGTATTTGTTTTTTTCTACCTAAATGCAGAACTTTACATTTGTTCCTATTGAACTTCATTTTATTCAGTTTAGCCCACTTCTCGAGCCTATCAAGATTATCCTGTATTCTGATTCTTTCGTTGGTTGTGCTTGCTACCCCTCCCAGTTTAGTATCGTCTGCAAATTTAATAAGTACCCCCCTAATCCCTCATCCAAATCATTTATAAATATGTTGAACAACACAGGCCCAAGGACAGTTCCCTAGGAACTCCACTTGTCACTCTTCTCCAAGAGGATGCTGAACATCCTTAACAAGTACCCTTTGGTTACGATCTGTCAACCAGTTATCGATTCACCTGACAAAGTAAGAATCCATACTGCATTTTACCAACTTGTCAACAAGAATATCACGTGGAACCTTATCAAATGCTTTACTGAAATCCAGATAAACTATATCCACAGCATTCCCCTGACCCAGCAAGGTAGTCACTTTCTCGAAAAAAGAGATAAGGTTGGTCTGACATGATTTGTTTTTGCGAAACCCGTGCTGAGTCTTAGAAATCACTGCGCTCTGTTCCAGCTGCTCAAGGACTAATTGTTTGATGATTTGCTCCAAAATTTTGCATCTACAGGTGTCAAGCTGACAGGTCAATATTTACCTGGATCCTCTTTTTTCCCTTTCTTGAAGATGGGGACAACATTTGCCTGCCTCCAATCATCTGCCACCTCTCCTGTTCTCCAAGAAGTGTCAAAAATAATTGAAAGAGGTTCAGAGATTACATCTGCAAGTTCTTTTAGTACTCTTGGATGCAGTTCATCTGGCCCAGAAGACTTTGTTACATTTAAAGAAACTAGGTGTTTGTGGACTGCCCCAACAGTGATCCTAGGGCACCATTCATGTCTCCCCTGTTGTGTTATGTTTTGTCCACATTGAGCACCATTTCCCTCACAAGAGAAGACTGAGGAAAAATAGGAATTAAGGAGTTCAGTCATCTCTTCATCATCTGTTATACTTTCTTGTCTTAGCAGTGGTCCTCCAGTGTCCCTATTCTTTTTCTTCCTTGAAATATAACTAAAGAAGCCTTTTTTGTCACGTTTAGCACTTCTTGCTAGCCTAAGCTCATATTGAGCTTTTGCTTTTCTAATCCTGTCCCTACGATTATACTCATCCTTGGTAATAAGGCCTTCTTTCCATTTCCTAAATGATTCTTCTTTATTCCTAAAATTATTTGACAGCTGCTTATGGAGCCACCTTGGCTTCCTTAGGCTACTTCCATCTTTCCTTCTCAAGGGAACTGTTTGTTATTGAGCCTTCAGTATTTCATTTTTAAGAAACTCCCAGCCCTCTTGGACTCCTATCTCTTTGTCTTTCTGACCATGGTACTCTACCCAACATACCTTTAAGTCTGTTAAAATTTGCTTTCCTGAAGTCCAGTCAATACGTACGACTATGTAAAGGTTTTCTATTTCCCACAGGTGAAAATTCCAAAAGCACATGGTCACTACTTCCAAGTGTGCCTACTACTTCCACCTCATCTACCAGTTCTTCCCTAATGATGAGAATCAAATCTAAAATAGCAGAGCCCCTGGTTCCCCTCTCTACTTTCTGGGAAATGAAGCTGTTGGCAAGACAAGTTAAGAATTTAACGGAGTTTGTATTTTTAGCAGAGTGGGTCTTCCAACAGATATCTGGGGACTTGAAGTCACCCATGACCACTGTTTCCCCCCTCTTTGAAAATTGTGTAATTTGGTCTAATAGTATCTTAATCAAGTCCTCTGACTGGCTTGGTGGTCTATAGCAGACCCCCACAATATTACCACTGTCTTTTCCTACTCCTTTTACATTTACCCAAATACATTCAAATGAACTCTCAGTTATCTGTATTTCTTCACAAGTATAAAGATTCTTAACATATATTGCTACACCTCCCCCCTTCTTTTTTTGTCTATCCCTTTTGAATAGATTATACCCCTCAATTCAAGTATTCCAGTTGTGAGTACTATCCCACCAAGTTTCTGTGATTCCTACTAGGTCATAGCCCCCTTCCTCTATTAAGGAGATCAAGAGCTCACAGCCTTGACTCTCCGTGATACAGGAGCGTTTGCCTAATTATACTCAAATATTAACAAGGACGGATTCACTGCCACTGACGAAAGATTGAAAACGGAAAACAAATCTAGAGACCGTTCTGGCAGAGTCGAAGCCTGAATAAATAACATAAGAGACTCTTTATCTTTTAAAGCTTTATTAAGCCACTGGATAGATTCTGTTTTTCTCTTGTCACTAATTTGGAATCGTCCATTTGTTTGTGTAACTACCTGAGCTTCTTCAGTCTTCATGCCACTTTGATTCACCTGAAATGCTTTCAAACAGTCCTACACTTCACTCAATCCTTTGGCTTGTTCCTCCAGCAATGAGCCTACAGCCAAGAGTCCTTTAGCTCTTGCCCTATGGCTCCTTAGGGACTTCTGGTTTGATCCAGAATCCAAGTGTTCTTTGGTTCTTTAGTATTGCATGTGCCAAAGGCGCATGCCTCTGACAAGCAAGAGCCTTTTATAGCACAAAGGCCTACTCAACAGCAGGTGGAGCTAGGAGTCAGCTCCTGAGTCAGTTCCTGAGATAACACTCTCCTTCTCCTAGGTCCTCCAGATGCTGACTATGTGCTCTGCAGCCAAAGATGGAGAAGTTCTATACAGTCTGTAAAAACAAGACCAGGAGCTGATTGTGGTTCGGATCATCAGCTTGTTGTTGCAAAATTTAGGCTTAAATTGAAGAAAGTCGGGAAAAGCACTAGGCCACTCAAATATGAACTAAATTATATCCCTGATGACTATATAGTAGAGGTGACAAATAGATTTAAGGAATTAGATCTGATAGAGTGCCTGAAGAACTATGGACGGTTTGCAACATTTCACAAGAGGTAGCAACTAAAACCATCCCAAAGAAAAAGAAATGCAAGAAATCAAAATGGCTGTCTGAAGAAGCTTTACAAATAGCTGAGGAGAGAAGGGAAGTGAAAGGCAAGGGAGAAAGAGAAAGGTACACCCAATTGAATGCAGAATTCCAGAGAATAACTAGAAGAGATAAGAATACCTTCTTAAATGAACAGTGCAAACAAATAGAAGAAAACAATAGAATAGAGAGGAACAGAGATCTCTTCAAGAAAATGAGAGATATGAAGAGAACATTTCATGCAAAGATGGGTATGATAAAGGACCAAAATGGTAGGGACCTAACATTAGCAGAAGAGATTTAAAAAGGTGGCAAAATTATACAGAAGAACTATACAAGAGCCAGCTTAACATCCCTGATAACAAAGATGGGGTAAACTGAAGCCAGACATCCTGGAATGTGAAGTCAAATGGGCCTTAGGAAATCTGAGCAACCATGAAGCTAGTGGAGGTGACAGCATTCCAGTTGAACTATTCAAAATCTTAAAAGACGATGCAGTAAAAGTGCTACACTCAATATGCCAGCAAATTTGGAAAACTCAACAGTGGCCAAAGAATATTCAAAGTACCGCACCATTGTACTCATTTCTCATACTAGCAAAGTTATGCTCAAAATCCTACAAGTTAGGCTCCAGCAATATGTGGACCGAGAACTTCCAGAAGTACAGGCAGGATTTTGAAGAGGCAGAGGAACTAGATTGCAGGGAGAAATATCAAGATGTGACATCGCAACTAACAAGAATAATGGATTGTAAGAGTTGGCATCTCTATTGTGTAATACTCTACTGTGTTGTCCCTTGGACATGCCTGTAGTTGCTGCCATTTGTATGTACAGCCATGCCATGGATGCTGTAGGAAGGAAGATGGGTCAATATGTGCTACTGAATTATTAGTGTCATTGGAATTTCTGTGTGTTAGATAGCCTTAGCACACAATTCTATCAACAGTTTGTTAATAGGATTTTGTTGACCTAGCCTGTCATATGGCTGGTGGCTAACAGTGTTTTCAAAATTGAACTGTCTCTTAAAAACTGCCAGAAATTGGGATCTTTTTTTCAGTGGTTGAGGTCAGTTTTAAGGTTGGCCTCTAACAGGCCAGGCCTTGATCTACTCCAGGAATCCTGTCAAGTTATGGAGCAGTTGGGAGGACAGATTACAGCCGAGGTCAGCTTGACACACATGGTCAACATGATGTAAAAGAACCCTTTGACAAGGTGGAATTGGACTTTCATCCCTGCTTTGCAGATCTTCCTGTAACGTAAATCCTAGAGGAAGAATAGTCTTTATCGCAATAATTAGTGCTGTTCCCGAAGGTTTTTTTCTATAAAAGTGAGTGATCTATGCAGTTGCATACAATGTAGTATTTTATTTGAATGACTGAATGACTTCAATCATTTAGTCAGAAATTTACAACAAAATTTGGGGGGAAAACCAGCAAAACTTGTAGGTAGATGTAATCCATAACCAGCCAAAATGACCTACTTCAGCTAATATTGCATTGGTTACAATGATGCTAATTCTTGCTTTTATATCAGCACTTACTTCAGATTGTACAATTTGGTGGTTATACATTTCAAAAATTATTAAAATAACTATGTTTTGATTAATGGACATGTTTAGAAGCCTTAATCGACCCTTATTCTCTGGAGTTTAGAAGAAAAGGACAGAAAAGTAAATAATATGAAAGCCCACACACAACAATGTAATCTACTAATTAAAAAAAGATGGTTCTGTGGTCAGTCTTATAACTTCATGACTGTGGTGGAACACAGCATTTTGGGGGCATGACTTCCAATTTGCAAGCTCTTTGAAGGCAGTTAATCCCGTCTGTGGGTGCTAATCCCATTTTGGAAATCTACAAACTCATATTTGTTTCAAATCATCTATAATTTCAGTGATTTTAATGACTTCTGTGATCTTCCTGTTCTGCAGCACTAGAAGCAAAATTTGTCTTATATAATTAAAAAAAATAATTAGAAATGAATACAATACCATTTACAGTTTCTTTTCTACTCCATATACAGGCAGGATGCAGTGACCTTTGGCAACAATGCAATAAATGTAACTCTGACCCTTGAACCATGTACAGGCAGGATGTTTTACATGAACGGTTACTAAACTCTGCAGAATGAGGTCTGCCCTCCTTATTCTGACCTTGGTTGCCTACCAAGCTTGCATTTCTTTCTCCAGCCCCCAGTTTAAAAACTGGATTTCCTCCCACTGCAGTGGTTCATGACACAAATCATCCACATCTGATTAGGATGAGTGTTGGTAATTGACTAAAGAAGTGTGTGATGTGTAGAAAGGAGAATGTGGTGGCTTTTGGAAAGAAAACATCAAGTGAAATATTGTGCTTTATGTAGGCTTGGGGTTTGGCATGATGTAACAGTACTAAGAGAAAACTACAAAACAAACAAAAATAAAATATGTATCAAGTTGCATCGACACTGTAGGTTGAAATTAATCCCATTGATGCTTCAGTTGTTAAAAGTTGGCTGAAACAACATTTTTTGGGACTTTTACAAAACTGAGGAGAAAGGGGTTTCTCAGTTGTGCGCCTGAACCACATGGAAAGAATTGCTGTGAATAAGAATGAAGCGACTCCCAACGCATCTTAAAATTATCCTAGCAAGCTTTTAATAGGGATGTAGGACTTGCCGATCTTTTTTGCTTTTTTGGTTTTTTCAATTTTGTAAGTAGTGAGCCTACTTTTTTTGTTTGTTGTTCATTTGTTTTTAATAGCATTTTAATTATGCGTGATTTGTTTGCTGTCTATAAACAAACTATAAACATCCCAACAGGAATAAGCAACCCCTAGCACACATGCCAAGCAGTGGGGGCATCAGAATATTATTTTGCATGGCTCACATAGCCAGGCTCACGCACTCTCTCTCAGGCCCTTACTGCTGTTGGCTGCGTCTGAGAAAAGCCCTTGTGGAACTTGCCACAGACATTTGTTGTTGTTAGGTGCGAAGTCGTGTCCGACCCATCGCGACCCCATGGACAATGATCCTCCAGGCCTTCCTGTCCTCTACCATTCCCCGGAGTCCATTTAAGTTTGCACCTACTGCTTCAGTGACTCCATCCATCCACCTCATTCTCTGTCGTCCCCTTCTTCTTTTGCCCTCGATCTCTCCCAGCATTAGGCTCTTCTCCAGGGAGTCCTTCCTTCTCATGAGGTGGCCAAAATATTTGAGTTTCATCTTCAGGATCTGGCCTTCTAAAGAGCAGTCAGGGCTGATCTCCTCTAGGACTGACCGGTTTGTTCGCCTTGCAGTCCAAGGGACTCGCAAGAGTCTTCTCCAGCACCAGAGTTCAAAAGCCTCAATTCTTTGACGCTCGGCCTTCCTTATGGTCCAACTTTCGCAGTCATACATTGCAACTGGGAAAACCATAGCCTTGACTTGATGCACTTTTGTTGGCAGGGTGATGTCTCTGCTTTTTAGGATGCTGTCTAGATTTGCCATAGCTTTCCTCCCCAGGAGCAAGCGTCTGTTAATTTCTTTGCTGCAGTCCCCATCTGCAGTGATCTTGGAGCCCAGGAAGATAAAATCTGTCACTACCTCCATTTCTTCCCCATCTATTTGCCAGGAAATGAGAGGGCCGGATGCCATGATCTTTGTTTTCTTGATGTTGAGTTTCAAACCAACTTTTGCACTCTCCTCCTTCACCCGCATCAACAGGCTCTTTAGTTCCTCTTCACTTTCTGCCATTAGAGTGGTATCATCTGCATATCTGAGGTTGTTGATATTTCTCCCTGCAATCTTGATCCCAATTTGTGACTCCTCTAATCCCACATTTCTCATTATGTGCTCTGCATACAAGTTAAATAGGCAAGGCGACAGTATACAGCCTTGCCGAACTCCTTTCTCAATTTTGAACCAGTCAGTGATTCCATGTTCAGTTCTCACTGTTGCTTCTTGACCTGCATATAAATTTCTCAAGAGACAAATAAGATGCTCTGGTATTCCCATCTCTTTAAGAACTTGCCACAATTTGTTGTGCTCCACACAATCAAAGGCTTTAGCATAGTCAATGAAGCAGAAGTAGACGTTCTTCTGGTACTCCCTAGCTTTCTCCATGATCCAGCGTATGTTGGCAATTTGATCTCTAGTTCCTCTGCCTCTTCGAAATCCTGCCTGTACTTCTGGAAGTTCTCGGTCCACATATTGCTGGAGCCTAGCTTGTAGGATTTTGAGCATAACTTTGCTAGCATGAGAAATTAGTGCGATGGTGCGGTAGTTTGAACATTCTTTGGCATTGCCCTTCTTTGGGATTGGAATGTAAACTGACCTTTTCCAATCCTGTGGCCATTGTTGAGTTTTCCAAATTTGCTGGCATATTGAGTGTAGCACTTTTACTGCATCGTCCTTTAAGATTTTGAATAGTTCAACTGGAATGCTGTCACTACCACTAGCTTTATTGTTGCTCAGACTTCCTAAGGCCCATTTGACTTCACATTCCAGGATGTCTGGCTCCAGGTCAGTAACTACCCCATTGTGGTCATCAGGGATGTTAAGCTCGCTCATGTATAGTTCTTCTGTATAATTTTGCCACCTTTGTTTGATCTCTTCTGCTTCTGTGAGGTCCCTACCATTTTGGTCCCTTATCATACCCATCTTTGCATGAAACGTTCTCTTCATATCTCCAATTTTCTTGAAAAGATCTCTGGTCCTCCCCATTCTATTGTTTTCTTCTATTTGTTTGCACTGTTCATTTAAGAAGGCATTCTTATCTCTTCTAGCTTTTCTCTGGAATTCTGCATTCAATTGGGTGTATCTTTCTCTTTCTCCCTTGCCTTTCACTTCCCTTCTCTCCTTAGCTATTTGTAAAGCTTCCTCAGACAGCCATTTTGATTTCTTGCATTTCTTTTTCTTTGGGATGGTTTTAGTTGCTACCTCTTGTACAATGTTGCGAACCTCCATCCATAGTTCTTCAGGCACTCTGTCTATCAGATCTAATTCCTTAAATCTATTTGTCACCTCCACTGTGTATTCGTCAGGGATATGATTTAGTTCATACCTGAGTGGCCTAGTGCTTTTCCCTACTTTCTTCAATTTAAGCCTAAATTTTGCAACAAGAAGTTCATGATCTGAACCACAATCAGCTCCTGGTCTTGTTTTTATTGACTGGATAGAACTTTTCCATCTTTGGCCGCAGAGCACATAGTCAATCTGATTTCTGTGTTGACCGTCTGGTGATGTCCATGTGTAGAGTCGTCTCTTGGGTTGCTGGAAAAGAGTGTTTGCTATGACCATTGTATTCTCTTGACAAAATTCTACCAGCCTGTGCCCTGCTTCATTTTGTACTCCAAGGCCAAACTTGCCTGTTATCCCAGTTATCTTTTGGCTTCCTACTTTAGCATTCCAATCCCCCATGATGATAAGCACATCATTTTTGGGCGTTGCTTCTAGAAGGTGTTGTAGGGCTTCATAGAACTGATCAACTTCATCCTCTTCAGCAGCAGTGGTTGGGGCGTAGACCTGGATCACTGTGATGTTGAATGGTTTGCCTTGGATTCGAACTGAGATCATTCTGTCATTTTGGGGATTGTATCCCAAGACTGCTTTTCCTACTCTCTTATTGATTATGAATGCTACTCCATTTCTTCTGCGAGATTCTTGTCCACAGTAGTATACCTGATGGTCATCTGAATTAAATTCACCCATTCCTGTCCATTTTAGTTCACTGATTCCTAAAATGTCGATGTTCAGTCTTCTCATTTCTTGTTTAACCACGTCCAGCTTGCCTTGATTCATGGATCTGACGTTCCAGGTTCCTATGGAATAAAAATCTTTACAGCATCGGACTGTCTTTTCGCCACCAGTTACTTCCACAACTGAGCGTCCTTTCGGCTTTGGCCCAGCCGCTTCATTCATTCTGGCGCTACTCGTACTAGCCGTCTGCTCATCCCCAGTAGCATATTGGACACCTTCCGACCTGAGGGGCTCATCTTCCAGCGTCATATCGTTATGCCTATTGGAACTGTCCATAGAGTTTTCATGGCAAAGATACTGGAGTGGTTTGCCATTGCCTTCTACAGTGGATCACCTTTTGTCAGAGCTCTCAGCTATGACCTGTCCGTCTTGGGTGGCCCTGCACGGCATAGCTCATAGCTTCACTGAACTACGCAAGCCCCCTTGCTACAACAAGGCAGCGATCCTTGAAGGGGGGCCACAGACATAGAAGATTATTTATTTAACAGACATAGAAGATTATAACTCTGTTTGTGATTATACTAAAAGAGACAGAAAAACCTCCTTAAAAGACCATACTTACCGAATATCTAATGGAATCGTTTATGAAAAATGAACACATCCATTCCCTGAAGCTGGGTAGCCCTGAAAGGGCTGTCTTTATCCTCAAGATCAAACTTCGGGATGCTCACCAATATTCTTTACTTAATCATGCTGCCTCCTAGCTTGGACAGACTCTGCAGGTTGGAATTTATGTTAAAAGACATTTCAACTCGATTAAAATTCAATGCAGAGTATAAAGAAAGAACTCCTGTTTGTCCCAGTAGATCAACTGGCTAGTTCTAATAATTCGGAAGAGTGGGTAGTGCTGCCAGGGTGGCCACATCCCCTGGGGAAAGATCTCTTGCTATCAACTCCTGTTGCAAGCCAAGATTGTGGTAGTTGATAGGAGGGAAAAAAAATGAAAAGTGCCATGGCAGTATGTCACTTCCTGGAGTCACATAACTCTAGAAGTCACTGGAAACTTGATATCTTTACCATAGTTTTTCTGGTGACTTATTGAGAAATCTGATGTCACTTCTGGTTTTTTTCCAGAAGTATTGACATCACCCAAAGACACCCTCCTATGCCCCCCCCCAACTTCCTGGTAGCCAGCTTTTGAGCTAAATTACACCTGATCAAGGAAGTCATTCTTCTAACCTTTAATAAATGGGTGATTTGCTACTGGATTGGATCCGCCTTGCCTCACTTTGACTTTGGAGATAGCACCTTCTCTTCAAACTGAACAGGGAATTGACTGTGAGATTCTCAAGTCTAGAGAAAAATCTGAACAAGAGTTTTTAATACATTTTTTTGGACAGTTTTTCAGATAAATGTTATGTCTCTGCAGAATTGGAATTAATATTTTGCTTGCTAGAAATCTTGTTTTAATGTTTGTGATTTACACAGAACATATTTATATTCAAATTGAGATTGACTTTATGAACAAATTGGGGATATAGCGTTGTACATGTCTTTGCTCCAAAATCTTATCTTTCACTGAAGGTTTGCCTATATTAATAGTGTAGATGTGGGCCTTTTGAAAGTCCACCAGTCCAGATACATTGTGGAACAGAGTGGAGAGCTGAACTCACAGTAAAACCTCATTTTGATGTTCTCATGTGGATTTGGTGGAATAGTTTCCATTGTTTCAAAACACAGCAGTGTGATCCTGCCAGAAAGATTGAGATCTATTCGATGTACTTTTTAAAAAACCACCATCATGTTGTTGCTCCACAAAGAGGACATACATATCTTTAGATAATTTGAACGATTTAACTTTCAGAACTGGAGCACCACTTCACAGAACTGTAGTAAAGCAACACCCTTCCACGCCCTCTCAGGTTCAAAGAAGTTAAGATTTTATTAAAAGGAAATTGTGTAGAGTTTCCAGCTGCTTGTGTGTTTCTGTTTCTAATGGCCAGAATAGTGTGCTAAAACAATACCATGTTTCTTAAGAGAATGTTCCATTATTTTCCATCTTGAATTGCTCCTCATACACTTGCCACATGACTTTTTCTACATGAATGGATCACCAATGAGCAGTTTTCTAACAAGGAAATAGCTATGTGAAGGTAGCAGTATCGAAACATTTCCTCTTGTGATATTTGCTGATCTGAACTGGCCCAGGGGAGCCACACAAGTACTGATAGAGATATCTGATGTTAACCACAGTGGGCCAATAACACTCCCCTGGGGCCATTTCAGATTCAAACCATGGAGCAGGAAGAAGGGTTTCAAACAGTACTCCCTTACATCCTGGTCCTGGCTGAGAATGCTTGGTGTCCTTCAGTTACAGTTACACATGCCCAGTGCTAGTCTGTATCAATGGTCCTATTTCTATTTATCATTTGGTTGAAGGAAAATATTTGGATGACATTTTCATGTTGGAACAGAATTCTAGTCTTTATGTCTGGCTTATGTCAGATTGTATAGCATTAACTTTGCTGGTGTAACTTCAGAAAATAACTTGACTATTCTGATTTTTATATATACTTCTCCCTGAACAGTACAGATGTGTTAGAGATGACTCTGTTTTAAACATCTTCAGAATTGTTTATATTCAGCTTTGCAGGGAAAGGCTTTGCTGCCCCAGGATCCAGCCACTGGTACCAAAACTGTAAGGTGACTTGTGAGTTCTCTCTGAGGAGGTCGTATCATAATAGCCCCAGTGGTTTGCATCAGCTTGTTTATTGACTTGCTAATTTGGTTCTGGGTATCTGATACAAACCAGTTCTATTGTTCTCTCCCTCTGTACTGAAAGATTGAAGGAGAGGCCAAAGGCCACCGTGCTTGCAATAAAACAGCTACTTTAGTTTTGGCAAAAAAGCTGCATTCATTAGGGACTCTTTTGCTTTCATCTCCATCATTGTCAGCTCCATGTGGGTACTATTAATAAACATTGCTTGTTAGGCGACTTTGTGGGGGATGGGCACCTTTTAACTATATATTTGTTAGAACTATTGGTTAGCTAGGCCACATTGTATCTCCATATGTATGTTATACTTAGAAGGGAGTACTGTTACACAAGTTTATTTCATACTATTATTTTCTGGCTTAACAGCTCCTATTACAGCAATTGTGAAGAGGTTATCATTGGAGAAGGCTCTGGCAGTTGCACTTAAGCTACAGTTATGTTCATCTGCCTGTAGTTAATGATTCACAGGTCTTTAAATGATTCTTAATGATTTGTAGGTCTAGAGTGGTGAGCTGTCTATTCATTGCTTTGCAAACAGCATCACTTAGTACTGAATAACACCAAAATATGCATTTTAAGCACTGCTGTGTACTTCCGAGGGGAGTTCAAAGCTCCCTTTGGCAATACAGGAACTCTGGAAAGAGGAACTCATTAGGCCTTATTAGAGAAAAATGAGCAGAAGCAAATGAATGAAAAACAAAGGAGCAGAGAAACCGACCACTGCATTCCTTTTTGCCCCAATGAATAAACTTTTCTTGTCTTTTCTTTTTAAAGTTTTATTCTGGTTTTTGATTTGGCCCAATTATTGTTGACAGTTTGCTTTTATCATGCATTTAGAGTTGTTTTGTTCAAATTGCCCGTGTTTTTTGAGGTTACCACTTTAGAACCCAGGCATTCTTACAACAAAGTCGGTATGCTGCCATTAGCCTCCGGATAACCATGATTTCATTACAGTTGAAGAGATTGTTTGAATATTTTTGAGCTACACATTTCCAGGGAGTTGCATGTTTAAATCAAAATGCGTTTCAAAACTGCCAAACAGGGGAAATGATACATATTGCCTTGAATACTAATTAATTTGTTATCAGTAGCTTCTTAAAAACCTGTCCTGTAATTTTCATGCATTCCAGTTATAAAGCAGTCACTTTCCTCAGAAGTTGTAATTGTAATTTTGATAGTTGGACAGAGAAGACTGGTACTTTGCCACTCCTAAAACAATGCAGGCTAATCAGTGTCCTGTCCTCTGTGGGTACCATGGATACAGGGCCCATGATAACCTACCAACAGTCCTGCGGATTGTGACAAATATTCAGATAACTCACCAGTAGGGTTGCCAACCTCAGGGTGGAAACTGTAGATCTCCCAGAATGACAACTGATCTCCAGACTACAGAGATCAGTTCCCCTGGAGGAAATGGCTGCTTTGAAGGGTGGACTCCATGGCATTATAACCCACAGAGAGTCCATCCCCTCCCCAAACCCAGTCCTCCTCAGGCTCCACCCTCAAATCTCCAACCCGGAGTTGGCAACCCCACCAGTGTTGGCTTGGTGAACAACCCTTGTAATTATATTGAAAGCATCTATCTCCAGCCGTTCTCAGCTTTTTTACCTTTGAGAAACCCCTGAAATATTCTTCAGGCTTCGAAAAACCTCAGAAGTGGCGTGATCATGCAGAATATGATTGGGAAGAATAGCTGTGTACTTGCCCACATGGGGCCTCTTCTGTTCCCACTCTCCCAAGGCCCATCATTGGCCATTTTGGGAGGGGCGGGTGGGTCAACATGACTATATCGCACAATAAATGTTTAACAAATTTAAAAAATAATTAACTCTCACCCACTTAGGAAACCCGTCTAGAGCCATCAACCTCCCCCCACCCCGGGTTTTATGAAACCCTAGTTGCCCGTTTCTTGTATGCGGAGCACATCATGAGAAAGGCGGGGTTAGATGAGTCACAAATTGGGATCAAGTTTGCAGGGAGAAATATCGACAACCTCAGATATGCAGATGATACCACTCTAATTGCAGAAAGCGAAGAGGAACTAAAGAGCCTATTGATGCGGATGAAGGAGGAGAGTGCCAAAGTTGGCTTGAAACTCAACATCAAGAAAACAAAGATCATGGCATCCGGCCCTCTCAATTCCTGGCAAATAGAAGGGGAAGAAATGGAGATAGTGACAGATTTTATTTTCCTGGGCTCCAAGATCACTGCAGTCCATCAAATGCCAGCAAAGCTCACAAAGCTGACCGGGGCATTGTTTGCCCCCTCTGGGCCCAGCTTCCCTGTTCCACCAACAGGGAAGCTGGGCCTGGAAGGCCTGGCTCTTCCCTGTCTACATAGGACTGCCATGGGACAGTCCCTGTTGGCCTCCGCAGTGGGCTAAGGGAACTTGGAAACTTCTGCATTCCCTTAGCCTGGGGCTTCTGGGCCTGATCCACACTAGGCCTGGGAGGGCAGTGGCCTGGCGGCAGCGTCACACAAACATGAGGATTTGCCCAGCTTCCATATGGCTGCCCTTTTGGCCTTTTCCGCCCGTGTGGAATTGGCCAAGAAGCATACCCTGACTTCTTACAGCAGAAAGAAACTCTTGGCATTTTCTCACAGTATATTAGAAGGATGAAAGCAAGCTAATTGGCTTATGCTTTGAAGTTCAACATTAGCTTGGTTCACGAAAGCCAAACGATTACCAGTGTAAGTATTCAGGTCTGTTGAGTCACAGCAAGTTGTCTCTTACTGGAAAACAAGGTATCTGGAACTGTTGACTGGAAATCAGATTTTTAAAGTACTTTTAAACATTTCCAATTTTTACTTAAATACAGGTTCATCACAAGCTACATTAAACAAAAGGCCCAAAATGTTACAAACAGAAGGGGCCAAACAAATCCGCACAGTTTACATAAGACAGAATGATCCAATGAAGCAATATGTTGTTTGCCAAATCTCGTGCTGTAGTAATTCAGTGCTTTAGGGCTTTTGTTTGTCTACTTCAAGAGAAACAGCTCATCCTCTCGTGTGCTGTTTGTCGATGTGGTCTTTAGCTTTTAGAATCTGAGTTTGAGATATGATGGTTCAAAAGTAACTGGAGCAGATGTAGTGCTCTTTGTAATGATCCAGTTAGCTTGTTGCATGCATCAGAGGAAATGTTTACTTGGATAAGTCTACTTACTTTACAAATAAAACATTAGCAGTTCTTATTTTCTTTTTCTGCTCTTTGTTCTGGCTCTTGCTACATTGCAATTAAAAGGAAACTAAAATTAATCCCTAATCCCATTTTTGACCCAGATTCAGAATATTAATGACTTGCAACTTCACTGAAGAGATCTGCAGGTTTTTTTGTTTTTGTTTTTAACATTTTAGTCCCTCAAACCTGAATTGTATAAATTGCTGTTTCGGGGAGTCAGTCCAAAGGTTGAAGCTAAATAGTGCTGCAATTGAATGGTAGCTCTTCATAGATGGAGCATACAAAGAAAGCCTGGGGGTTTTATTAATCCATTTATTGGCGTAATATGTTGGTAATTCTTTTCTATTAATGTTTGTATGCAAAATTACAGAAAATGGAAAAGTTGGAATTTATAAATATTTAGGTGCTATAAATGTTTCATGAATAGCCATAAGGTTAATACTTTGTATGATGCTTTAGATCAGTGGTCCCCAACCCCTGGTCCGGGGACCGGGACCGGTTTGTGGATCAGTCGGTACCGGGCCGTGGCTCCTCCTCGTCCTCCTCCCCAACTGCTGCCTTGGGGGCTGCCTTGCCACTCTGCTGCCGGCTCACCTTTGGTGCTCTCCAGCAGCTGCCATGGCTGAGGCTGCTCCTTGGTGTGGCACTGCGCAGCTGCTGCTGGCAGCGGCCCCCAGCGGGCGGCGGGAAGTCAGGGGCGCAGGCGGGAAAGCAAGTGGAGCAGGGGCTCAGGCAGTGGCAATGTCCCTCGGCAAAAGACTACCCCCCCCCTCGGGCTTCAGTAAAATTGTCAAGTGTTGACCGGTCCCCGGTGATAAAAAGGTTGGGGACCACTGCTTTAGATGATTGTCCTTAACAAAATTTGTGCTATTGTGTATGTTAATCAGCCATTTAAAAATAATGTTTGTTTCTTTGAATTCTGACTTTAATGTAAAGTTTTATATTTGATGACCCAGCGTGTTAGCTTTTCATTTTTAAAAGCTTAACTTTTTCATGTGACCACCCAACTAACTGGGGTGCAGTTAGTGGATTAGTACACTTTTGCAGTGTTCTGCATTCCCCCACCCCCAGAATACTGTACAAAGTGGCATTCGCTGTCAGATCTGATTCTCTTCTTTTGGTCTTATCTTTTTCATAATAACATTATGATTGCTTGCCGGACTTCCAAGCCGGGATCTGTCTAATGTCAGCTACTCAAAACTGTGAAATAAGAAAGTGCTGAGACCACAGCTATCACTCCATCCATAATGTTAAAAATACATGGGCATTGTGCATGGGAATTTGAAACAATATCTCTAGCAGTTGTTTATTTTATCTGCTAATTTTAGATTTCACTGTTATCTTTCCTATCACAAAAGAAGCTGGAGGCAGCTCTCAAAAATAACCAAAATATAATAGCTTGGATCCACCAGAGCATTTCTGTGGATTGAAGTATTTCTCCCTGCAGGGCACAACTTTCTCACCTCTTTCCAGCTGCAGCCCAAAATTAAATTGATGCCTTTCAACTAGGACTGCCTTTGACTTGATGTCTTGCTACATTGATGTCTTGCTACATGATGATGATCCAGACAGTTCTTAAAAATAGAAACATGACAATGGTTAGGATGGATTACTGCATCCCTTTAGTGCCTTTGATTGCTCCAGCTTCTGAATGACTTGTCTATAAGGGTGTGTGTGTGTAAAATTATTACCTGGTAAATGTCTGTGGTTCTTGTAGACAAGTCTCTCTTTCCATTTGGCACAGTCTTAAAAGTCATTATAATTGTGATTATATACTCCCCACCCCCCATTTCTTCATTTTCTGTTGGGAGGTGACAGTTATAGTTTTGCTAGTGATAGTTTTTTGGGACTCACTTTCCCCCTATGACTTTCATACAAATTGGAAATTAAAGGAAAGATCCCACTTCCTAGGAACACTTTTAGTATTCCTTTTTAATCTCAGAAGGTGGAAATTTATCTACTCTGAATTTCCTCATAACTCCTAATTGAAATATGCACTACCATGTGGATTATTTACCTATTTCCACATGAGTTTTTTTCTATAGAAAAATCAGATCTAATATTATCTAGATACTAGAAAATAAGCCCACTGTACTCTAAATACAGCAGGTGCAAGCGGGGCTCGGGAGTATTGAGAGTCAGCTCTCTGGCTGTGCTGGGCCAGGGGCCGGACCCGAGGCCGGGCGTGGGGTGGCATGTGAGCTGGTGGTGGCTCATCCTGCCCCCCCCCATGGTGCGGCCTACCTGGGCCCAAGGCAGCGAGGGCTTGAGTGTAAATGGTGGAGCTTGAGGCAAGGCTGCTGGCTCCTCAACGGGCCTCCGAGTGTCTTCTGGTGGGCCGGCCGGTGGGCGAGGTAGGCCGGCATCCGAGCAGGTCTGTGTGGGGCAGGGCAGGTGGCGGTGCCAATGGCACTGCTGCCGCCACCACCGCATCTTCCTGCGCTGGGTGGCGGTGCGGGCCGCTCCCGGCTGTGCAGGCGGGGGCCGAGGTGTTGCGCAGGCGGCCGCCGCTGCCGCCACCACGTTCTCCTGCGCCGAGTGGAAGCATGGGCCGCTCCCAGCTGTGCGGGCCGGGGCCAAGGTGTGCAGGTGGCCGCGGCTGGAGGCGGTGCCAGTGCCACAGCTGCTGCCACTGTCACAGCTGCTGCCGTTGTCCCGTCCTGGGGGTGCGGCGAGGCAATGACCTGCCCTCTCAAAGGCGAGGGAGGTAATGGCAGTGGCCGGCCGCATGCGGGTGAAGTTGAAGGGGGGCACTTTGCGCCTCCCGATTCGTCAGTCCGGCAGCAAGGGACCAATTGCGAGCCACTTTGCACCTGCCGATTGGGCCCTCCGATTGTCAGTCCGGGGGAAGGGGCCTATCAGCACCCTTCCTCATCCCGGACAGGGCCCGCCATCGGGGCCCTTATTGCTTTATTTAATCCGCTCTGCTAGGAGCGGTTAAAGATCATGCTCATTCTGGGCATAACTGGGAGCTTTCCCCTTTAAAACAGATTACATTTGGCTGTAATTTAGTTTAAAGGCAAAACTGCAGAACACTCGTTTGATGGTGTGGGAGCAGCTTCCTATCCATGAGCCATTTCCTTCTTCCCCCTTTTAGCACTATAAGGGCTTTATTTTCCTTTTTTATAAAGCTGCACTTAGTATTCCAGCATGGCTGGCTAAGGAAAGGGGAAGGATGAGTTTCAAGGCTGTGGGGAGGTAGCATAAGTACAACAGGGGGAAAGGAGGAGTATGGGTTGTGGGGGCAGCAGCAGAAAGTGGTGCAGAAACAGGGGGCTTTCCGCACCGGGATCCTTGTAGCAAATTGTTTGCTGAACGAAAAATCGCCATTTAAAATAGTGGAATTCGTCATTATGCATACCTGCCTTTGTAGTGGAATCCAGTTGCGTTTCCATCGTTTCCCACAGGCTTCCGGTCTCGGCAAAAATTGCTAGAAAGGAAGCACTATTGCCAAGCTCGTCCCGCCCTTGGCTGTCAAGCAGCCAATGGGCGGCCGTTAGCATGCTCCCAAACAGTCCTTTCCCTTTAAGAAAGGTTTTAAAAAAACACACACACACACCCGTTGCAATGAATATGCGTTGCTTCGTTGCAACGGAGAGACCCATCCAAATGGCAGGTGTGTTTGAGCTGCCGTTTCATCGTTGCCACGCTCCCCCCGAGTGAAAAAAAAATCCCCCCCCCTCACGGGCGCGATTTTCGGCCGAAAACAGTGTGAAAAATAAAGGGAAAATAAATCAGCAAACGGGCTTCTCTGTTGTTCGTGCTTAGTGACTGTAAACAGCTCTGGGGAGGGACTGCAGCCGGGGAAGCCTCACTGGCTAAACGGAGGCTCGTCAGTGCGTTGATCTCCGCTCACTCGGAGGAAAAAAAAATGGCGATCGCTTCACCGGAAGATCAGAGGAGAGAGCCAGGGGGAGGGACTTTGTAGAAACCACAACAATGGTAATGCACAGAACTTTCCCGCTAGTGTTGCAGATTGGTTGCAGGAGTGTAGCGCTTTCCGGAGGTGGAATCCACTTTTGGGGATTTCCCTGAAAGCGCTAGAAGGAAGCGCTTTTTTTGCGGATCGGTTTCAGGTGTGTGGCAGATTGTCAACGACGTTGTGCATAACGGCAAATCAGTAGCTTTTTCAATTGGCAACCATTGTGCGATTTTGAAGGAGTGCGGAAAGCCCCCAGGTGTTCATATTTCCCATCCCTGCTCTGCTTGTTGCTGCCACTAATGTTCGTAACAGGGCGCATTATTTCTCCGTTGTGGATGCCTCCTTGGTTCGTTTGACTTGGATATGGGAGAAGCAAGTTCAAATTCACATTCTGCCACAAAACTTCGTGGGTAACCTTGGCCCTTTTACTTGGACTGTTCTCAAATTCAGATGACTGTTGTGAACATATGGGAAATGGGAAATGGAGATCCCTGTATGCTTCTCTTGAAAGAAGGCTGGGCTACAAATGTAGTATACAGCCTACACTGTGAAGGACTGCCTTCCCCCATATATCATCTCTCATGCCTTAAGATCTTAAGAGGCTGTACTTTAGGTACCTTGCCTGCCAGGTGGTTTCTGGAGATAAGGACCTTTTATGAAGTGTCATCCTCCTTGGCCAAGAAAGGTCACTAGCTCAGAATTACGGTTGTGTACTTTGGCCGCTTTGGCAAGCACCAAAGCCCAAGGTGACCAGTACAGAGGGGAGGTGCTTGTGGCCGGAGCATGCAACCCTACTCAGAAATGTTGAACTCATTTGTTACAAGAGCAGGATATGACATTAATGTCATTTTGTTTGGCCGACCATATGTTCCATAAAATGTAGATATCAGCATTGGTACTGAGATAAGAATCTTAGTCTCAGTTTGTTCCAGGAGGATGACAAGATTAAATGGACATAAGGCTGATATTAGAAACCACAAGATATCAAAACCAGTGGGGGAACATTTTAACCTTCTAGGTCATCTAGGGCATTTCCACATGTTAGTAAAAATGGCATGGCAAAGCACATTATATCGCCCCCCCGACCCTCCTCACCTTTTTGCTGTCTCACCTTTGTCTGCCTTCTTTTTGCATGTCTTACCCTTCTCACCTGCTGCTGGAAGAGGTGGAAGACACGCTTTATACATGTCACGCTACTGCCTGTCAATCAATTCAGGCAGCCAATCCCCTTCCTCCATATTCTGACGCAATTTAAAGGTCTTGCGATGCCCGCTAATTTTTTTTAAATCATACTTCTCTATTGCAATGCCTATGCTTAGAATCATAGATTCATAGTGTTTTTGAATGCCACCCCTTATGGGACCATGTAGGCTTGTGCACAAAGGGCCCAATTCGGCCGCTTCGGCTTTGGCACCCATGAAAGTCAATGGCACCATAGATTATAATCGGAATGTTAGCATTCCCGCCTTTCCTGGGGCCTGGGGGGGGGGAGCTTGAGGTACAGCCTCCAAACTTTCAGGGTATCTCCGGGAGGCTCTTCCCTGATTCTCCATTAGATATAATGTAGAGACAGCGGCACCCGCTTTGGAATCCCCTATACACAGACCCCTTGGACCAATCATTTTGAAATATGGAGGGGATTCATGAAAGAGGCTCCCAGATCTGAGGCTCCCTGAAAATCTGGAGACTGTACCTCAAACCCCCACCCCCCAGGCCCTGGGAAAGGCGGGAACACCGACATTCCCATTATAGTCTATGGTGCCACTGACTTCCATGGGTGCTGAAGCAGCCAAGTCCTTTGATAAATTAATATGGCTCCTGATTTTGGGACTTTGGAGAGGCACACTTTGTTAAATTAAATATTATTTTATTTCTGGCATATTATCGTTTATATTATCATCTGCAGGATAAAAAAAAATCATCCAAGACAGAGAGAAAAGATGGTATTAAGAATAACATTTTTTCTTGTAACTATGTAGTATATTTACATTGATCACTTGATTTATATTCATTAAATGTGTTATATAGCTTAATTACAAGAGCCTCTTGTGGCGCAGAGTGGTAAGGCAGCAGACATGCTGACATGGGAGTTCGATCCCAGCAGCCGGCTCAAGGTTGACTCAGCCTTCCATCCTTCCGAGGTCGGTAAAATGAGTACCCAGCTTGCTGGGGGGTAAATGGTAATGACTGGGGAAGGCACTGGCAAACCACCTGTATTGAGTCTGCCATGAAAACACTAGAGGGGTCACCCCAAAGGTCAGATATGACCCGGTGCTTGCACAGGGGATACCTTTACCTTTTTATAGCTTAATTAGAAACTACAGTCATTAAAATATAACAGCAATCAGTATTTCTATGCAGTAAGAAACATTTATTTATAATTTAATTTATGTAGCATCCATTCCCCTTCTTAATGGTTATTTGCAGAAATTGAAACTGCTCCTGTAGTTGTTAAATATTTACTCTTTTGGTTTGCTGTCTATTGATAATTCAAAATTACAAGAATTCTTTTCTTACTTGCAAAAGTATTTGATGTACCAGCCCAATTTCTCCTTTTTAAAAAATATAGCCACTAAATTCTGAAAAGATAACATAAACAATATTAACATTAAATTCTAAAAAAATAACATAAACAATATTAACATTAACAAGGGAAGCTATGCCATGCTGGCTGTTTTGACAAGCTGAATAATTCCTAAAGACAGTTTAAAAGGGTTAATATTATTTTTCTCCCATGATGGCCTTTCCAGCTCAAGTTTTAGCTCTGAATTTTAGCTTCCTTAGGTCAGGCCTTCCGAGAGAGCTCTTGGAAATGATGAAGTAGGTTGTCATTTACTTGCTTAGCCAGCAAAAATGCAAAACGTTCATTTAGAGATAGTTATTCCTATTATTTCTGGTCACTCCTTGAGTGATCTGCAACACTAGGAAAAAAGTAGCCCATTTATTTTCAGGAGCTGCCTAGTCCTGAATTATGCTAGGCCTGAATTCTCTTCACTGGTTGCCTGTTTGCTTCTGTGTCCAGTGTAAGGTGCTGGTGCTCACCTCAAAAGCTGTTCATGACCAGGACAATTCATGGTACCCAAAGGATTACCTGGCCTGGTATGAACCAGTGCAGCAATGACATGCCCCTCACAAGGGTCACCTAATAGTTCCCTCAGTTTTGAGGACATGAAGAGGCATATAGAGTAGCTGTGTTGATCTGAAGCAGCAGAACAAAGTTCCAGTCCAGTGGTTCCTTTAAGACCCAACAAAGTTGGGCTTGGATTTTGAGGACATAATCTGTTATGGCCTCGGCCTTTATTATTGCTGACTGGTATAGTGGACATGGTCTATTATGGCCTAGGCCTTTTCCATTGCTGCTTGGTTAAGAGCAACGGGCTCTAATCTGGAGAACCATTATGATCCCCCACTCCTCTACATTCAGCCAGCTGGGTGACCTTGGGCTAGTCACAGTTCTCTTACAGAGAAGTTTTATCTGAGCTCTTTCAGCCCAACCATTCTCACAGGGTGTTGGTTGTGGAGAGAGAAAGGGAAAGGCATTTGTAAGCCACTTTGGGACTCTTTTTGGTAGTGAAAAGTAGGGTATAAAAAACCAGCTCTTCTTCTCTGTTACTGTAGAACAGCCTCCCAAAAGGGTTGAGACATGCTTTTACTCTACTTTCTGGCAAGGCTTTAAAATGGAGACATATAAAAGAGCTTATGAGGCATCATGAAGACTGTATATGCGGGGTTCCCAAATGGTTGGAGATTTTGGGGGTGGAGCCTATTGTTGCACCAATCTGCGTTGTAAATGACATTGTCATGTTGCGGATAATATTCTATGATGCACCTGAAACTGTGTGGTTTTAATGTGATTTCATGCCACCTCTTCCAGTTGGTATAGGAAGTGGCATCAGATGGGCCCATTATGCACGGCCACCAAAACAGCAATTTCGGGTCACATGGAAAACGTGGAGGGGGAAGAAGCGAAGCAAACTGCTTATGCACGGAACGGGATGCAACGGTGGCAAAACCCAGAGTAACCAATTATGCACGCGGCGACCCGGCACCACTTCTGGTTGCGCTTCAGTCACCTGGAAGCTGCGCTTTCTTCCGCGTTTCGCTAACACAGCTTTTTCGGTGGCATGCACCGATCTGCGGCCGGTTGCAGCCGGCTCCGTGCGTTATCGGTGATTTTAGTCGCCGCCATTCCACCCCGAATGTGTGCTATCCCCCCCGTGCATAATGGGCTATAACTAGCCAAATTTACATGAAAGCAGCCAGAATAGTGAATTTACAATAAAAAGGTAGTTTTATAGCCTGTGGGGAGATGCTCTTTCCCTATGGCCTGTAATAACTTGTGGATCATGGTGCAGTAGAGGGAGGTCAGCATCCTCTCCCACCCAAAGTTTCCCAGTAGATTATTAGAGGTAATAATTGCATAACTTTGACTTCAAACTAAGATTCTGTGTTTGCTTAGTAGTTTCATTCCTACTACAGTATATAGCTTGACATTTTTATAGCAGAGTACAGATGTGAACATTTTCCACTGGTCCTTGGCAGAATTTCAAACCACTGTGTCGAGCAAGAGAAGGCTTCAGACGCTTGGGTGTTGTGCTCTCTTTGTTTGAAGATCAATAGGGTCCTCGTATTCTAATTATTGTTTTTTTTTCTTCAACCCACAAAACTGTATCAAAAGCAATTTAAGAAAATGGTAAAGTTATGGATAAATAAATGAATTGTTAGCAAATGGGGTGTAAGAACAGATTAAAGTAAAGGGGGGTCTTATAACTGCCCAGAGCCGTATGGAAGGGTGGTATAAAAATCTAAAATAAATAAATAATTCATTTCTGTTTTCTCTGTAAATTTATTGCTGCTGATTTAGCAGCATTCAGACATCAAAATACATCATGGTTTGTTTAAGCAAGAGCTTGTTACACAAAACCTGGTTAGTCATGTAAGACAAGGGTTTGTTCATTAGCATAGGGCTAGTTTTCTGGCTAAGCCACCCGTGCAGTTGCTTAGGGTGGCACAAAAAGGAGAATGCTGAAGAAGTTGAGGTGCTTAGCTTGGTACCAGCAATCATTGACATGGAAAATGATTGGCAGCTTGGGGCAATAAAATATCAAAAACAACAACAAGCCTTTAATAGCATATAAAAGTACAATATAAGGAGGGAAAGTACAAAGCAATAAAATATCTGAAACTGTACCTGTACAAAACCCCATTTAGTTTACTGCTTGCCTCCTTTCCCACCTCCAAAGCAGAAAACCTAGATGCTTTCCTAAGTTTGTTGTGGATTGCTTGGTTGCTAGTAAAGCTTGACTGCTATGCAAATATAAAAGTTTGGGTGTTCAGTGAAGCAGCTAAACAGGCAGGAAGATGGAGTTGAAGAATGATGTTCCTTAGCCAAGAAGGCTTCTCCCAGGAAAGCAATTTGATGCTTTTTTTTTGGGGGGGGGGATCCACTCTGAAAAGAGTTTTCAGTTATTGGAATAGCTTGATGTGTTATAAATGGAAATAAAGAGGGGGGAAGCAAGAGATGACAGATGAATTTGAACAAAAATTTTGAGACAATAAGAAAAGACTTGAGAAGAAATGAGTAGTAGTCTTGAGAGAGAGAGAGTTTAAAGTGCTGTCAAGATTAATGGTGATCCCTGCAAGGGACTTTCAAGGCAGATGAGAAGCAGAGGTGTTTTGCCATTGCCGTCCTCTAGAATCTTTGGTGATCTCCCATCCAAGTACCAGTCCTCCATAGGTTTCAGGATCTGACAAGATTGACCTGTAACAGTCTGGATTTCCTCCCAGACATGAGCATAGTGAATGGCAATTTATAGTTATGTACAGGAATTTGTAGGGTTCATGCAGTAAATGAACTATACCATCTCTAGATTTATGCAGTTCCATTAAAAGTTTCTGGTGAAACACTGTAACAACTTAGCAGTAGAACTTTGAGAGGAAGAAATCACTGATTCAAGTTACTGAGATTCATTATCAGAGCTGTCCCAAATGGTGGTCTTTAGTTAGTGACATTCTGGAATGTATGACTATTGATCTAACTCCGTATAAGGAAGTTCCACATTGTTTATCTAGAATAGTTTTAGACAATATATCCATAAGCTTTAATAGAATTTTTGGTTACCAGGACATCATGGCTGGATTCAGATGAACAAAGAAAGCATGAGCACAATTACCTGTGATAGCCAGAATGGGGACTTGATTCAGATGAGGCTAGCTTTGGGCATATAAATCAGGACTAAACTGTAATTTAGACTTGTGCTTTATTGGCGAAAAGAAAGAAAAATTTCTTAAAGCCTTCTGTTCAGACCATATGAAAAACTGCAATTACCTCCCCTTCAGCATGGAAAGAGGGAAAAGGGCTTACTGCCAGAGGTCAACATGATTTGTTCAGTTTCTCATGATGTCTGAATGCAGCTTATATCTCTCCGTACAGAGAAAGAAACAATGGGTAATGGCCATTACTTTAATTCCTTGGGTGGAGATGGATGGAGCTAGCAACAAGTCTCTTTTCATTACTTCTTTTCACAACTGGGAAAGTATCTGCCACTAATCACTATCCTTAACATTTTTATTGCCCCAATGTTTTTGTGAACATCAGTTGGACACAAATTTGCTTTTCTGCATATTTTAGGCATTGTGATGGTGTTTACTAATTTGCTACTAATTTTATTATCCCTTTTCCATTGTCTAAGGAAGTGTGCATGGACACAAAAGCTCATGCCTTGAATAAATCTTTGTTGATTTTTAAATTGCCATTGGACTCAATTTTTGTTGTGCTACTTTAGACCAATACGGCTACCCACTTGAATCTCTTTAATTCCTTGTGAAGTCTGAGAAGCCTTTGTTCAAAAAGGAAGATTGCTAAAATCAGTTCTTGCTCATATCCATTGAATCAAGTATTATCTTTTCATGCAAATTACTCCATGTAACATTAAACAGATGTATTTCTCACCTCCCCCATTTGAATGCTTAGAGCTAACAGTCCCATCGAAGAGCTTAGATCTGTTCACAGGTTGCTCTGTTGGGTTTGTTTGGTTAAGAATACAAATCTAACACATTTGAGGAATATTGTTTAATGTCTTCAGCTCTGAAAAAGATCACATTTCTGGGCCTGTTGGGAATGTTTCCCAACCTTAGTATGGTTCCAAATCTGACCTCTGTGGGTAGCAATTAGTATATACCTCCAGTATTTCTTCCAGATTATTCCCTTTGTTCTCCAAAATTTAAATGCTAACAGTGCAATCCTATCCAGAATTACTGTATTCTAAGCCTATTGATTTCAATAGATTTATCCTAGAACCTCTGCATACATTCTTTTTTTGTTGCAACATTCTTTTTTATACAGATAGATTGGTGGACAGAAAGGATCTTTAGGAGCCATTTGTTTATAGGCTACCAAAACAACTCAGGCTGGAATCTTATTCATGTGAGAGAGACCTGCATATTCTTGCAGAGTTTAAGAGATGAGAATTTGGAGGGCTCAGGTCTACAAAACTATGATAACAATTAGAAAAGGTAATACAAAACTTTTAATAAGTAATTATAGTATGGAACAGAATGAACAGACTCAGAAAACCTTTATTGGCATACAACAGAATGAACAAAAAGGCCAAAGGTGGAAAATCTTGCCATGTTGCAGCCAAATTATGGCCTTATTAAAATGTTGAAAGTGCTTTCAAATCCAAGCTGACTTTAAAATCTCAAGGGGTTTTAAAGGCAAGATAACAGACAAAGGTGGCTTGCCATTGGTTACTTCTGCATAGCACCCCTGGTCTTCCTTGGTGGTGTCTCAACCAAATAGTAACCAAAGCTGACCCTACTTGACTTCTGAGATCTGATGACATTGGACTAGCTGGGTCATCCAGGTCAGAATCTTATTAAATTAGAACCCCTCATTAAAACAGGGTCTAAGAAATTGTTATTTAACAAACATAGAGCTTTCTTACAATACCAGGTTTGTCAGGAATATCTGGAACAGCTTCGCTGTATAATAAAAAGCTAAGGCCTAGGTGGGCGGAGAGTGAGCGGGGCCAGTCCAATCTTGGTCCAAAAATCCCACTTACCCTGGACTTGGGACCAGTAGGATGGCGACACAGCCCACCCCCCAGCCCGGCCTAGGGCAATCTGGCAACATCACCACCAGTCTGCCCCTGACCACTGCATGGAGAGGAGGTAAGAATGGAGGCTTGAACAGGCCATGCCAGCCCTTTTTGCCTCAGGGCTGTCCTAACTGCCACATTCAATAACTTCCCTCACTTTGCCTCAGACCACTGACAGAGCTGGCAGGTGGCTGATGAGTGTGTGCCTCCCCCCTCCATTCAGGCCTGCTGTGAAGGAGGCTCTGACAGCCCCTGACTGAGGGGGGGCAGGTGTTTCTGAGAGCAATGCAGGGGAGTCTGAGGGGGTATTTGTGCTTTCCTTTTAGGGGGGGGGAAGCTTTCCCCTCCTGCCAAACCATTGGCTGACAGGAAGGCCACAGAAAAGTTCCTTCTCACTTAAAATACTACTCTGTCCGGCCTCGCTGCTGAAAGGAAGATGCAGCACAGCCATGTGTATTTCTTCTTTGTGACTCTCTGTTGATTTGAGGCCTACTGCACAGCGTAGTCCTGCAGATGAAACTGGATGCTGTTGCGGAGGTTCTTTTGTGTCCCGTTTCATCTGCGCAACAACCCTGTGCAGTATGCATCAAGACTTTCAACTCAACAACAACCTGTGTGGGAGGCCTTAAATGTTTCTTCTTCATAACAACCCTGTCCAAAGCAGCCCTTTCTGCCTGGGGAGCTGATCTTTATACCCTGCAGATGAGCTGTAATTTCAGGAGGTCTCCAGGCCCCACCTGGAGGTTGGCTACCCCTGGGTTGGAAATATTCCTGGAGATTTGGAGATGGGGCTTCAAAACTGTACAATGCCTCAGAATCCAGCCTCCAAAGTAGCCATTTTTGCCTGCAGAGCTGATCATTATAATCTAGCGATGGGCAGCAATCTAGAGATGATGGTAGAGGGAGTGCTGTGGGTGTGTCCCTCCTGGGCTATGGACTATGGCCAGCCCTTACCAGCAACTTTATGTATTCTTGGGCACAGATAGACAGACAGATCAGCATCAGATCTGTGAGTCTGGAAAGTTCAGGAAGATCTAAATAAAGAATATTTACAGCCTGAAACTGTAAATAGTGAACAAGTAAATGGCTATAGAGACATGGGAACTGAAGTGACTTTTTCCAGCTTGGCCTGGTAAATGAAAAAAAAACAGCTTAAAAAAACCTTACTCCGGTCAAGACTGCTGTGCACAGAGAGACCTCCCCTTAGAGTTGTCAACTTCTAAGTGAGGCTCTCTACCCCACTTTCCTCATGGGGAGCCTGCTATGGGGAGAGGAAGGGAAGGCAATTGGAAACTGCTTTGAGACACCTGAGGCCTGCTGGGTGACTGTGGGCCATTCCCAGTTCTCTCAGACCTCTTACAGCCCCACATCCCTCACAGGTTGTCCTGTGTTTGTAAACCGCTTTGAGACTCCTTTTGATAGTAAACAGCAGGGTACAAGAATCCAGCTCTTCTTTTAAGGAGCAACCGTGAAAGAAGCATGTGGGCACATAACATTTTATTAACAGTGAAAAAACAGAGACAGAAGGAGTAGGGCAGACACCTATAAACTGTGACTACCCCATGTGTAGGGGTAGGGGTACATTTCGGTGTCTGTATGGCCTAATTCACACAAGAAGGCAAATGATGCAGAACTGGGAAGAAACGCCACCTAAGAATAATCTCCAGTCTGATTTTCCCTTCACATAGCTGAAGACATGGGTCTGGAAAGCTCATCTATGCCACAATTCCCAACCACAGGTTCTTGACACCTATCCCTGCACACCATGCCCTCATTTGTCACCATGCCACCACAACCTCCCACAGAACGCACACATTCAACCCCATGCCCTTACAGACTGAACAACTCCTCCCCTTCCTTTTCCCACTGCCAAGCTCTAGCGCCCATTGTATTTCTGGATACAATGTTCACTACTAAGTTGTCTCTTTTCATAACCCAACATTTTGACACATTGAGAAATGCTTTTATAGTGCACTGTTTTGAAATTATGCAAATAGCTTCTATAAAAATAGAAACTATATGAACAGCTCTAAAAACAGATGTTTATGTGAACTGTAGAATATGTTATATATTATGATTTTTAAGCTCCGGTAGATAAATTCCTGGCTTATACTTCTAGAAGAGTTTTTTGTAGGAATGATTTTTGTAACATTTACTACTGTCAGGACAAGAAATTTGATATATAAAGTGGCATAATATGAAGAAGTTACGAGGACATAAATTGGGTCCAGAACAAAATATAAAATGTAACTTACTATATTCCACTGTTAGTGGCCAGAGTCCTCCTCACTTTGAGGAGATGTTTACCTACAATCTGAAATGTATAAATGGATGTCAGTTTCACTTAGACTGAGGTCTGTTTTATAAATCCACTAGAATCAAACCTGTTCATGAGAACGGGCTTTGAAAGCCCCCCCCCCCGCCGTGGCCGCCCAGCAGACACATAGAGGCAGCATTGCCCCCGGGTACGGTGTTCCCCCTCCCCCTTTCCCCTCTCTCCCCCCCTGGCAGCGGCGCGTCCTTTCCCTCGGGCCTAGAAGCACACCTGGGGCCTCTTCAAGGCCAAGGGGAAGGCCTCCTTCTTTACTCACGGTGCCGCTTCCCTGTCACTTTCTGGCCTGTCCTGGTGAGGGCCTAGAAACTTGTCCTGGGCCTATTATGCATGGCTGCTGAAACGGCGGCATGGAGAACGCGGAGGAGGAAGAAGCGAAGCAAATTGCAAACGTATGGGACGGAATGCAACGGCGGCAAAACCCAGAGCAGCCGATTATGCAGCCAATTATGCACGCGGCCAATCTGGAGCCATTTCCGGTTGCGCCCTGGTCGCCCGGGAAGCTCCGCTTTCTTCCGCATTTCACTAACGCAGCTTTTTTGACAGCATAAATTGACTCTGCACCTGGTTGCCGCCTGCGGCGTGCATTATTGGTGATTTTAGCTGCCGCCATTCCACCCCGAATGCAGACCTTCCATTCCGTGCATAATAGGCCCTGGTGAGGGCCTAGAAGCCTCTCTGGCCTGTCCTGCTGAAGGCCTAGATTGTGCCCTCACCCAAATGGCTAGAACAGCTGTCTGTCCTGGTAAGGGGCCAATCGGTGGGCGCTTCATGCCTTCCGATTGGCTCCTCATCCAGACTGATCCCGCCCACTCTCCACCCACTTAGCCCTTAATGAATATGAAGAAGGGAGAGATAGCAGAAATGGAAAATGGATACTCCAGTTGGATGCCATGCTTCCAGGAGCTGCCTGGATTTTAAAGATGAAATCACTTGAGCCTGCAATGACTATAAACCTGTGATTCCTTCTCCCCATTCAAAATAGCAATTCACATTTGCAGGACAATAGAACTCCTAAAGGTGTTACTAATGTCATCAATGCTACAGGCTTTTTGCTGACAAGACTTTTTAAAAAAATTAATAAACAGTAGTAAAGCTCTATTTTCTATATTGCTGAGCACCAAGGGATTCTCTACTGTGTTCAGCCACTGAAAAATTGGAGTCACTTGATCTCATAATATGGGGGAACATGTCGATTGTACAGAATGCATGGTAGAACTCACTGACTGGCATTGGAAGTTGTAATTGTTTGCAATATGTGTGTGTTTGTGAATGCCTGTGAAAATTGGCTGCAACTCTACCATGCTCTGCACAAGCTGCAATTTGTATGCTGGGGGAGTCAAAACAGAAGCTTTTGGAGAGCTATTTTAGTCTTGTGTCACTAAATGAAAAAAAATGGGGTGTATTTTTCCAGTGACCTAGCACAGCTGCATAGTAACACTATTTTCTTCCCCTTTCTTTCACATTAGTGTGGTTTCTTTTTGTAATTCTCTAATTGTATCCTATGCACTGGTTGTGATCTTGGCAGTTTTTTAAAGCCTGTTCTGTGTGGATTGCACACTGTCATCCAAATGAATTGATCCCAAGTGATTTTAAAGTTTGGTGGTTTGCAAAACATCTATATGGCTCAGCTGCCATTTTATGATTATTACTAGAAATTAAGCCCGTTGTAGAAAAAATACAGTGGGCGCTGTTGGATTGGGAGGAGTAGGGAATGGAAGGAAGTTAGAAGAGGGAAGGAGGGATGGGAGTGAGAAAGGAGGGCAAGGGGTGGGTGAAGGGATGGATAGAAGGGAGAAAGAAAGGAAGAGAGAAAGAGAGAAAAACAGGAAAGGCCAAAGACAGCAGGTGAAAGGGAGAGAGAGAGAGAGGAAGGAAGTAGATAGAGAATTAGAGGAAGTCATGAGGGAAGGAAGGAATGAAGAAGGAAGGCAGGAGGGAGGGAGGTAGTTGGGACTGGGAGTGGGGAAGGAGGGGGGTTTCGATGGGTCTGGGGATGAGGGGAGCGGTGAGATGTGTGCTCATCGTGGTTCAGGGGGTGGAGGGGGAAGAGTGTGGGATCGCGAGGCATGGGTGCACAGGGTGGCGGAAGCGGGGCTGAATCACGGGGGGCGATTTAATAGGGGCAGGGGAAGACGGTGATGGGTGGTTGAGAGGAGCCATGGAGGATTGGGGGGAGAACGCGGGAGAGTTTTGGGGGGGTGGGGGGCGGAAGATGGCGAAGGCTCGTTGGGTGGATCTGTGGAGGGGGTAGCGCAGCAGTGAGGGTTGGGGTGGGTGGGCAGGGAGAAGGGTGTATTGGGTGGGAGGCTTCGTGGACAGGTGGGGGTGTAGGGTGGTGGGAAGTTGCGGTGTAGTGGCGGCATTTCGGCGGGCCAGTGCTGGGTGGGGGGCAGAAGAGTGGGCCACGTGTGGGGAGGTGGGCCGCGGCAGACGGGCATTTACCTGGCGAGTCCTGGCATGAAGTTTGGCTTGGGAGGGGCGCAAGGTGCCCCTCCCAGGGTGTAGGCACCACCGGCTTCCTCTTACAGCAGGTCGCCAATGGCAGGCGGCTGGACGCGGTAGTGGTGGTTAGGGCTGTCAGCGTGTCGTGGGGGGAAGCCTCCCCCCATACCTGGGGAAAGTTGGGTGCCTCAGCAGCAGGAAAGAAACAGGGCCACCACGTGTTTGACGTGGCGGCCCTGCTCCTTTCCACCCGGTGAAGCCTTTTAGGGAGCGGGAGCGCAGAGGCGAGGACCTTGCCGGAGCACAGATCCAATGGAGAGCTGCACAAATTGGCCACTTGGCCCCCAAGTGACACTCGGTGGGGCGAATCAGGAGCCGCGAAGCAAATAGAAAGCAAACTAAACACTGAAGAAAGGAAAATCAATGCAAAACAACAAAGAAAACCTGATATACACTGTGTAAGCAAGAGAAAACATCAGTGCATAATAGGCATAATTCCTAGGTATATAATACTATTTTTGCTATACTAATCCTATTGCATTGTATATTTGATATCACAAATGCATTGACTTATACTGAGTAATTCACTTTGAGTTTGGGGGTGGAGCTTGAGTTTAAGTGTGAAAGGCAGGTTATAAATAAAGTAAGATAAATAAACAAATGCAGCATATGAGTGATCTACCCATCCATCCATATCTCCTGACCCAGATAACCCAGTCTAACCCAATTTCATCAGATCTTGGAAACCCTGGCTAGTATTTGGATGGGAAACCACCAAGGAATCCAGGATTATGACTTGGAGGCAGACAAGAGCAAACCAAAGTTTACTGTCTTGAAAAATCTACAGTCATCATAAGTGTGCTATGACTTGATGGCAAAAAACAAGAAATACACATATATGCTTTTGCTGTCTGGAGATTACGGAGAAAGAAACTAATCTGTGTCAATAGTCAATAAAAGGCAATGCCAGTTTTTGATTTATTTATTCACTTATATATGTAAATAATACAAGGGAGGGTCCATGGCTCAGCTGGAAAACACCTGCTTTGCATGCAGAAAATTCCAGGGTCAATATCTACCATCTCCGGTCAAGAGAATTGGGTGATGTAAAAGTCTTCTAACTGAGACTATAGAGCGGTGGTCCCCAACCTTTTTATCACCGGGGACTGATCAACGCTTGACAATTTTACTGAGGCCCTGGGGGGGGAGTAGTCTTTTGCCGAGGGACATCACCGCCGTCTGACCCCTGCTCCACTTGCTTTCCCACTGGTGCCCCTGACTTCCCGCTGCTCACTGGGGGGCACTGCCAGCAGCAGCTGCGCAGTGCCATGCCGAGGGGGAGCCCCAGCCATGGCGGCCGCTGGAGAAGATGAAAGGTGAGCTGGTGGCAGAGTGGCAGGGCAGCCTCTGAGGAGGAGCCACGGACCGGTACCGACTGATCCATGGACTGGGGGTTGGGGACCACTGCATTACTCCATTTTATTCTAACAACAGTTCGATGAACTAGGCAATGCTGAGAGAGAGTTCATGGCCACCCACTGAGTTCCATGGTATATGTATGATGCTGATCTTTCTGTTACTATGAGGAGCTCTGAAAGCTTTTCCAGGCTTCTTCCCTCTATTCCTCATCTGGCTTCTAGAGAGAAGTTGTTAACCTGTGAGGAAGTTTCTGTTTCCAGTGGAAAGAACTTCCAATCAAGAGTGAGACTGATTAGAACTTGGGTCAGGACCTTTGGAGTTGTGACCTTACATAATTGGCAAAACCTATGAGACCTGGCTTTGTAGTCCATATAGACAATACAAACATTTTTCTTAACTTTGCTTATAAAGCGTAGCCGATAAAAAGTCTTCGTCTATTGTTTTGAGAATGTATGAGGAAGCAAATTCCATGAGGAACATACACTTTGTCATGTACTCTTTGTAAAGCAACTGCCTAGTATGGGCAGACAAGAGAGGAGGGAAGAAGGATCCATGAAAAATGTTTAATCTAGATGAAGGTCATTGCATTGCATTTTTAATAACTCTTGTACTGGAAGGGGGACCAGCTACAAATAATCTCTAAGAAAGTAGTTATAATAAAGGAGGGAGGTATTCAAATGGTACATTATAGAATGTGTTAAAATGCATTCCTTCTTATGCAGGAACCACTCATGAAAATTGAGATGGTGAGCTCTCTTGAGTTTTAGGCACCTGAATATTTTAGCCTTTCAAGCACTGGTTCAAGCAGTGACAGCTTTGTTAAGTTCCGTGTGAATATTTTAGGAAATGAAAGACTTACTGGGTTACATCCAACAAACCAGCAGTGAATTATGGAATAGAATTTTCATACCTCCCTGTTGCATTCCTCTGTGTTTTTTAAATGCCCTCCCTTTATTCAGGGAACCCCAGGGAGCACTACCTGCAGTATGGACTTGTACAGGAGGGAGAATCACCTCCATTGTGCACCGACATAATTAGCATTCTTCCTGGAACTATTCAGTGTTTCTTTAAAACCTTTTAGTGGTGCCTAAGATCCTGTAAAAATCTGTGATCAGATCTTGACAGTATATTTGGATGGAAATAGTAGTTGCAAGGTACTTTGAACTGGATCCGTGTCATCGGGGAGGAAGTTTAATTTCGATCTGTTTATGATTTCAACAGCTGAAACAAACCCTTGGGAAGAAAAAAACGAAGGCAAGCATTTATCTCTTGCCCTTCATTTTTCCTTCTAAAGTAATTAACAATGTGGGGGCAGTGATTTCAGTGTTGTGTGCCGAAGTCATGCAGGAGTGGAAGAGTTAAACCCTATCTCCTTCCCGTATAACCATAATCTGAACTGGCAACATGCAGATGTGCATTTTAAAAACTGGAAAACACTGAATATAGATTTTAACCAGGTAGATTAAAAACACAAGTACTCTGTTCCTAAGCACATGAAGCTACCTTCTACTGAATAACACCCTTGGTCCATCAACATTTGGTACTTTCTACTCAGACTGGCAGCAGCTCTCCAGGGGATCAGGTGAAGATCTTACATGCAACCTACTCCCTGATCCGGTTAATGGGATGCCAGTTCTGCATGCCAAGCATGGGACCTTCTGCATGCCAGCAGATGCTCTACCACTGATCCACGGCTCCTGCCCTGCATTGCCCTACAGTGCTGATGCATTATAAACTACTAGCAGTAGAGCCCGCTGTCCAAAAAATACAGAGGGCCCTAGGGGAGGGTTTGCTTCCCCTCCCCCCCATGTAGGGAAACGCTCTCCAGGCCCCGGGGCTTGGGGAGCGTTTTAAGGCGGCAGTGCAGTTTTAAAACATTCTCCGAGCCCCGGGGAAGGCGATCCGCGGCTTCCCCGGGGCTCGGAGCACGTTTTAAGGCAGGAGTGCAGTTTTAAAACGGCCTCCAAGCCCCGGGGAAGGCGATCCGCGCCTTCCCCGGGGCTTGGGGAGCGTTTTAAGGGCTGGGGGCCAGGGAACCTACCTTCGCTCTCGGCGGCCAGCAAAGTAATGGCCGCCGTGGAGCGAAGGAAAGCTCTGGTGGGGGGCGGGGCGGGTTGGGAGGCGCTTCACACCTCCCAATTGGTTGTTGGCCGGGCAAGCAGCCAATCAGCAGCCGCGCTGTGCGCGGCTGCTGATTGGCAGCTTGGGGGTGGACTGACCAGCGGAGGGGCCAATCTGGAGGCGCTTTGCGCCTCCCGATTGGGCCCTCCGCTGGTCAGTCCAGGGGAAGGGGCCTATTGGCACCCTTCCTCATCCCGGCCTTCAGGGCCCTTACTCTTTTATTTAGTCTGTTTTAAGATGGTGTATTCCATTTGGAGCACTAAAACTACTGGTAGAGCTAGTGTCAGAATCAGCCTGTTAAAATATTCTGCAACACAGGATGTTTATTCAGTGATTTCTAGAAGAGAACAACACTTTCCCACAGTGTTTCAGACAGGCCCGGTTGTATCACGGCAGCTAGCAAGTGTGTTCTTTAGATTTGGTATTATTGCCTTTGAAATTTTAGAGATAGTAAATGGTACACATATTTACTTAGAAAATACCAGCAGAATGAGGAATATCTATTTTGTCATTTATTTTCTTAGTGGAAAACTGGATACAAGAAGTCTTGTTCTTGAATTTTTGATGAGAGTTATACTCTTGTAGGATAGGATGGTTCTGTAAAACCCTGCAAGATGCACCATTGCAGCATGTTTAATGGTTATTAGAATTTCTGAAGGACATCTGGTTAATTTTATAAGCTTAGATGAAGATTCTCCAAAATAGCATTCAATATACTCAGGAAGAACTCCGTGCAAATGGTCAGAAGCTCTTAGCTTGTATATGGGTCACTTGTGTGTGTGTGTAAAAAGAATAGATCTTGTTGAGAACTTGTAACCAAAAATGTATGCCTTTCTTTTGTGTATTTCAGTACTGCCTTTACTTATGCCCATGTTTTATAATCATATAAGATATGCATGTTGGAAGCACTTAGTAAAAATATTTACTGATTGTACTGAACTATTACTCCTTAATGTTCTCATGAAAATTGTACAACTGCATCCTGTCACTAAAAAGCAGGATGCAATTTCTCAGGAAAGGTTTTGCAAGATCTGCTCTAAAATTAACTGACATTGCTTATTTTGAGAATACAAATGTATCCTTATTACTAAGATTCAAGGGACAACAGCAAGCATTTCTATAAATAGTAGCTATTTCTCAAGATGCACTTTTAAAAATTCACCCAATTTTCTAAACACCCTCCTCCCCTTCATCTAAGGGCTTGGTGTAGTGGTTAGGAGTGCCTCCACGCTCCCCCACATGCAGCCAACTGGGTGAACTTGGGCTCACCACAGCACTGATAAAGCTGTTCTGATCGAGCAGTGTTATCAGGGCTCTCTCAGCCTCATCCACCTCACAGGTGTCTGCTGTGGGGAGAGGAAAGCCACTTTGAGACTCCTGCTGGTAGAGAAAAGTGGCTTATAAGAACCAACTTCTACTATGTGAATCAGTTTTCTCATGCCTTTCCATAAATGGAGGCATATATTAATATCCATGCCTTCTCACATCTTTACGCCCTCACACTCTTGACTTTGGTTAAGATACAAATTTCCCCACTTACTTGCAGATTTCTTTTTCTGTTTGACACCAAGAGGCCATTATATGCAAAGTTCTGTGAACTTCCAGCATAAACTAGCCTGTGAGTAATCTCTCTGGCGGAAAAATATTGCATTAAAATGCCTGATTCATGCTTTAAAGTTAAGCATTAATTTGGAGTTTAAATCATCTCACTTGGCATGTAACTATCTCTTTAGCTTCAGTTCCTGTTGAGCAATATGAGGAAACTAATTTAACACATTTTATGTGCTAAAGACCCTGTAAAAAAGATAATAGTTGCACAGGAAATGGATTAAGGATTTCTGTATTGCTATCACACTCACACTGGTATAGTACACAGTACTAATTGTGGACATTGAAACTGTCCAGAGGTCTGGAGGGAAAGGCTACTGTCAGTGTTGCATACTTGCAGCTTCGGTTTCATACCTTTTCCCACAGACCAAAGGCCTATAAATTCTGGAAAAGGTGCTTTAGCTTTTTTTGCCAACCTTCACATTTAAGTTCCAGTGGGCTAGCACAATGCCCAGGGATTGGTGCAGGACTGCATCTAGTTTAACTACTTGCTGCATGTGCTAAACACTGTTTGCAGAGTTGCATTTTTCACCTCTACACTGTTGTGATTTTCCTGAAGGGTGTATGACCAAGAGATCTTAATGCAAAAGAAAATACTTAATCTAAAAAAAGAATTGAATTTTTTGAAACTCTGTTTTGTGTTGTACAGTCTATTTATACCAGCTAACGCACCATGTTAGGATTCCATGGAAAAAGTTCATTGTATTATGTGCATGGACATAACTTGGAGAGAACATTAGCTTTGGTGTCCCTGACTGAGATTTAGTTCCATCGGTTTTACTAATCAGTTCTTTCTTTGGTTCAAGCATATGATTCCAGGAAGATGAGCAAGTCAGAATACTATGCTTCCCCGTAAATTTTGGGGCCTAGAAACAATATAATAGTCATCCATGTAGATCTGTGATGCCTGCTACCAGGTATTCCAAATGATACAAAAAGTGGCTTAAACATTATATGCTTTAACCCACGTTTCTGTAGACATGAAGTTGTCAAATATTGAGTAATGGTAAAATAGTACAATAACAATATTTCTGTGAGTTTTTCACGGCTCTGTAATGATCTCAGGATAATGTAATACTTATGATCGTATGCCCCTTATTCATTGTGATTTATTGTGGGATAAATGAAACAAAAACCATATTATTGATGTCTCAGGACTCATTCAAATATTAAATGGTAGGGGACACAAAAGAATTCTTAAGTTTGCCTTTGTGTTTCTGAGTTTGTATGGAAATGGAACTCACAGATATCCCCTGTTGTGAGTCCCGCGCACAGGGCAATTCAAAATAATCCTGAAACATAATCTCACTCCCCATATAAAAATGTTCTCTTAAAATGAGAGAGGCTGAACATGTGTTCCTCTAATGAACTGCCTCATTTGGCTCACTGGTTTTGAGCTGGGAACTTTCATAATAAGACAGGTTTGAATTTATTCTCTGAATTTTTAGCTGGGGCTTGAAGAACTGGTCAATATTTCATCCTGATGAATTATTTGCATAGAAATTTTAGAAAAAATGCCTTCCCAAGCTTCTTTGACTTGTGGATCTATGAATTAAACTTGATAATTTTCAGGACTAAACAGTGCCTGGACGCATATATGAATGACCTGTTTATTTACCAAACATTTGTTTATAGTGTCTTCGGTGTTTATGGCTGTCCTTCGAATATCTTCTAACAGAAATTCATGTGGTTTTTACATTCCCAAAGTCTTTGCACAACACAATATTTTAAATGTTTATTAAGCAGCTAACTGTAAATTAATAGTACTTGAGAGTTTACCACTCACGTTTGCATTGACCATAGATGCTGTAAATTACCCTCACTTGGTTGCGCTACTCGATAAAGACAATGAGGTCATTGCGTTGAGGATCCATTTAAGTTGGTGATGGTTCTTGCAGTCTAAGTATTTTTTTCCTAAGCAAGAGGCTTTTGAGAGAAGATTTGTTGACAGAAAACTTTTAACAGCTTAGATCAACTTTTTGGAAACAGTGAGGGACATGTCTTAACAAACAACCATCATCACAGATAGTGCTACATTATACAGATGTTGATTTACAGTTCTTCCATGTCACATATCCTGTGTACAGTCCTGATAACAAAGTTGGTTAGTAAATTGGATTGCAGTTGTGCCTCAGGCTTCCTGAGAAGAAAAGAGCCTCATGCATGGTTTAGTTAACAAGGTCAATCGCTGCTCTGAAGCAGCATTTGTAGCTTTTTTTAAAAGGCCAGTGCTGATGGAAAGAAATGGCGGTCATTTAAGAAGAGTTCTAAACTGGGCTTGAAAATCTAATAACAAAATATTTAATACAGCTATCTTTCAGTGAAGACAGGAACTATTATTACTGGGCTTGCCATCACAGGGCGAGCTGAAAATCAAACCTCCTTGCAACAGTACTTTTTGTCTATACATCCATAGCCCTAAATGCCTCAGGGGAGGGCGATATATAAATATAATAAATAAATAATATTTTAGAACGTTTCATGCAAAGATGGGTATGATAAAGGACCAAAATGGTAGGGACCTAACAGAAGCAGAAGAGATTTTAAAAAGGTGGCAAAATTATACAAAAGAACTATATAAGAGCAAGCTTAACATCCCTGATAACCATGAGGGGGTAGTCACTGACTTGGAGCCAGACATCCTGGAATGTGAAGTCAAATGGGCTTTAGGAAGTCTGAGCAACAATAAAGCTAATGGAGGTGACAGCATTCCAGTTGAACTATTCAAAATCTTAAAAGATGATGCATTAAAAGGGCTACACTCAATATGCCAGCAAATTTGGAAAACTCAACAGTGGCCACAGGATTGGAAAAAGTCAGTTTACATTCCAATCCTGAAGAAGGGCAACGCCAAAGAATGTTCAAACTACCATACCATTGCACTCATTTCTCATGTTAGCAAAGTTATGCTAAAAATTCTACAAGCTAGGCTGCAGCAATATGTGGAATGAGAACTTCCAGAAGTACAGGCAGGATTTCAAAGAGGCAGAGGAACTAGAGAACAAATTGCGAACATACGCTGGATCTTGGAGAAAGCTAGGGAGTTCCAGAAAAACATCAACTTCTGCTTCATTGACTATGCTAAAGCCTCTGATTGTGTGGAGCACAACAAATTGTGGCAAGTTCTTAAAAAGATGGAAATACCAGAGCATCTTATCTGTCTCTTGAGAAACCTATATGCAGGTCAAGAAGCAACAGTGAGAACCGGGCATGGAATCACTGATTGGTTCAAAATTGAGAAAGGAGTTCGGCAAGGCTGTATACTGTCGCCTTGCCTATTTAACTTGTATGCGGAGCACATCATGAGAAAGGCAGGGTTAGATGAGTCACAAATTGGGATCAAGATTGCAGGGAGAAATATCAACAACCTCAGATATGCAGATGATACCACTCTAATGGCAGAAAGCGAAGAGGAACTAAAGAGCATTTTGATGCGGGTGAAGGAGGAGAGTGCAAAAGTTGGCTTGAAACTCAACATCCAGAAAATGAAGATCATGGCATCTGGCCCTCTCAATTCCTGGCAAATAGATGGGGAAGAAATGGAGGTAATTACAGATTTTATTTTCCTGGGCTCCAAGATCACTGCAGATGGGGACTGCAGCAAAGAAATTAAAAGACCTGGTGAGAAAAGCTATGGCAAATCTAGACAGCATCCTAAAAAGCAGAGACATCACCCTGCCAACGAAATTGCGTCTAGTCAAGGCTATGGTCTTCCCAGTTGCAATGTATGGCTGTGAAAGTTGGACCATAAGGAAGGCTGAACGTCAAAGAATTGAGGCTTTTGAACTCTGGTGCTGGAGAAGACTCTTGTGAGTCCCTTGGACTGCAAGGCGAACAAACCGGTCAGTCCTAGAGGAGATCAGCCCTGCCTGCTCCTTAGAAGGCCAGATCCTGAAGATAAAACTCAAATACTTTGGACACCTCATGAGAAGGACGGACTCCCTGGAGAAGAACCTAATGCTGGGAGTGATTGAGGGCAAAAGAAGAAGGGGACGACAGAGAATGAGGTGGTTGGATGGAGTCACTGAAGCAGTCAGTGCAAACTTAAATGGACTCCGGGGAATGGTAGAGGACAGGAAGGCCTGGAGGATCATTGTCCGTGGGGTCATGATGGGCCAGACACGAATTCGCACCTAACAACAACAATATTTCAGAGATAAGGTAACTCTTCTTTTATGGCATTCTATGGCATGAACCAAACTCTGTTGTCGCAGGTTGAGAGATGATGTCGGGTTTTCCTGGAAAGTGCTTGCAATGCCAAGAAACCTATTGGAAAAAAACCATTTTAACTACAGAGCATTCTGGGTATATCATGTTAAAGGAATTCTGCTTTTGGAAAGATGTTCTCCAAACACTCCTACATTCAGGGTTTTTTATGTCTCAATGGCTTAATCTTTCATCTTTGCATTCATTACAATAATGTAGAAGAAAAATTAGGTTGTATCCTGTCAGCTTTTCTTCTGGCATAAGAGGCGGATTCCTTTTTCCCCTTGAAATGGCAGTGCTGAAGACTGAGGGAGCAAAATTGGATGAGATTATCTCTCCTTCTAGTCTCATAGAAAAGCTAGTGGGATCTAAATTTGAGTTATGCTTTTTCATAACAAATCATTAACATTTTTTCCTGTTTTTCATTTGTGTTTTATAATTATTGGCGTATTTCTGCTGGTGGTTTTACTTTTAGTAATCACCCTTGAAGTTTTTGACATGGTTTTATATCTTCAGTTCTGTAATGAAGTATAATCTTTACAGAACAAATAAAAATTGATATCTTTGTCCTGTGTATTTTATAGTCTCTGGGCATGTGTGCACTGACCTGCAGTCTTGCTTTAAACTATTACATTACAGCGTGTGCCAGCATTGCTCCAGTGTAGAGTGGCCATGTTCCTTGTTCTTTTGGTATCCTTGGTCTTTGTTACACAACAAAACAAAACCAGAGTCCAGTGGCACCTTTAAGACCAACAAAGATTTATTCATGGTGTGAGCTTTTGAGTGCAAACACTCTTCCTCAGTCTCATGCCTTGAATAAATCTTTGTTGATCTTAAAGGTGCCACTGGACTCTGATTTTGTTTTGTTGTGCTGCTTCAGACCAGCACAGCTACTCACTTGAATTGGTCTTTGCTAGTTATTTTGCCATGTTTGTCTACTCTTTCATTACAAAAGATGATCAGGTATGAGCTGAGTCTGTCTTTTATGCATCCTTTTACTTTTTATAGATTCTCTTGCACCATTGTTTGCATGTTTTCTTTTTTTTTCTTTCTTTAAAAAATATACAAATTACATGAAGAATTTCACAAATGAGAAATTATGTAACTCTGTCAAGGTGGTAAGCAATCTAAAATATCCCCTGCTGGAGTTGTCAATTCATTCTCAATCCTGTCTTCCACTGCATTCTAGCACTTCCTCCCTCCTGAGAGGACTATGACTGCATATTCAATACTTGCCATAAAAATCAAGCGACTGCTATCTGATACACTCCACTATTATTTGGAAGCTCACTGAAAAACAGGGTGTTGGGCTGTAGACAGCACAATCATATGGAGAGTTACTGCAGTGCTAGTCTATAGATCTGAAATAACTCTGCGTAGGATTTACCTCTTTGTAGGAAAGATATGCAACTTGGTTGTGCTATAGACCAACCTTTTTGAGACAGATGAAATGTATTCACATTCAGTTTCCAGATTCATAGATTTCACATTCTGTATTACAAACTATCGCATATGAAGTTTGGGTACATTTAATGGAACAAGTAATTCAAATTACAAGTGTAGGTTCTTTTCCTTTAAAAAAATCATAACCTGCCACTGCTATAACTTTGTCATACAACAGGGATTGCTTTCTGCTTGTTCCAAATCATGTGACTTATAATCTAATAAATATTTTAGAATCTCTGAAGGTAGAAATAACTTTAATCCTTATTTTTCTAGTGTAGCTTCTTCTTTTAGGAGTGACTCCAGATGGATGATGAAAAGATGATATGGAATTACCCTTTTTAATGGGGCATCAGTATGATCTGTCAAAGGGATCAAAGGACTCATATTTTCTGAACATCACCATACCTACTTGGTGCATATTTTTGAGAAGACATACCTGGTAGCTCATCTTTCTGTTGTTTTATTTACTAAATATGGAGAATCCTGGGATCTGACATATTTCTCACAAAGATCTTGGTGTTATCCCAGCTCTATCCAGGTTTTGCACAAGATTGTTTTCCAACTTTGAACTTAGTTGACATGAAATTTTCAGGCAGTTATGCGCATCTACATGTTGCCTTGTGACTGACATGGGGCATCATACACACATCTATCTATCTATCTATCTATCTATCTATCTATCTATCTATCTATCTATCTATCTATCTATCTATCTATCTATCTATCTATCTATCTATCTATCTATCTATATCTCACAGATTTATTATCATTATTTATTAGCAGACTTTTGAATATACCTTTCTACACCCTTAAAAATGGGGGTGGGGGCCTTGCCAGTGCACTCTAGACCTGCTGTTCCCACCTACTGAGGAGAAAGCCAGGAAGTGCAGTCATTACTTTGTCCTCCTAGAATGGCTGACACTCCATGTCTGGTCTCACTGTCTTGGGTTAGGGCTTGTATTCATCAACTAAAGCCTAGAAAAGCACCAGGACCTGATGTGATCCCTCCTGAGCTGCTTAAAACCTTCCCAGACTGGTGGGCTCCTCTCTTGGCTGCTCTCTTTACTGTAATTAACAAAACAGGCTTAATGCCTGACTCATGGACAAATGCAATCCTTGTTCCAGTATTTAAAAAGGGTGACCACTCGCTCCCAACCAATTATAGACCCATCAGCCTTCTCTCTATTGTTGGGAAGCTATATGCCAAACTCCTGTCAAATAAACTTACCTTGTGGTTGACTAAGGAAAAGATTTTAGGCCCTGAGCAGGTTGGATTCTGCCAAGGGAAATCCTCCCTTGATCATTGCCCTGATCAGAGCTCAGACAACTGAGAGCACGTGGAGAGAGCTACTGGGGAGAGTTGCTGCTGACCAGGTGAGGCTATTGTTCTGCCTGGGTGAGGTGATTGCTGGGTAACTGTTGGGAGGATTAAAAAGGGCTACTCCTCACCAGAGGCGTGAGCCTTTGGCAAGAGACAAAGGGCTCTTGGCCTGTGGCTCTTAGCCTGGGGTTCTTGGCCGAGCAATTAGAATCAGTAGATTATATCAGTAGATTATATTTCCCTAGTACTTGCACTGCCTAGACATTACAATGGACCTCCAGGACACTCATCCCATCATCTGCAGTGAGTGTGACATGATTGCCTTCCTCCCAGAAGACAAGATGGACTACAGCTGCCCCAAGTGTAAACTGGTAAGACTTTTGGAGGAAAAGATTAGGGGATTAGAAAACAAAATTATTACTCTGACCCAAAGTAAGAAAGGGGAGGAGTTCGTAGTCCAGAGCTCTGCAACATGGAATAAAGAGAATAAAGAGAATACAACCAGTCCTGAAGAGGACAAGGAGGTTGACCACAATAGGGAGCCTCTGCAGGCAGTTCGGAAAAAGACTGAACGGCGAAGGGCGAGACAGTTCTCGGGGCCTTTGGAGCTCCAGAATAGATTTCAGGCCCTTGCAGAGGAGGTGCAAGGGTCAACAAGGGAAGAGGTCCCAAAACAAACTCTAAGACAAAGGGAAGAGGCCACGGGGACAGAAGGAAATGGAGTTGAGAAGAAAAAAAAAAGGAGAGTACTGGTAATTGGAGACTCCCTGCTAAGAGGAATGGATCGCCACGTGGCTGGGCCCGACCCCCTAACCCGAGAGGTGTGTTGCTTGCCAGGGGCGAAAATTAAAGATGTTTCAGAAAGGCTGCCCAAACTCCTCAAATCTACGGATCGCTACCCATTTGTGATGGTCCATGTGGGAACGAATGACATGTCCCTGAATACCATCGCTCCTATTAAAAAAGACTATCAAGATCTGGGGAGGAAGCTCAAGCAAATGGGGGCACAAGTGGTATTCTCTTCAATCTTGCCTGTCAAGGGAAGAGGAATGCGTCGGGAGAGGAAGATAATGGAGGTGAATCACTGGCTGCGTAGTTGGTGCCGGCAGGAGAGATTTGGTTTCTGGGACCATGGGATAGGCTTTCTTGAGGAAGGCCTACTAGCACCTGATGGACTGCACTTATCAAAACTGGGGAAGAATGTGTTTGGCAGGAACCTGGGGAGATTCATCAGGAGAGCTTTAAACTAAAGCCACTAGGGGAAGGAGACGATCAACATAGGGAGTGTATGGAAGGAAAACTATCGGAGGCAGCCCAACCGGCAAGGCCAGCTCATAGGGAACCAAAAGTAAAAGGATTCAGATGTCTTTATACTAACGCCCGAAGCATGGGCAATAAAAAGGAAGAGCTGGAACTTCTCATGCTGATGGAAAGGTATGATCTAGTAGGCATCACAGAAACTTGGTGGAATGATTCTCATGACTGGAATGTAATGGTGGATGGATATGAACTGTTCAGAAAAAACAGAATAGATCGAAGAGGTGGAGGAGTGGCACTGTATGTGAGGAAAGGGCTTACCTGTCAGGAAATTCTAGTGAAGGAGAGCATATCTACAGTGGAAAGCATCTGGGTGAAAATAAGCGAGGGGAAAACAAACAGTGTGGTGGTTGGTGTCTGCTACCGACCGCCTGACCAACAAGAGGATGTGGATGCTGCACTTTGTGAGCAGCTTGAGACAATATCCAAACGGCAGGACCTTGTCATCATGGGTGACTTCAATTTCCCAGATGTGTGCTGGGAAACAAACTCTGCGAAGCGTCCTCAGTCATGCAAGTTTCTGACCTGCCTGGCTGACAATTTCATTTATCAAATGGTAGATGAACCCACAAGAGGTTCAGCCATACTGGACTTAATACTGACCAACAGGCAAGAGTTGGTGGATGAGGTCAAGGAGGTGGGGACCCTAGGGGGAAGTGACCATGTCCTCATAGAATTCCTTTTGAGATGGGGAGCCAAGGAAGCTTGTAGCCAGACGCGGATGTTGGATTTTCGTAGGGCAAACTTTAATAAACTCAGAGACATGATGAATGTCATACCATGGACGAGAATGCTCGAAGGGAAGGGAGCATGTGAAGGGTGGGCGCTACTCAAACAAGAGCTATTGCATGCTCAATCAATGACTATTCCAGAAATACGAAAACACTGCAGGAGCTCTAAGAAGCCTATTTGGATGAACAGAGAACTTCAAGAGGAACTAAGAAAGAAAAGGGAAATGTTCAGGAAATGGAGGGAAGGACAGAGCTCTAAAGAAGAGTACCTACAGGTTACTAGGCACTGTAGATCAATCATCAGAAAGGCCAAAGCTCAGAGTGAGCTAAGATTGGCCAGGGAAGCCCATTGTAACAAGAAAAGATTTTTCAGTTACGTGAGGAGCAAACGTAAAGTAAAGGAGACAGAAGGAAATGGAGAAGGCCCGCTGTTGGGTGCGGATGGACAAACTCTAACGAAAGATGCAGAGAAAGCAGAAAGGCTTAATGCCTATTTTACATCTGTTTTTTCCCACAGGTCAAAGTGTTTAGGCACATCTAGAGATGGCTGTAGCCAAAGGATAGTGTCTGGGTGGCAGGTTAACATGGATAGAGAGGTTGTCGAGAGGCATTTAGCTGCACTGGATGAGTTCAAATCCCCTGGTCCAGATGAAATGCACCCGAGAGTACTCAAAGAACTTTCCAGAGAACTTGCACAGCCCTTGTCCATCATCTTCGGAACCTCTTTAAGGACTGGAGATGTCCCGGAGGACTGGAAAAGAGCAAACGTTATTCCGATCTTCAAAAAAGGGAGGAAGGATGACCCGGGAAACTACAGACCAGTGAGTCTGACCTCTGTTGTGGGGAAGATAATGGAGCAGATATTAAAGGGAGCGATCTGCAAACATCTGGAGGACAATTTGGTGATCCAAGGAAGTCAGCATGGATTTGTCTCCAACAGGTCCTGCCAGACCAACCTAGTTTCCTTTTTTGACCAAGTAACAGGTTTGCTGGATCGGGGAAATTTGGTTGATGTCATTTACTTGGATTTTAGTAAAGCTTTTGACAAGGTTCCCCATGATGTTCTGATGGATAAGTTGAAGGACTGCAATCTGGATTTTCAGATCGTTAGGTGGATAGGGAATCGGTTAGAGAACCGCACTCAAAGAGTTGTTGTCAATGGTGTTTCATCAGACTGGAGAGAGGTGAGTAGCGGGGTACCTCAGGGTTCGGTGCTCGGCCCGGTACTTTTTAACATATTTATTAATGATCTAGATGAGGGGGTGGAGGGACTACTCATCAAGTTTGCAGATGACACCAAATTGGGAGGACTGGCAAATACTCCGGAAGATAGAGACAGAGTTCAATGAGATCGGAACACAATGGAAAAATGGGCAAATGAGAACAAGATGCAATTTAATAAAGATAAGTGTAAAGTTCTGCATCTGGGTCAGAAAAATGAAAAGCATGCCTACTGGATGGGGGATACGCTTCTAGGTAGCACTGTGTGTGAACGAGACCTTGGGGTACTTGTGGATTGTAAACTAAACATGAGCAGGCAGTGTGATGCAGCGGTAAAAAAGGCAAATGCCATTTTGGGCTGTATCAACAGAGGCATCACATCAAAATCACAAGATGTCATAGTCCCATTGTATACGGCACTGGTCAGACCACACCTGGAGTACTGTGTGCAGTTCTGGAGGCCTCACTTCAAGAAGGACATCGATAAAATTGAAAGGGTACAGAGGAGAGCGACGAAGATGATCTGGGGCCAAGGGACCAAGCCCTATGAAGATAGGTTGAGGGACTTGGGAATGTTCAGCCTGGAGAAAAGGAGGTTGAGAGGGGACATGATAGCCCTATTTAAGTATTTGAAAGGTTGTCACTTGGAGGAGGGCAGGATGCTGTTTCTGCTGGCTGCAGAGGAAAGGACACGCAGTAATGGGTTTAAACTTCAAGTACAACGATATAGGCTAGATATCAGGAAAAAGTTTTTCTCAGTCAGAGTCGTTCAGCAGTGGAATAGGCTGCCTAAGGAGGTGGTGAGTGCCGCCTCACTGGAAGTCTTCAAGCAAAGGTTGGATACACACTTTTCTTGGATGCTTTAGGATGCTTAGGGCTAATCCTGCGTTGAGCAGGGGGTTGGACTAGATGGCCTGTATGGCCCCTTCCAACTCTATGATTCTATGATTCTATGATTGCACCATCCTTGCCCACCTTGTCAACAAATATAGTAAGAAAGAGGGTCCAAAGCTCCTTGCAGCTTTTCTGGACCCTAAGGTGGCCTTTGATTCTATCCCTAGAGATCTTCTCTGGGACAAGCTGTTGAAGATGGAGATAGATAAAAGGCTTCTATATCTTATAAGGAAACTCTATTCTTCTACCTGTTGCCAAGTCAAACTCACCCCCCTTGGGAGTCTTACGCCTAAAATACCAATCAACAAAGGGGTAAAACAAGGATGCATTTTGGCTCCCGTCCTATTTAACCTTTTTATGAATGACCTTGCTCTGTCCCTATCCCCCAATTCTGGCCATAGCCCCAAAATTGGTTCCCTTCACCTCCCACTGCTTTTATACGCAGATGATGCGGTAATGCTGTCCCATTCACAAATGGGCTTAAAACGCTTACTGGTTCAATTCTTGGACTTCTGTGAAGTAAACAAACTTGCTCTGAACTTTGAGAAGTCAAAAATTGTGGTTTTTGGAAAGCCATGGAAGCCTCTTAAATGGAATGTAAGAGGTAACAACATTGAACAAGTTAAAAGCTTCAAATAATTGGGAATATTTTTTCACCATAATGCAAATTGGGCTACACAGAGGAAATATGCAATCACATCTGCAAAAACTAGTGCCCTGGCAGTTACACGTTTCTTCTACACCAGTGGTAACCAGTACGTGCCAGCAGCCCTCAAAGTATTCAATGGGAAACTAAGTGCCCAACTGCTCTATGGCATCCCTATTTGGATCAATGCTTTTAACCAAGCAGTTGAAAGTCTCCAATCTGTCTTCCTTCGTAACATCCTTGGGACCCCGAACTGTGTCTCTTACGCAGTCCTATGTCTAGAAACCAGCCAAAGACTATTGGAAACCAGAGCATGGTTGTTAACAATCAAGTTCTGCCTTCGCATTCATTTTAGATCTGACCCCAATAGTCTAATTTCCCTCATGCTATCTGAACATGAGTCATCTACTTGGTTAAGACACATTGAGGGGAAATTAAATCTATAGGGATATCTTTAGACTCCTTGTATCTGGTATCTGAAAAGACTGCATTTAATTCAATTTAATGCAGACTGTTAGACATAGAACTGCAGGAACTTAGTAGTAAAGCTAGAAACGTTTGCTCGCCATTGAGTGTGGGGATCTCACCACGCTCTCAGCCCCTAGCTGCGTACTTCTACCATCTAATCATCCCACAACAGCATAGAGCATTCATGTTAGCAAGAACCAATGCTCTACCTTCTGCTGTGCTATATGGGAGATTTCTACAGATCCCACATTCAGCTAGATTGTGCCCCTGTGGACAATGCTGTATAGAAACAATTACACACGTTTTCTTCCATTGTCCATTTTATTCTTCAATCCGAGCTAAATTTCTTAACTCACTGCTGTGTAAAAGAGAACTGCATGCAGATGAACGTAAGATTTAGTTTCTTTTGACATCCCAGAACCCTGATATAATTGAACCAGTTGCAAAGTTTTTATATCTTGCCATGAGAAATTGTGAATGTATTATGTCTTCCTCTAAAGCAGGGTTAGTCAACCTGTGGTCCTCCAGATGTTCATGGCCTACAATTCCCATGAACCCCTGCCAGCAACCATGAACATCTGGAGGACCACAGGTTGTCTACCCCTGCTCCAAAGCATGATCTTTGCCTTTGTTTTCGCTAGCAGTGGATCCTTTTGCACTTTCCCTTCTTATATTGTACTTTCATATGCTATTAAAGGCTTGTTGTTGTCTTGGGTTAGTGCTGGTGTCCCCATAGGATGTCCTGGAGCAGAGCAGTGAGGTTGCCCCATCCTTCCCCGGCAAGAAGATTCCTTCTACGGTTAGTGGCTTTCAGAGGTCATCGTTTAGGTCATCAATGGCAGGGGCTGCTGCCTTCAGGGTGACTTTCTGCGTGCTGCTCAGCCATGGCGGCTTCCACCTCCTCATCTCCTTCCCAGTCCCTCCAGTTAAGTCTACAGAGAGCCATGCTTGCTTAAACTCTTCCTTGGTGAGTCAGGGCCAGGATACCTTGTCCTTCTTACACACAAAGAGGGTGATGGATCTATCTGAGTGCTTGTTCTGGGAATCCTTGGAAATGGCCCTCTTTTGCCAGCATCCTGGCTGCAGTATTCTTCACCAGCTGAAGTTTCTGAACACTGTTTTAAGTACAACTCCACAAAAAGCACATTTCAGTAATCTAATCTAGATGTTATCATGGCATGGACCACAGAAGCCAGATCTTTTTCGCCCAGGAAAAGCCACAGATAGCTAACTAACCAAAGCTGTTAAACACATTTCCAACTGCTGTTGCCACTTGTTAGGATTAAATTTCAGTTTACTAGTCTGCATTCACTTCAAAAGTGCCTCCAATTGCTGGTTTGGGGTTTATACAACCTTCCAGGCATCCACCAGAGGCACAAGATAGATATGCCATCCATACTTTGGTGATAACTGAGCCCAAGTCTCTGTATGCCTGTATCCAGCAGTTTCACGTTGTTGAGAGCATGGTGGTCAGGCTGGGGCCCCAAAAGCCAAGGCACTGAACAGCATTCCCCCAGCATCACTTCTGAAGCCTACCTTTTTAGTGAGACTGGAATTAAGAAGCATCAGTAATTATCCAGTTCTGAAATACAATTATTATGTTACATACACAATAATGAAAAGGAAAAGCCCTGTAGGTGTTCAGTTGGCTTGTTGTCTATTCACAGTGGAAGGAACTTTTTTCCTCCAAAATAATTACATTCAGTGGAAATGGATGAATATATTCAGTAGTTTCATTCTAGAAAGTTCCAGTGTATGTATTATAGTTGTCTCTTTTTTGACAAAGAAGGCAAAATTCCTACTTATAGAATTATAGAATCATAGAATAATAGAGTTGGAAGGGACCTCATGAGTCATCTGGACGAGAATGCTGGAAGGCAAAGGAGCATGTGAAGGGTGGGCACTACTCAAACAAGAGCTATTGCATGCTCAATCCATGACTATCCCAGAAAGACAAAAACACTGCAGAAGCTCTAAGAAGCCTATTTGGATGAACAGAGAACTTCAAGAGGAACTAAGAAAGAAAAGGGAAATGTTCAGGAAATGGAGGAAAGGACAGAGCTCTAAAGAAGAGTACCTACAGGTTACTAGGCACTGTAGATCAATCATCAGAAAGGCCAAAGCTGAGAGTGAGCTAAGATTGGCCAGGGAAGCCCACTGTAACAAGAAAAGATTTTTCAGTTATGTGAGGAGCAAACGTAAAGTAAAGGAGGCAATAAGCCCACTGTTGGGTGCGGATAAACAAATTCGCACAGAGGATGCAGAGAAAGCAGAAAGGCTCAGCACCTATTTTACATCTGTTTTTTCCCACAGGTCAAAGGGTTTAGGCACATCTAGAGATGGCAGTAGCCAAGAGATAGTGTCTGGGATGCAAGTTGATATGGACAGATAGGTTGTCGAGAGGCATTTAGCTGCACTAGATGAGTTCAAATCCCCTGGGCCGGATGAAATGCACCCGAGAGTGCTCGAAGAACTTTCCAGAGAACTTGCATAACCCTTGTCCATCATCTTCGGTACCTTTTTAAGGACTGGAGATGTCCCGGAGGACTGGAAGAGAGCAAATGCTATTCTGATCTTCAAAAAAGGGAGGAAGGATGACCCAGGAAACTACAGACCAGTGAGTCTGACCTCTGTTGTGGGGAAGATAATAGAGCAGATATTAAAGGGCGCGATCTGCAAACATCTGGAGGACAATTTGGTGATCCAAGGAAGTCAGCATGGATTGGTCTCCAACAGGTCCTGTCAGACCAATCTAGTTTCCTTTTTTGACCAGGTTTTGGTTTGCTGGATCGTGGAAATTCGGTTGATGTCGTTTACTTGGATTTTAGTAAAGCTTTTGATAAGGTTCCCCATGATGTTCTGATGGATAAATTGAAGGACTGCAATCTGGATTTTAGGATAGTTAGGTGGATAGGGAATTGGTTAGAGAACCGCACTCAAAGAGTTGTTGTCAATGGTGTTTCATCAGACTGGAGGGAGGTGAGTAGGGGGTACCTCAGTCCGGTAATTTTTAACATATTTATTAATGATCTAGATCAGTGGCCCCCAACCCGCGGGCAACGGCCCGCGAAGGCCTCGGCGCTGGGCTGCGGCTCCGTCTTCCCTCCCCCCCGAAGTGAGAAGTTCGCCAGGCTGCGAGCAGATTGGCCGCCAAAGTGGCCGATTAGCTCGCGGCCCAGCAAGCTTCTCACTTCGGGAGGGGAGGGAAGAGAAGCTTGCCGAGCCACGAGCTAATCGGCCACTTTAGCGGTCGATTTCCTCTCGACCCGGAGCGGCCAGGAGGCGGCGCAAACGCGCATGTGCGGACTGCCGCACACGAGCGTTTGCGCCCCTGCTGGGCGCAAATGCACAGGTGCGGCAGTCTGCACATGCGCGTTTGCGCTGGGGCTGCCACGCGTGCGCGGGCCCCCGGGCCGCCCTCTCCGCTTACCACTCTGCAGTGGTCCGTGGCAAGCAGAAGCTTGCGGACCGCTGATCTAGATGAGGCGGCGGAGGGACTATTCATCAAGTTTGGAGATGACACCAAATTGGGAGGACTGCCAAATACTCTGGAAGATAGAGACAGAGTTCAACGAGATCTGAACACAATGGAAAAATGGGCAAATGAGAACAAGATGCAATTTAATTTAATGCAAAGATAAGTGTAAAGTTCTGCATCTGGTTCAGAAAAATGAAAAGCATGCCTATTGAATGGGGATATGCTTCTAGGTAACACTGTGTGTGAACGAGACCTTGGGGTACTTGTGGATTGTAAGCTAAACATGAGCAGGCAGTGTGATGCAGCAGTAAAAAAGGCAAATGCCATTTTGGGCTGTATCAACAGGGGCATCACATCAAAATCACAAGATGTCATAGTCCCATTGTATACGGCACTGGTCAGACCACACCTGTGTGCAGTTCTGGAGGCCTCACTTCAAGAAGGACGTATTTAAAATTGAAAGGGTACAGAGGAGAGCGACGAGGATGATCTGGGGCCAAGGGACCAAGCCCTATGAAGATAGGTTGAGGGACTTGGGAATGTTCAGCCTGGAGAAAAGGAGGTTGAGAGGGGACATGATAGCCCTCTTTAAGTATTTGAAAGGTTGTCACTTGGAGGAGGGCAGGAAGCTGTTCCTATTGGCTGCAGACAAAAGGACGCGCAGTAATGGGTTTAAACTACAAGTACAACGATATAGGCTAGATATCAGGAAAAGATTTTTCACAGTCAGAGTAGTTCAGCAGTGGAATAGGCTGCCTAAGGAGGTGGTGAGCCTCCCCTCACTGGCAGTCTTCAAGCAAAGGTTGGATACACACTTTTCTTGGATGCTTTAGGATGCTTTGGGCTGATCCTGCGTTGAGCAAGGAGTTGGACTAGATGGCCTGTATGGCCCCTTCCAACTCTATGATTCTTTGATTCTATTATTCTAGTCCAATCCACTGCACTATGTCTCAATGGCTTAATCTTTCATTTTTGCACTCATTACAATAATGTAGAAGAAAAATTAGGTTGTATCCTGTTAGTTTTTCTTCTGGCATAAGAGGCGTATACCTTTCTCTCAAGACCAATTAAAACATAAGAGAAATCATGTTGGATCACCCCAGTGGCCCATGCAGTACAACACTCTGGCCAAAACCCAGGTGCTATCAGGAGGTCCACTGTGGGGCTAGAATTCCAGAATCCTCCCTCTGTTGCTGCCCCAAGCACCAAGAACACAGAGCATCACTGCCCCAGACATAGTGTTCTATCAATACATTGTGATTAATAGCCACTGATGTCACATGTGTAAGCTGGGCTACATGTGGTAGCTGCTAAGGTAGTGTTTTTAATATGTCCTCTAGAAAATATTCATCCTAGCAGCAATGAACATGGGACACCAGCAGAGAACCTGTTGGCACACATTGCAAGATATTTACAAACATTATACAGGAACAGTGAAGCACTGCCACTTTGAAGAAATTGTCATTGCCTTCTGCAAGCAGATAATAGCATTTCAATGGGGCCTTCAGTAGAGTGGATTCAGCCTTCTTCAAAAGAGCCTTTAATTAGATTCTGCCCCATGGAGGACAGAATTCAGATTCATGAACTAAGAAACATGGCCCTAGAAAAGAAGATGTAGTCCTTAAAAAAAAACATGCTCTGTTGATTACAATTTTTGATATTCCAGTAATGCGGCCTCTACCAAGTTCTTCAGCAAGTAAATGTTTTTTTCTTTATTGGATATCATATCATAATTTCAGCTGCAGCTGGCCAATCACACTTCTGTGGATTTGCGGTGCAATTCTGAAAATAATTTTTCTTATATTTCCTAGATTCAAGTGCAGTAGCATTTTTGGGTATCAGCCTTTGAAAGTCAAAGCTCCCTTCATCAGATAGCTCTGAAATTAGTAATCTTCAGATGAAGGGCTTTGTCCCCTTGCTCACATCTTTCACTTTATTTGGGTAGTGATGATCAGGTGGTTCTGACTAACAGGAAATTGGTCTGGTTCTCATGTGGTTGACATTGTAGGTTGCAGTTTTCTTCTGTTGGGGGGGGAGGTAGATGGCATATTAAAAGCAGCCATTGTTTGATAGACAACATCCTTTCTGTTTCTGTTTGCATTTCATTTGGTTTCACTCAGGATATACATTTCAGGTATGACATGGAAATCAAAATTGAAAAGCACATGTTTTAGCTGTAGTCTGGAAAACAAATCATGGGGTTTACAAGTCTATAAAGTTCAGATGTTTTATGCTACTTTTAAAAACATCTGAAGTCATATATCATGAGTAGTTGCATTTATTTGACATTAAATCTCAATGTCATTTGAAAGTCAATGCTTGAACTTGGGCCTGCAATTTACTTATTAATTGGCTGTGACCAGTAGGAGAGGGGGGATGCTTATGTCATATTGGAACCAAGATCCAATGGCTAAGCAATTTTGTATAATTTTCATGATTTATTGGCATCTTAAAACCTTGGTATAATATTTACTTACAGAAATATTAAATGTCAGTTATTTAAAATGATTTATCACAGGCATGAGAAGTTTTTGCTCCCCCACCCCTCCCATGACTGATTGGAGTTAAACATCTTTTCCTTCTCCCTGTATCTCCAGAGGTAAAGACCGTCTGTTTGAAGCGTCTGGCATTTTCATTGCGTGGTGGTGCTATGTACTTTCCTCCATTTTGGTTAAAATATGAAACTGACTAGTAAATGGGAGAAGTGCTGAAAGTACCCCCTCTGCTATTGTGCTTGGATACACAACTTGTATTAAGTTGTGCACTGTTTTTGCTTGTGTACTGTTATGTGAGAGCCACTAATTGGCATAGTAGTTTAGGCAGTCACTAAAGTAGCAATTTTAAATCACTTCTTTAAAAGATAGGTTGATTTAGCAGAGGTACCACATATTATCAAAATTGGTTTCCTGTTGGGCTCACTGACTCCTGAAAATAATTGCTGAACTAGCATGGTAAATGCTTAAGTTTAATACTGGTATATACAACTTGTGACTCTGGTGTTTTATTGTGTCTTGTCAGTTAATTTGCTTAAAAGCTCTCATGAAATCTAGTTGCATGATGGTGCTGTACTTTTGCAGTTCTTAGCAGGCAGCAGAATGATGTTTTTCTGTCCCCTCATAGGTCACCATGTACAACTGGTGGACTGCATTCAGTTTGGTGGGTCACTAGTGCAGCAGGCCTTGCTACTTATCTATTTTGTGTTGAAGCAAGTCAGTACGTGTAAATTGTGTCCACGTTGTGGAAAGTCTCTAAACTGGGGTGGCCTTGAGTCTGAGGAAGGCAGTATATTATGGCCTTGGGTACATAACCAAGGAATGTTATTAATATATACATACACACACACACACACACACACACACACACACACACACACACATATATATATATATATAAATATATATATATATGTATGTATATTAACTATCAGATACCATTAAAATTGCTCTGGTGGATGCTAATCAATGAGACTTTAATAGATGTTTGGGATTATTAAAACTCTTACTACATGCTGTACTACAGAACCACATTATTATGTCACTGCATATAAAATTTTGATTATCCCTTTCTCTCATCCACTTTAAACTTTATGTAAATCAATGTGAGTATCCATGTTCCCTTTCACGCTGAAGAGCGAACATTATCATAGTCTTATTATAGTGCTGGAAACAGGACTGATAGGAGGTGTTGAGGGGGCTGCCTAATACTTTGCTCTGAGCCCTCTTGGGAGTGCACATATATAAACTAAGTTTTCATTTTAAAGCTTGATGAGAGATTGCAGTCCTCAGAGACAACCCATGCACCACTGGCTTAATTCCAGATGGCTTTGCTAAAAATAAATCTTCAAACTGGAAGTATTTACCTTGATTTTAAACTCAAGTTAGTTAAACTATTTCTTTCTTCCCCTGGAACTCTGAAGTGTTATACCAGAAGGCCTCCTGGGCCATCTTTGTTTTCCTGAAATGCCTTTGAGCCTTATGGAGGTCTGTATTTTGAAGAGAATATCTTTGGCCCATTTACTGTTGGTTTTTAATTTATAAATTGCTTTGAGTCTCTGGAAAACTGTGGCTCACACTGTAACTGAATATATATATATATATATATATATATATATATATATATATATATATATATATACACATATACACATATACACATATACACATATACACATATACACATATACACACACACACACATATATATATATATACTAGAATTAAAGCCCATTTTATCTGCAAATAAAATGGGTGCTAGGCCCCCTGTGCCCGGGGAAGCCAGTGGGGCGAGACCTGGGGCGTTTTGCTGGCCACTGGCAGGTCTCGGGGGTCAGGAGAAGTCCACCGGGCACCCAACCACCCAGCAGTGTCCCGTGGTGTTCTCCCAGCCCCGGGACCATCCTTGCCATGGCGAGGCTAGTGCCGGAGCTGGGAGAAGGGCTGCGGGCGGCCACCCACCCACCCTGAAGGCTTGTGGAGCCTTCTCCTGGTCCCGGGAGCAGGGCGGCGGCTCCACTGGCCAGGCGGACGGCTGGGAAAGCCTTCTCTCGGCCCTCGGAGCAGGCTCGCCATGGTGAGCCTGCTCCAGGGGCCGACAGAAGGCTGTGAGCCCCCCCCCCACACCCAGAAGGCTGGGAAAGCCTTCTTTCGGCCCGCGGAGCAGGCTCGGCATGGTGAGCCTGCTCCAGTGGCCGACAGAAGGCTGTGGGCGTCCCCCCCCCCGCACCCAGAAGGCTGTGAAAGGTTTCTCTCGGCCCTTGGAGAAGGGCGGCAGGGCCCGTTCCACCCGGAAGGCTTGGAAAGCCTTCTCTCGAGCCCTGGTCCGGGGACCGAGAGAAGGCCGGCGGCGCCCCCCCACCCGGAAGGCTGGGAAAGCCTTCTCTCGCCCACTTCGCACCGCTCCCCATTGGCTGCTTGGCCCTGGATGGACACTCGGAGGGCCCAATCAGGAGCTGCTTCGCGGCTCCTGATTGGGCCCTCCGAGTTTTTATCCCAGACAGGGCCTGCCCTAACTCCTCCCCAGGTAGCCTTACCCTTTTATTAAATCCGCTCCACAGGAGCAGTTAAGGATATTTGCGTATGTGTATGTGTGTGTAGACATGCAGTTCCATTATCATCTTCTTATATCTTAAATTATGTATCCACAGTTTCAGTGCTCATGTAACAATCCATTTTCCTTGGCAACCCCCACTCCCCCTGTGAAGATGCAAGAAAACAATATTGAATAACTAGTTTATTCAATTAATCTTTATGCAGAACTATGTGATAGCATTAAATATGTTAACATATTGTCAGGTTGTGTGAGGCAGCCATTGCTTACCGAAAAGACGATGGAATGGCCAATAACCAGGACCATGACTGGGCTTCTTGATATGCTCACACCTGTAAAAGACAGAATTGTTATCCAGTGTAAGCCTTAACAGCCTGTGATCAGTACCCACTGATTTGCTGAATCACATATCCTAGCATTTCCAACCCAGTGGGAGTAGATGCAATTCCAATTCTAAATGAATGAGTCCTAAACTCTCATGGAGGCAGCTGCCAGTATCTGCTGGGTGATGGTCCAAAACTGGCACTGGGTCGGAGGCAGCCCACCTTTATGCTGAAATAGACAACTGGGCTGCAGCTCTGCATTCTCATGAACACATGAGTGGTCTCATAGAGCAAAGGTGGGGATCCCCAGGGGTTTCTAAAACCTTGTCTAACTGTTCTGTTTTGTGTGTCATAATGTGTGCCTTTTCTGTCCACAGCTGCAAATCCAAAACCTGCAGTGAGGCATGGGACACATCCCACCAGGAAGTGTCAATAGTTTGCCTATGCACTAGGTTGCATAAAAGGTTGTCAGTACCACTGCACAAAAAAGATCAGCCCGCTCAGCACTAACACAAGGCACTGGGTGTCCTTGCACCAACAGCCTCATAAACTCAAGTATAAAAGGGCATCATCAATCTTTTTGCATTGGAGTTCACACAACCAACCCTCAAGCATATGCCTAATCCTGAAATCATCTGTGGCATCTCTGTGGCCCTCTGCTTTGGCTGTGAAACCCTCTACCCTTCCACACTGCCGAAAACTGCTGGAGTTGCTCTACTGGCAAAGGTCAGATTTTGCCAACGCAGCATCTTCCCTAAACTCAAGAAACTCTTGACACTGCTTAGTATATATTGCCCATATACCTGGAGCTAAAGCTGCCATCACTGTCCTACAGGCCTCAAACTGCCAAGAGGACACTGTTTATTTGACATTGGCATTAGGGCAACATCCACGCCTGGCTTCGGTTCCCCAAAGTGGTCTACCTGCAACCAAACAAAGTATCAGCAATGCCATTATCCAACCTGGAATATGCCTAGCAAAATATTAAAGTCCAAACTGCCCAAAATGAAGGCCTGCAAAAGCTGCACAGTTGGAAGTCTGCCTGTTAAACTGAACTACATACAGCACTGCTATCATACCTTAATAGCATTACGGAATCCCTTAAAACACTACCACAGACATGCACTTACACCAATGGCCTTGGGAATAGATTCCAAAGCCATGGGTCACTGCAGCATCCACATGCACCTCAAAATTATGCCCCACCAACCAATGTGTTCTCTAAAAGGAAAGATCATTAAATTTTGAAGGAAGTCCAACCAGACATGAATATCTGCCCTGATCTGACCTGTGGCTCTGCTCTTATGAGCACACCTAACACCTCTGGTAGCATTTGCCATTCTATGTAAGAAGGCCCTCCCCAGGGCTGTAATCCTACAGCCAAAATTAAAATGCCCTATCGCTTCCTGCATCTGCTTCAATGAAACCCTGCGACTGTTACATAATTCCCTTAACAGCACTCTAACTTTTCTTAAGGAAACAACAAAGCTCCCTCCTAGCATCTATCCCTAGGCCCAAAAATGTAAGGCATTTCTCAGGGCCCTCAATCTTCTTCAGCAAAAGAAACTACCAATTCATGCACCAATTCCTTAAAATTAGCCGTAAGCTGGGAATCCTGGTTCTCCAAGAGTCTGCCACTCTTTAACCACTACACCACACTAGCTCTCTGAATAATGAAATCTGTTCTACATAGGAATTTAAACAAGTTTTTATTTAGTTATCTGTTCTCTAAATCCTCCTTTAAAAATTAGTAAATAATAAATCTACTAGTAATCAAGCCCGCTGTAATCAAAATACAGCGGGCGCTAGGCTAGGGAGCCCCCGGCAGCCACGCTGTGCACGGCTGGTGGGGGCTCCCTTGCCGGCGGCCTGACGCGTCGGAGGCGCTTCGTGCCTCCCGATGTGTCAGGCGGCCGGCAAGGGAGCAACTGTGAGCGCGGCTCGCAGTTGCTCCCTTTTTGCCAGGGCGGGAATCGGAGAAGCCAATCGGCAGGTGGTTTGCGCCTGCCAATTGGCCCCGCCGATGGTCTGTCCAGAGTAAGGGGCCAATCGGCACCCTTCCTCATCCCGGACAGAGCCCGCCCTAACTTCTCCCCCAAAGCCCTTACGGCTTTATTTAGTCCGCGGTGCCGCGGGCAGGGTTAGGATTATATATTCAGAATAATATATATGTACAGTGTGAACTCACTTCTTCAATAACCTTACAATCATTGGGGAGGAGGGGAGCAGCAGGAAAATTTGAATCACTGACCAAATGGCCACCACTCTTATCTGTACAAGATGGTGACTAATTCTCCTTGCAATATGGTGACTGTGTGCCTAAGGACAGGCTCTTTCAGCCCTGAGCACCTATGGCCATTCCAAAATACCTTCAAATCTTTTTTAAAGGCGTCCAGCACAAAAAGCTCACAAATTGAATCTATCACATCAAATCCAGCTGTCCCTTTAAATAAATACAGAAAAATCCATCTGTCTCTCAATAGATATACAATTAACTAAGCTGATTTTAAAATATGATTAGTTAAACAGCAGGTTTAAACAGCTAAGCCACTGGCAAGCACAGAGCCTCTGGGAAAAGGGGGAAATGGTAGGAAGATCTGGCATGCAAAGCAGAGCCTCTAGCACTTGGCCTGTCACCGCTTTCCCTCCCAATCATCTCTGCTCCTAGCCACCCCTCCCCCGACACCATCCTCGCTGCCTGGTGGAAGTAGGTGTGCAGACAATGCTTTTTAAAGGGGAAATTTAAATCCCCCCATGTATTTTTTAAAATTGTTTTAGATTTTTCTGCAAACCTGGAGGTTTCTCTATGTTAGAAGAAAAAAAGTACTTCCGGCCAGTTTGGGCCCAATCTGCAGATTTAGATAATTGCAGATGAGCCCACATTTGGCTGTTAGACAAGGCGCACACTGGACACTAGCAACCTCGTAACTCCTCCATGTTGTTCAGCTTTCTCAGTGGACCAAGTAAGCTAAATGCAGAGTCGCTGAGGTCTTAGATCACTCAATGTATGTCTGAGGCTTCACTGTCAAGTATTTATAACTCAGAACTCTGGCCAAACTTGCAAATTAAGGGGATTAGGTTGGAAATAAATGATATAATTGTGATCAAACTGTTCTGAATTGGCCTTCCCAGGCTACTAGACTATGTTCATCATGATATTCTTTATTTTAAACACAAGACAAAAATAGAACATGAATACAAAAGAACAAGAGGGACCACACAACTGATGATACATATGAAAAATTACTATATTATATCACTGGGTACATGGCCCCGGGTCGAGGCCAGGTGAACATCCCGTGGCCCCGGGACAACCAGTAAATTCATATCCACAGAGCGGAGTGCCCTGCGGGGGGCATAAGCAACCAAGCAGTCCCGCAGGTAGATGGGACCCAGGCCGCGTATAGCCTTAAAGGTCAATACCAGTACCTTGAATCTGACTCGGAAACAGACTGGTAACCAGTGCAGATGACAAAGCACCTGCTGAATGTGGGCCCTCAAAGGTGTTCTAGTGAGGACCCTGGCAGCCGCATTTTGGACCAGCTGTAACTTCCAAATCAAAGACAAGGGAAGGCCCGCGTAGAGCGAGTTCATAGAATCATAGAATCATAGAGTTGGAAGGGTCCATACAGGCCATCTAGTCCAACCCCCTGTTCAACGCAGGACTAGCCCTAAGCATCCTAAAGCATCCAAGAAAAGTGTGTATCCAACCTTTGCTTGAAAACTTCCACTGAGGGGGAGCTCACCACCTCCTTAGGCAGCCTACTCCACTGCTGAACTACTCTGACTGTGAAAAACTTTTTCCTGATATCTAGCCTATATCGTTGTACTTGAAGTTTAAACCCATTACTGTGTGTCCTCTCGTCTGCAGCCAGCAGAAACAGCATCCTGCCCTCCTCCAAGTGACAACCTTTCAAATACTTAAAGAGGGCTATCATGTCCCCTCTCAACCTCCTTTTCTCCAGGCTGAACATTCCCAAGTCCCTCAACCTATCTTCATAGGGCTTGGTCCCTTGGCCCCAGATCATCTTCGTCGCTCTCCTCTGTACCCTTTCAATTTTATCGACGTCCTTCTTGAAGTGAGGCCTCCAGAACTGCACACAGTACTCCAGGTGTGGTCTGACCAGTGCCGTATACAATGGGACTATGACATCTTGTGATTTTGATGTGATGCCCCTGTTGATACAGCCCAAAATGGCATTTGCCTTTTTTACCGCTGCATCACACTGCCTGCTCATGTTTAGTTTACAGTCCACAAGTACCCCAAGGTCTCGTTCACACACAGTGCTACCTGGAAGCGTATCCCCCATCCAGTAGGCATGCTTTTCATTTTTCTGACCCAGATGCAGAACTTTACACTTATCTTTATTAAATTGCATCTTGTTCTCATTTGCCCATTTTTCCATTGTGTTCAGATCTCGTTGAACTCTGTCTCTATCTTCCGGAGTATTTGCCAGTCCTCCCAATTTGGTGTCATCTGCAAACTTGATGAGTAGTCCCTCCACCCCCTCATCTAGATCATTAATAAATATGTTAAAAAGTACCGGGCCGAGCACCGAGCCCTGAGGTACCCCGCTACTCACCTCTCTCCAGTCTGATGAAACACCATTGACAACAACTCTTTGAGTGCGGTTCTCTAACCGATTCCCTATCCACCTAACGATCTGAAAATCCAGATTGCAGTCCTTCAACTTATCCATCAGAACATCATGGGGAACCTTGTCAAAAGCTTTACTAAAATCCAAGTAAATGACATCAACCGAATTTCCCCGATCCAGCAAACCTGTTACTTGGTCAAAAAAGGAAACCAGGTTGGTCTGGCAGGACCTGTTGGAGACAAATCCATGCTGACTTCCTTGGATCACCAAATTGTCCTCCAGATGTTTGCAGATCGCTCCCTTTAATATCTGCTCCATTATCTTCCCCACAACAGAGGTCAGACTCACTGGTCTGTAGTTTCCCGGGTCATCCTTCCTCCCTTTTTTGAAGATCGGAATAACATTTGCTCTCTTCCAGTCCTCCGGGACATCTCCAGTCCTTAAAGAGGTTCCGAAGATGATGGACAAGGGCTGTGCAAGTTCTCTGGAAAGTTCTTTGAGTACTCTCGGGTGCATTTCATCCGGACCAGGGGATTTGAACTCATCCAGTGCAGCTAAATGCCTCTCGACAACCTCTCTATCCATGTTAACCTGCCACCCAGACACTGTCCTTTGGCTATGGCCATCTCTAGATGTGCCTAAACACTTTGACCTGTGGGAAAAAACAGATGTAAAATAGGCACTAAGCCTTTCTGCTTTCTCTGCATCTTCCGTTAGAGTTTGTCCATCCGCACCCAACAGTGGGCCTATTGCCTCCTTCACTTTACGTTTGCTCCTCACATAGCTGAAAAATCTTTTCTTGTTACAATGGGCTTCCCTGGCCAATCTTAGCTCACCTTCAGCTTTGGCCTTTCTTATGATTGATCTACAGTGTCTAGTAACCTGTAGGTACTCTTCTTTAGAGCTCTGTCCTTCCCTCCATTTCCTGAACATTTCCCTTTTCTTTCTTAGTTCCTCTTGAAGTTCTCTGTTAATCTAAATAGGCTTCTTAGAGCTCCTGCAGTGTTTTCGTCTTTCTGGGATAGTCATTGATTGAGCATGCAATAGCTCCTGTTTGAGTAGCGCCCACCCTTCACATGCTCCCTTCCCTTCCAGCATTCTCGTCCATGGTATGACACTCATCATGTCTCTGAGTTTATTAAAGTTTGCCCTACGGAAATCCAACATCCGCGTCTGGCTACAAGCTTCCTTGGCTCCCCATCTCAAAAGGAATTCTATGAGGACATGGTCACTTCCCCCTAGGGTCCCCACCTCCTTCACCTCATCCACCAACTCTTGCCTGTTGGTCAGTATTAAGTCCAGTATGGCTGAACCTCTTGTGGGTTCATCTACCATTTGATAAATGAAATTGTCAGCCAGGCAGGTCCGAAAGTTACATGACTGAGGACGCTTTGCAGAGTTTGTTTCCCAGCACACATCTGGGAAATTGAAGTCACCCATGATGACAAGGTCCTGCCGCTTGGATATTGTCTCAAGCTGCTCACAAAGTGCAGCATCCACATCCTCTCGTTGGTCAGGCGGTCGGTAGCAGACACCAACCACCACACTGTTTGTTTTCCCCTTGCTTATTTTCACCCAGATGCTTTCCACTGTAGATATGCTCTCCTTCACTAGAATTTCCTGACAGGTATGCCCTTTCCTCACATACAGTGCCACTCCTCCACCTCTTCGATCTATTCTGTTTTTTCTGAACAGTTCATATCCATCCACCATTACATTCCAGTCATGAGAATCATTCCACCAAGTTTCTGTGATGCCTACTAGATCATACCTTTCCATCAGCATGAGAAGTTCCAGCTCTTCCTTTTTATTGCTCATGCTTCGGGCGTTAGTATAAAGACATCTGAATCCTTTTACTTTTGGTTCCCTATGAGCTGGCCTTGCCGGTTGGGCTGCCTCCGATCGTTTTCCTTCCATACACTCCCTATGTTGATCGTCTCCTTCCCCTAGTGGCTTTAGTTTAAAGCTCTCCTGATGAATCTCCCCAGGTTCCTGCCAAACACATTCTTCCCCAGTTTCGATAAGTGCAGTGCATCAGATGCTAGTAGGCCTTCCTCAAGAAAGCCTATCCCATGGTCCCAGAAACCAAATCTCTCCTGCTGGCTCCAACTACGCAGCCAGTGATTCACCTCCATTATCTTCCTCTCCCGACGCATTCCTCTTCCCTTGACAGGCAAGATTGAAGAGAATACCACTTGTGCACCCATTTGCTTGAGCTTCCTCCCCAGATCTTGATAGTCTTTTTTAATAGGAGCGATGGTATTCAGGGACATGTTTTTCGTTCCCACATGGACCATCACAAATGGGTAGTGATCCGTAGATTTGAGGAGTTTGGGCAGCCTTTCTGAAACATCTTTAATTTTCGCCCCTGGCAAGCAACACACCTCTCGGGTTAGAGGGTCGGGCCCAGCCACATGGCGATCCATTCCTCTTAGCAGGGAGTCTCCAATTACCAGTACTCTCCTTTTTTTTTTTCTTCTCAACTCCATTTCCTTCTGTCCCCGTGGCCTCTTCCCTTTGTCTTAGAGTTTGTTTTGGGACCTCTTCCCTTGTTGACCCTTGCACCTCCTCTGCAAGGGCCTGAATATTCTGGAGTTACAGAAGTCTAATCTGGAAGTGACCGTTGCATGGATCACTGTGGCCAGGTGTTCCAAGGACAGGTAGGGTGCTAGTAGCCGGGCTTGGCGAAGATGGAAAAATGCCATCCGAGCTACATTGGTGACCTGAGCCTCCATAGAGAGGGAGGCATCAAATGTCACCCCCAAATTCCTGGCAACTGGTGCAGATGTTAATTGCACCCCGTTCAGGCATGGGAGGCATGCTTCCTGGTCCTGCCCTCTTCTGCCCAGCCACAGGACCTCCGTCTTGGAGGCGTTGAGTTTCAGGCGACTCTGCCTGAGCCATCCAGCTACCGCTTCCAAACAGCTGGCAAATGTATCCGGGGTGGAGTCTGGCTGTCCGTCCATTAGGAAGTAGAGCTGGGTGTCATCCGCATATTGGTGGCATCCCAGCCCATAGCCCCGGACCAGCTGGGCTAGAGGGCGCATATAGATGTTAAAAAGTGTGGGGGAGAGTATCGCCCCCTGCAGAACCCCACAAGGGAGCTCGCAAGGGCTCAACATACTCTCCCCCATCGCAACCCTCTGCGTCCGATTCTGGAGAAAGGAGACCAGCCATTGAAGCGCAGTCCCCCTTATTCCAGCTCCGGTGAGGTGGTGTACCAATAACTCGTGGTCGACCACATCAAATGCGGCCGACAGGTCTAGAAGCACGAGAATGGCGGAGCCGCCCCGATCCAGCTGGCGCCGGATATCATCCATGAGGGCAACCAGCACGGTCTCCACCCCTTGGCCAGGGCAGAAGCCAGACTGGTATGGGTCGAAGGCCGAAGTTTCATCCAAGAAACTTAGGAGTTGGTCTGCCACGGCCCGCTCTATCACCTTACCCAGGAACGCCAAGTGCGAAACTGGGCGGTAACTGGCGGGGTTCCGCGGGTCCAATGATGGCTTTTTCAGTAAAGGGCATACCACTGCTTCCTTGAGCCCCTTGGGAAACTCTCCAGATGTTAAGGAGAGGTTGACAATCTCCCTCAAGGGGCCTCCTATCCGCTGGTCGCCCGATTTGAGCAACCAGGACAGACAGGGATCCAAGGGGCAAGTGGTCGCCCTTACTGAACCCAGTAACTTGTCCACTTCGGTTACAGAGAGCCGCCTGTAACCGAAGTAACCACCTGCATACCTCACAATGACAAATCAAGATTTTTGTTCAGAATCCATTTCCTTATACCTTTATATTGAAAACTTTCTCTTGATGTCCCTATGGATCAATTCTTTCTTAATTAATTAATTATATTTGTATATCGCCCTCCCTTCTGGCTCAGGGTGGTTTTCATATAACAAAGAGAAAGTACATATAACAAAAAGAGGTACAGCACAATTCATAAATTAAAGAAAACAATAATAACAGTGATTTTAACTGGTAATAACAGTGTGTATAACATCTAGTAACTTGCTAACTAACTATGCAGCAGTGATTCCATGGGTAGACCAGTGTGGGATTCAGTATATGGATGGGTTTTTTTGGGGGGGGCCAGTAGATGCTGGGGTTTTGGTTGGCCTCAACCAAATGCCTAACAGAAGTGCTCCATTTTGCAGGCCCTGCAGAACTGTGGAAGTTCAAGCAGGGCCATGATCTCTTCCAGGAACTTGTGCCTCCAGTTGGGGCCAGGACAGGGAAAGCTCTGGCCCTGGTTGAGGTCCAGTGTGCCTTCTTTGGGGCCAGGGATCGCCAGCTAGTTGGAGGTGGAAGAGCATAGAGCTCTTTGGGGGGTATAGGCAGTGAGGCAGTCTCTAGGGCAGTGGTCCCCAACCCCCGGCCCGGGGACCGGTCCCGGTCCGTGGATCAGTCGGTACCAGGCCGTGGATCCACCTTGTCTTCCTCCCTGGCTCCCGCCTCAGGGGCTGCCCTGCCACGCTGCCTCCAGCTCACCTTTGGTGCTCTCCAGCGGCTGCCATGGCTGGGGCTCCCCTTTGGTGTGGCACTGCGCAACTGCTGCTGGCAGCGCCCCCCAGCGGGCGGCAGGAAAGCAAGTGGAGCAAGGGTTCAGGCAGTGGTGATGACATCCCTCAGCAAAAGACTACCCCCCCCCCGGGCCTCAGTACAATTGTCAAGCGTTGACTGGTGATGAAAAGGTTGGGGACCACTGCTCTCGGGTACACTGGACCCAGACTTCATATGGCCTTGAAGCCTGATCTGGAATTAATCCGGCAAACAGTGTAGTTGTTGGAACACAGGCCAAATGTGGGATCTCCATTGTGTTCCTGTGAGAACCCTGGCCACTACATTCTGGACCACCTGTAGTTTCTGGATCAAGGATAAGGGCAGGCCTGTATAGAGTGAGTTGCAGAAGATCAGCCTAGAGGTGACTGTCGCATGGATTACTGTGGCTACGTGTTCTGGGGCCAAGTAAGGCACTAGTAGTTTGACTTGGCGTAGATGGTAGAACACCAGCTGTGCTACTCTTGTGACATGCGCCTCGCTAGAGAGGGAGGCATCAAGGATCACACCCCTGTTCCTGGCAGAGTGAGCTACTGTTGGCTGTACCTGTCCAGGGTGGGCAGTTGTGTTTCCTTGCTTGAACCCTTCCTGCCTAGCTACAGGAACTCCTTGATGGGTTGAGCTTCAGATGACTATGTTTGAGCGACCTCATTACTGCTTCCAGAAATCTGGCTAAGGCTTCTGGGGGATAATCAGAGTGGTCATCCATCAGCAGGAAGATCTGAGTGTCGTCAGCATATTGTCATTTTTTAAAGCGGTTGTGTTTTTCTGCAAGGATTATGCACTGAAAGGCAGAGTTACCATGACAAATAGTGTGTGTGTGTGGGGGGGGCATTCCTCCATTGTGCTAGACACTCATTGGCAGGCCATGGTCAGCTGCAATTTCACATGATCACCACTCTGATACAAGCTACTAGCAGAGCCTTATGGGAATTGTAGTTCATGGACATGGATACCTCAACAAGAAATATCTGTGGGGGCACACAGACTTTTGAAAACACTTCAACCCTTCCCCCTCAGAGTTATGCTGTTCCTTGTAAAGAGTGGATTGAAATGCTTGCAAATGCCTCTGAGGGTATGAATAAATTAGTTTTCTGCTGGTGTAATATTATAGGAGAGGTAGGAGGGTCTGCACTGAACAAGGGGTGTCTCATTGGTGGATGAGGGACTAGAGGTTATCCATTTCCCTCATTGGTGTACAATGGCACAGGGGAGGAGATCACAAACACACTAGCATTTATGAATGCAAAACCAGGCATTTTCATGACCGTTATAAAAGAAGGGTTGTTTTAAATCTAGTTTTAAAAACTGCTCTGAAAAGACGCAGTGGCTGCTTTGAGGGAATGCTGTGCTTAATCAAAAACAGAACTATGGTTTTTCCATGGTGAAACCAAATCCACATGCGGAAATAAAAACACCAACATCTTTTTGGACAGACTTTTTGCGAGGTTTCCTGTCATGTATAATACACCCTTGTGAGAGTAATGCTGTAGAGTTGGTTCTGCAGGTGTTGTCTTGTGGGTTTTATGTTGGTCCTTAGTTTAACTTGCTGGATTTCCAAATTTTCAACTACATCACCTGAATTTGTTGTTTCATGTTTACTTCATGCAGTACTGGCTTATCTATGTAGCACTTGTAGCTTGTATTACAGGCCCCGTGGTTCAAGGGGCCCACCCCTGCCTTGCTGGCAAAGCCCCCGAATTGAGTGACAGGGAGCTTAAGAGAGAGCACACACAGACAGAGCTTACATGTATACATCTGAGGCTTTTCTGCCCCATCCCCATCTTTAGGTACCCCCCTTTCACCTTAGTCCCACAGGAAAGTCTGGTTGCAGGTAAGACTCCAGAAGAATCCCAGAGGTTCACTTTTGTAATCTGGGGAAAGGGGAATAAATCTACATACTCACAGGAGCTGCAGAACACAACTTCTTTATAGCAACCTATAGGAATTGAAAGCTGAGGAAAAAGAACAAATTCAGAGAGTGGCGTTTCTCTCTACTCCTAATCTCTTTGCTGTCCATTTTACTACATTCGCACACACACAGGAACAAAACACAACAGGAACAAAGGGGAGGGGATGCTCTGGCGGCCTCCAATGCAGCCTGCAAAGTGACAAGGCAACCCATCCCCAAAGAAACAGACTCTCCTGCAACAAAACCCTTGAAGGGAATGCCAGCCCCCTCCCCAAATCTGGAATAGCCATTGAATGGCAAAGCTGAAGGCAGTGCAGGGTGGGGGGCTGTGGGCAGTTTGAGCTGCTGGTGTCAGCTGAGGCAGGAGGACAGCCTCTGAACTGCAATGAGTATCTGGCACATGTAAAAGGATTCTTGGGAGAGACATTGATGCTCTGGAACTGGAATCACAACCCTCAAAGAGAATGACAGTCCCCGAGTGTACTCCAATTTAAACATAAGGTTGTTTTTTACTCTAAGGAAGTTTAGAGTTCGGGATAATACTAGTAAATGTTTCCAGCAAAGTAAAGGTATCAGTTGCTTCCAGAGTTCCAAACTATCCCTGGGAAGGGTGCCCGGCTGTTACTTGTGCCACACAAAGAATAGCATCAGCTGTGCTCTGCTAGGGCCCCACTAGCTCTGGTGGTACAGGCCCCCCAAATCCTTAAACTAGGCCTGGCTTTGTGGTACAAAGAAAATGGTTATATTACTGATGGCTGATTAAAAAGAGCCAATGAGAGATGGAATTTTGCTCTTCTGTTAGTGGAGTTATGGCCATAGAACTTTAAATGAAATGAAATAGACAAATAAACAATCTTAACACCGCCTGTGGCGCCGCGGGCGCCACGGACTATATAAAAGGGTAAGGGGTTCTGGGGCGGGATGTGTCCGTGATAAGGAAGGGTCCGGATTGGACCCATCCTCTGGACAGACAATCGGAGGGACCAATCGCGCAGTTGCTCCCTTTTCCGCTGGCCTGACGCATCGGAGGCGCGAAGCGCCTCCGATGCATCAGGTCGGCCGCAAGCCAGCCCCTGGCAGCCGCGCGGAGTGTGGCTGCCAGGGGCTCCCTGCCCGGCGGCCTGACACGGCCAGAGGCGCGAAGCGCCTCTCGCCGCGTCAGGCCGCCGGGCAGGGAGCCCCCGGCAGTCCCGAGACGTCCCGTCCGCACCGGAGGGAAGCAGGGAAGGAGGCATGGCGACTGTGACCCGAAGGCTGGAGGCGGCCCCTGAGAGCATCCTGGCCGTCCCTTCTTCCCACCGCTCGGCTGATCGTCTAGCGTCGCTTTAAACCCCTCTGGCTACTGCAGGCCGAAGGAGACTTGCCCGGGAGTCAACTCCATTAAACCGCCCTCAGGAAGAGCCTGCGCAGCCCCGCTGTGGAGGGGCGTGTGCCTCCACTTCTATTTGGCCTGCAGCGATTCGGCTGGCAGAGTCGGGGAGGAGCCAGCTGCTTCCTGAGGGAATCCCCTCGAGCTGCTTTTGGCGAAGCGGCAAAAGGGAAAGCAAAGTGCTTCTGCAAGCCTCCGGAACTTTTGTGGGAGCTCGCCTCCTTCCCTCCGGAGCAGACGGGACTGCCGAGGGCTCCCTGCCCAGTGCCCTGACCCGTCCGGCCCCGCCGCTGATTGCTTCGCTGCCGACGCCCACAGCCACTTCGGGCGTCGCCAACGGCATGGTAGGCCACGCCGCCGGACTCGCGGGCCCAGCCCGAGCAGCCCTTGCCCGGCCGCGCCCTGCCAGACTCCCCAGCCTCGCTAGCGCCCGCTGCATTAAGCCTGCAGCGGGCTTATTTACTAGTAATAGCATAAAGCTGACAGGAGAGGAAGTATGGAAGATTCTACTAGCAAGGTAATGGCAGTTAAGTAAGTGGCTGAGTATATTTCTTCCTTGCTCTGTAACACCTGAGTTGTGCCAGAGGCAGGAGCTGAAGGACTCTTGAGCTGGGGGTCTTAGCTCACTGGTGGGAGGAAGATCTGCTACCCCTCTTTCTCCTATTTGTTTGTTTCTATTTTTCATTTTAGGATCCCCACTGAGAAAAAAAGTTGGGGGCAAATTAATAATAGATAGCAATTCTTGTACCATCTAAGCAAACACAGAACAGCGGTCGCACTGTAAGTATCTGCCTGATCATCATTCTACCAAAATGTGGGAGAGTACAGCAGAATCAAGATTTAAAATTGAGAACTGGGAGAGCTCAAAAAAGCTTAAACTGGGCATCAAAAAACACAGTTGCTAAAAATGTTGTTTGTTTACTGAAAAACAAGGCCTGGCCTCCACAGTGTAATTGTGGTTCTCCAAAAAGAACTTTCCCATTGGATAACTCAGATGTAAAAGGAATTCAGGGAGATCTCATTCTCCATCTGTTCCTCCTCCCTTGTAGCATGGCATTTGTTAGCAATGCAAAAGGCAGGAGATGACATTTAACAACTGTTGGTTACAAAATCCATTATCTCCATTTGGATATCCTCGAATGTCAGGAGGAAAATAAGTCAAGGTGACCTTGTACCACTACACTTGCTAGATAACTTTATTAGAGCCTGTATGGGTACAAGCTTCCCAAAGCTACTGTGTGTTATGTTACAATAAGCCACAATATCTTATCCTGTAGTTGGAGGCACTGATAAACACATCTAGGCTGGGGACTGTTTACAATAGCTTGATGTGATTATATATAATTATTTTCTTTTTGCATAACACATAGTGCTAAAGGTCAAAGCCTTTCTTGTGCAGTTGAAAATACGCTTTGATATTAAGGCATGCAATTAATCTTATTATTCTAGTAATTCTTTAGTCCATGTTGATATTTTGGCTGAAAATGTCCCAAAATACAGGAGATATCCTTTCTTATCCTTATCCATGGCCCTGCCTCTACACCTCCTGCCCTCCCTCCCTGGACGCTAGCCACGTTCCTCTCAGACACGCCAGAGACAGAGAGAGACACACAGAGCCCTGCCAGACCGAACACGAGCCCTCATTCCCTCCTATCGCTCCTGCTGTGAGGAAAGCAGAGAGAGACACAGAGAGAGCTGCCCTAAGCTGCTGACAGACACAGAGAGAGCTGCCCCTGCTGCAACAGAAGGAGAGACAGACAGACAGAGAGAGCAGCTCCTAACTGCACACCAGCCCTCCTTCCCTCCTACAAACCAGCCCTAATTACCTGCTATGCCTTCTGCTGCGAGGCAGGAGACATGCAGCAAGAGGGGGGGGGGGAGAGAGAGAGAGACAGACAGACAGACAGACAGACAGAAAGAGATCTGCACCTCCCAGTGTCCCCTGGGTCCTAGCGCCCATTACATTCCTGCTTGCAATGGGCTTTCTTGCTAGTTTGGAAATAATTCTGAGCCCCCAATATTAGGTGAGTAATCAGGTGAGTAATTCTTGCATAAGAATTCCTGGGGGCCCCAGATGCACAATTGCATCTGCATAACAAAATGGATGGAGAGGTCATGTTGTGCAGAGTTTATGTGGATTACCTACAACAGATGTAGAATAGAATAGAATTACAGTGTTGGAAGGGGCCATACTAGCTATCTAGTCCAACTCTCTGCTTAATGCAGGATCAGCATAAAGCATCCATGAAGCATTAAATGTACGCTGTAATGTGGAAAAGCATCTAGATGCCCATCTTTATCCATCCTTCATTTACTGGAGCTGCAATCATGAGCCTTGCTGTTGTGAATCAGCCTGCTGACATCTGCATGAATGAGGAAGAGATGGAGGGTTCCCAAAGTGGACAGCATGCCCTGCCGAGTGATGAGTTTTGGGGCAGTAGGGAGCAGCAGGCTGACTCTTCCTGCTGCAGCTGCATTTCCCTAGCAAGTGACATTCCAAAGTGGCTTGCCTTTGCCTGTCTCTGGATAGCAGCGACCCTGGACCTCCTTTGTAGTATCCCATCCCAGTGATGACCAGGGCCTACCATGCTTAGATTCCTGAAGAGAACAGCTTCAGAAGTTGTGCTGGATGGGATCACATTTCTGATGAGCTCCTTCCCCTCCTCAAACTCTGTCCTTCCCAGACTCCATCCCAGATCGGTAAGAATTTCTTAACCTAAGGTTGACAACCCTTCCCCAAAAGTTTCCATATTTGAAAGGCTAGAAAAGCCTTTTCCTGCTTGCTCCTGGCCATGGGATTTTCCATTGCTTGCTTCTCTCTCTTTCTCTCTTTTCCCATCTGCCTTTCTTTTTCTTTCTTTTCCCATCTGTCTTTCTGCACAATGACAGCCCAAAGTGGTTTTTACAAAAGAATTTTACAAATAAACTTATCTGAACATATAAGTACAACAGTAAGAGAGTGCTGGGATGAGTTAGCACTTATCGTCCCAGCTGTCCCATCCCTGATTTTCTGTCTCTTCAATGAAGGGTGTCCCGCTGGTGAGTGGGAACTGGAGGGAGGGCACAGGGCCTGGGACTGTGAGCCTTGTGTGGGTGGGGGGAGAAGGATGGAGGGAAACCCCCCACTAGTCCTCACCTCCACCACAAGCAGCTGTGGGTCACCAGGCCTCAGTGATGCTGCAGGGGCCGTGGGGGGAGAGGGCAAGCCAGTCCCCACCAGTGTTCCCACCGCCTCCCCAAAAATGCTCGCTGAGTGCTTCAGTCCATCGCCCCAGTGAGCATTTTCAGGGAGGTGGGGGGAGGCATGGAGTCCCTGCCTGTACTTCCCGTTGCCACCCCAAAAACACTCAGCAAGCCCTATGGAGGCTTTGGAATCCCTACCAGTGCTTCATCTCCCCTGCCCCCCCCCCCAAATGCTACGGGCTTTTTTGTTAGTGTATATATATTGCTGTACAACAACCAAAAAAGAAGTGTAGGCAATATAGTGTGTTTTCAATTTGCAGTTGACCAGTAAAGTGATATGTGTGGAGGGGGGCACTTAGGGATGTGACCTGGGAGACAAGGGGGCAATAGCCTTAAAAGGTTTGGGAATCGTTGATCTAGATTTAGCACTGGGGCACTGGTTACTACCTGTAAGTCCACTGCAGGTTACTGTCATCTGTCTGACCCCACACAGCTGTTTATCCTGCACAGTAAAAAGATTATTTTTACTGCTCCCTTAAATATGGAGAGGATATATCACTTTTAAAGATGTGTATTGTAGTATTGGTTCAATGTGCTAGGAATTCAGAATGTGCTGGTCTGTTTTAGCATGAAGCAGCTGTAGACTTATTGCACTAAAAGGAGAACTACAGTTCAGTCCATGTAATGGACCTGTTAATGGTTGCATATCAGTTCCCCCCTGTAGTCCTGGTTTCAACCAGGCCGGGAGGCTGGCAAACCACTTCCCTTAATGGCCGAACCTGGGATTGCTCTCCAAGTTAATTAGGCTTTGGCTTTTTGCCATATAAGGCTGTGGAATGTCCGCTGATCTCTTGCTAGGGGTTTCGTATGACCTGACCTATTGGGTGCACACACGCTCCTCAGGAATGTTCTTTGTCTACCTCTGTATAAATAAAGCTGTGCCATGTGCTCGGGGGGCCTTTTTACCGCAACTGCCTGCTTCGTGTGTTCTCTCTGGCCATCAGCCTGCGGGCGGCCCGTAAGGGCCCAATACCCCCCTTCTCCTTCCTTGATATGATGTCTTATGGGAGACTTTGCTATAATGCTCAAATATGGTTAGCTGAGAAAGGTAGAGTTTGATTCATCATCACAATCCAGGGTTCTAAATCAGGAATAAGCTACTGTTTAGAATCCCAAATTGTAGAGAAGAAACAAGGCCCAGTTTGTCCAGGTATCTGCATTTAAACTTCTCAAGAAATTGGGGTTCAATTGAACTTATCTGAAAGGAAGAAATAGTCAGTTGTGTTTTTCATACAGGGAATGGGGGATGTTTATACTTGTGCATTTCTAATGTTTTAAATACTTGTTGCTGATCTTGAGATTGAAATGAAAAAGCTGCTTTTCCCTATATCTTGTGTGTAATTTGTTCCCCAAACTATTTGCTGGATCTTACCATGTTGATGGAAAATATTTGTGCTTTGAAATGCGAATGGCCATCTATTAGGTGACTTTATGTTGATTAAAACTTTTCTGGAAGTGCTTACATAATTGAATTATGTTTAGCTCATATGTTGTGTTTGTTATTCAGTACATCAGTCATGTACTTTTCTAATTCAATTATAGTGCACAAATAATCCTATAAACTCATATTTCAGAAATAATTTGTGGAATTTAAAGAGCATTTAGAGAGTTCCTGAAGACTCTACATGAATTCTAACAGAGAATTTCTAAGAGCTCTTACAATATACTAATTAGAATTTGTGCATGTCAGTCTAGGCTTCTGTAATCATTAAGCATATCTCCGTTTATGACTTAACCTTTTGGAGTAACGGGTCACTCTCAAAGTGATATGCAATTGCCAGTTTCACAAATCACTTTCCCCATTTCCTTAATTTATACATTTTATTAAAGATTATCATTAATAAAATAGAATAAAACAAAGTCCTAGAGTAAAAAGGGAGAAAATAAATTAAAAAAAGGGGGGGGGGGGAAATACAAAACAAAATAATGTTAACTTTCCCCATTTCCATAGCAGTTTTCTTTGTGCTGCTCAGCTAAGTGGTGGAGGGGAGAGCAAAGGAGATAGGGATATTTCTCTTCACAGTGGGAAACGCAGCCTCCCTTTAGCTTGCTTCCTGCTTATCTTGAAGCCAAGAGTGGCTTATATCATTATATTCAGAGACCAAGACTCAAAATAAACAACATTAGTGTTTGGGCTTGCTTTTAATTGCACATGTTCAGCTGCTCACCTTCTATGTTCACATGAGATTTTGTCTTATTTGTTTGTTTTGTTAGGGACCCAATAGGGGCCCAAAGCGGCTTGCACTGGTTCCCTTTCTTCTGTTTTATCTTTGCAACAACCCCATGCGGTAAGTTAGCCTGAGACTGTACGATTGGTCCTAAATCAGCCGATAAGCTTCCATTGTAGAATGGGTTTTTGAACCAGGATCTCCCAGATTCTAGTCCAGCTCTCTAACCACGACACCAAACAAGAGTAAATCCTATTTAGTTCCTGGTGGTTTGTAATATTTTTATTAGTTGGAAATATTACAGTGTTGGAGTAGTCTCCCCTTACTTCTAGGCACAGCTGTGTCCTTCAACAGGTGCAGAAAAGTAACAGTTTTAAATTGTAGGAAGAATATTTATATCTCATAAAGCCCCATGCACACAACTGTGTTGGTATACTCAGACCACTTAACATTGTATGGGGGCCATTGTAGGGGACTTTTGCTTTTATCACTCTGTTTTATGGGTGTTTTTTTTTAATGAGAGCAGCCTGTTAGATTTGGTTTATAACATGGAGCTCATTTAGTTGAATTGTCATAGCAGTGACTTATTTGCTGGCTCTCCAAGGTCAAGCTAGTTCAGACAGGAAGTGTGACTCCAATGTGTCTGCTAGCATATTGTCATAAGAAATGACTTCGGCAGAACAGAAAAGTGTAAGCGTCTGTGTTGTTTTAATGTTAGAAATTTTACTTCAGATAAAGTTAGTTGAATTGTGTGTGCATTGAGGGGGAGAAACTTTATGCCAGAAATATGGCAGTGTTTTTATCCTCACATCAAGTTTTCAGTATCCTTTCTGCATCTGTCCACACTTTGCTTAGGTCCTTTAAGTGAATGTACTTTCAGTGAAGGTTGTAGTGCTGCAGGGTTTCCAAAAAGCTGCCATCATCACCTGGCTTGCCCTTACCTATTTAGACACCCTTCCTTTGAGTATCCCAGGTTCCTACCCAACCTGCTTTAACATTAAAAGAATTTTTAAAATTGCATTATGCTCCATGTATATTAGAATGTGTGAGAGTTAGCCCATTTTTCAGTGTTGAGATTGTGGCTGCTATCAGAAGTAAACAGCCAGACTGGAAGTGACACTGGGCTCCCAATGAGAGGACAAGACTCATCCTTACCATCAAAGCCTGCAAAATGCAGTGGGAGCCCGTAGGAAGGGAATAACAGGCACCACTGAAGAATCTTGGACAGACCCATGGCAGAAATAGTTGTCAGCTCTGGGTTGGGAGATGCCTGAAGAATATGGGGGTGGAAGCTGGGGAGGGAGAGACCATAATGCCATAGAATTCACCTTGCAAAGTGTCTGTTTTCTCCAGGGGGACTGATCTCTGTTATATGGAGATCAGTTATAATCCCAGTTGATCTCTGGACACTTCCTGGAGTCTGGCAGGAGAAGGGCAGACACAGTCAATGTGCTAGCACTCAGTAAAACTCAGACGTGACCTAGGCATGTGTAGAGCCACAGAAACCCAGGGGGCTCAGGTTGTAGTAGTCCAGTGGCCAGCAATGAGGCCAGACGTGGTCCAGCCCAGGAAAAGCCCAATAAGGTGGGCAAGTCACCAGAGTTCCTGTACCAGAGTGAAAGGACAAAGGGCACTTACATAGAGCAGCAGGGCTGAAGGACTGGGTACTCAGATCCCAGAAAAGAGTTCTTATCTGGGAGGAGGGATCTCCATGGGTGGGAAGGCTCAATGGATTGAGGGATTTATGGGGGCATCAACAGCTGTAAAAGAATGGTGTGTATATTGAAGATGAAAAACTCAAGCCCAGAAGGAACCACAGAAGTCCACAGGAGACATCATGACAGAGATCAAAAGTAGATGCTTCAGTACTTCCCTGAAAAGGTTATTTGTGAAAACATATACTCCTTTTCAACTATGTGGGCTGTAATATTTCTCCTATGTGCAGAAACTGTCGTAAAATTGCCAAATGGGGAGGAGGAATGCTTTCTGAAATATTTAATATTAATTAAAAATGAATACTTTTCTCAGCTCTGGTTAGCTCTAGATATAGAAAAGCAGAGATGTGTGGGGTGTAGGTGGGAAGAAAAAAATAGAAAAAGTGGAACAAGAAGATATATCTTTATTTTCTCCCTTCCATTTTTCTAGTAAAAAAAAAACACAAATTTGAGGCAAAATGGAAGAAAACAACTTAAGTAGTTTTCTTAGCATAAATAGTTAAATGCTTCTGAAGATGATATTATAAAATATTATTCATTTATTGTATGACATGCATGTAATGCAGCCAGGAGATTCTAAGGCTGCCTGGCAGCCAGGCAGGAGATGTTTGGAGGTGTTTTGCTATTGCCTGCCCCCATGTCACAGCCCTGGTATTCCTTAGAGATCACCCTTCCAAGTGCTAGCCAGGGCTGACCCTGCTTAACCCTGCTTAGCTTCCAATATCTAGCGGGATCAGGCTTGCCTGGGCTATTCAGGTGGAGTATAAAATATTATATCAGCTACTCTGACATACTGCTATAAATAACACCATAATGGTATGACAAACTATTACTTTCAACTCATTCCAAGCTTTAATTTTTTTTAAAAGAAAGTGAACTCTATCCTTTTTAGTTTTGGAGTGATAAGGAAGAAATTATATATAACATTATTGTGTGGCAATGATGTATAGATTGCCAATTATTTAAAAAATAACTCCACCCCCCAACACAAAAAGTCTCCATCCTCTAGTGATGTGCACATTTGACAATAAAAAACAACTTGGAAAATCATCACTGTGTGGAAGTGGCATAACTCTGGAAACTGCAACAGCTGTAGTGACCAAACAACATTAAATTCAGATCAGGGTTTTTCTATCTGTTACCTTAAGTTTCATTTGGATAGATTCAAATGGGTAGCCGTGTTGGTCTTGCACTCGAAAGCTCACACCTTGAATAAATCTTTGTTGGTCTTAAAGTTGCTACTGGACTCTGATTTTCTTTTCATGTTTGTGCTTCACTTTTAATTTTGCAGTACTAATTTTTTTTTGGGGGGGAGCTCTATAAACAACGGTAAAAATTATCATGAATCAATATAATGTAGCTTTATCAGAAAAAAGATTGGTGTCATTTGTTCAACCAATTTCTGTGTAATAAGTACAGAAACTGGTACCCCCCCCCATGAAATCTGGTGGTAGTGAGTGAGTACTAGTTTCCTCCACCTCCCTGTAGCTGAGGTGGCGGATACTCGATGATTAGTATTGCCATCTATTGCTGTTATTGTTGTTATTGTTTAATTGGTTATTGTAATTTATGTGATTGTTATGGATTTTAAGGGAGGTGTTTTTATGTGAGCCACCTCGAGCCTTTGGGGAAGGCGGGATATAAATAACAACAACAACAACAACAACAACAATAATAATAATAATAATAATAAGTATTGTGTATCCCATACTGTTTTATTTCCTTTGGGAAAACAATGAAGGCCAATGGTTCATATTAATATTTTAGCTGGATATCCATATAGGCTTTAAACCTAAAATGTACATTGGCAATCGTTGATTTTTTTTATTGCAATTCATCTTTCAGAAATCACAGGTGCTCAGAGATTTTCACAGAGGAAGGGATGTGACTAATGCTCTTTCTACTGCTGTTTTGCTTGGCATAAATATTTGATTCCATGATAAATCATCTGTTCTCCTTCAGTGAGGCTGAAGTCATCCAGGCTGGTTAGGTCATTGTTCCTGCTTGCTCAGGTAGGGCATTCAAATGTAAATTTTTTCAGAGGCCGCCTTCCTAAGCGACCTGAGGCTGACTAGCCAGTCTGGATTGCCCTACTGCTGAGGTAGGAAGCATTCGAGCCCTGCTCTTCAGCTTTTCCACCATTAAGGCCTAACTTATTTCCTTTGGACGAATTGCTGGGACAGGAAAGAGAACTCACCCACTGGATTCCAGCTTTGAAGGGAGCTATGTGCTAACTCAGAGCCTTGTTTAGAAGAACGATACTTTACTTTCCATGGCCGGAGTTGCGGTGGCGCAGGATGTACCTCCTTTGTTCCAGGACCCCGGCGCGCCCACGCAGGAGTAGCAAGCGTTGCAGGGCAACTCGGCTCCACACCATTCGCCCAGCCCAAGCAATGGAGTGGCATCAGCGGAACAACTCCCTCGTCCTGTGGTGCGCGAAGACCGGCGCGAAGAGGAAGCGCGCTCCACAGGACGAGGACGGTAGAGCCGCTTCTAAGGATGCTGGCTCCCATGGGAAAAAAGCACCAGATGCCCAGAGGAATGTCGGGGGCGCTGCTCCAGCTGGTGGGGCCAGGCATTCTGGGGCCCTACCCGCCCAACGGTCGGGACCCGGATGGGCAGAGATCAGCCAAGGGGAGCCCAAAACAGCGCAGGAGGCCATCAGGGCCGGCGAGCCCTGTGGGTAAGCCGCAAGCTCCAGGCGGTGCGGGCGCAGGGGGGTCACCTGGAGCCCCGGGCCATAATTCCCCACCCCCAGTGCGACCCGGACATACTGGCTCGGCTGGAGGACTTTGGCTGCAGAGGCGACCGCCATTCCACGATGGCGCCTCCCAGCCACAAGGGCCCAGAGCGCCAGGCCGGGAGAGAGCCCGACACCCGGAAGGCAGGAAGAGGGCAAAGCCGCAGCCCCATGGGCCAGGATAGGTCCAGTAATCATAGGTCTGGTAATCACCGGAACCGAGCCCTATGCGGGCTGAACGGGGGGAAGAATGCCAACAAGAGAACACCGGGGCAGCACTAGATGGGCGGAGGAGGATCCCAGGGAGGAGCGCACGTTCCTAGATTACAGCAAATCTGTTCGCTGGTGCAGATTCAAGGATAGGTACCTCAGGGACAAGGAGCCCAAGCGCTCCAGCAGTCCAGCCACCGTTCCCCCTCGGAGGGCAGGTCTGGCACCTCCGTAGTGGAAACATTGTCAGATCTAGAAGAGGGTGAACTTTCTGGGGAGGGGGAAACCCTAACAGTAGCGGACAATTCTACCCGTCTGTTTCAAGCGGACCACCTGCAGCACCTGCTGCCGAAGGTCATACCTATGTTGAATTACAATATGGAGCATGAGGAGAAGCCCAGATCCAAGGCCTCGGCTAACCTGGATTCTAGGGGCTTCAAGAAGCCCAGACCGGTGGAAACAGTGCACCCCTTCCCGGATAACTTTGATGAGGTCATCAAGACGGAATGGGCATTGCCAACAGGGGGCACAACGCTATCTTCGGTGGCCAGAAAGCTCTACACCTTATCTGACGAAGCCATGGCAGATCTCAAAGTCCCTCTGGTGGATTCTACCTATGGGGGCGGTGCTCACTAAGGATGGAGGAAATGCCCTCAAGGACTCAGTTGATCGTCGCAATGAGCACACCCTGAGGAAGACATTTGATGCTTCGTCTATGGCTATCAGAGCATCGGCGGCACTCTCGAACTTCACCAGGGCCATTGTCATCTGGACAGACGACATGTTGAAGTCATCAGATCTGGCTGCGTCTTCGACTTGCCAAACTATCCTGAATATCAAGAGGGCTGCGGAGTTCACGGCGGATGCCTCTCAAGACGCTATACAGTTCTCAGCCAGAGCACAAGCCGCCAGCATCGCCATCAGGCACAACATCTGGCTCAAACATTGGAAGGTAGACACCATTTCAAAGAGCACTCTATCATCAGCCAAGTTTTCTGGAAGGCTGTTGTTCAGAGAGTCAAATTTGGACCAGGTTCTCGTGGAGACCAAGGACAAGAAAAGAGCCATGCCAGCATCCCACAGCCATAGTAGAGACAGGGATGGAAAACCTAGACAACAAAAGTCCTTTCATTCCTACAGGACTCAGGGCAGAAGTCGGGATCCCCGAGACTTTAGATCCTATTGCACCAACAAGTACCGCACTGCCTTTGCGAACAGACAGCCACAACAATTCCGGCAGCCTAAGGGCCAACAGCCCAGAAAACAGTCCACCTGACTCTGTAGTCGGGGGTCGACTCCATGCATTTCGGGGGGCATGGAGCGGCTCCACATCGGATCGGTGGGTCCTCAATATCATTATGAGGGGCTACCACATAGAGCTCACCGGAAACCCCCTGAATCGTTTAGTTGTGTCACCAATTCCAAAGTCGCCTTGCAAGCGGCTCCAGTTGGCCAAGGCCATACAACATCTGCTCAACATCGGGGCCATCGAGGAGGTCCCAAAGAACCAACGACACACCGATGTACTCTGTCCTCTTCATAGTTCCCGAAAAGTCTGGAGAGTGGCGGGCCATCCTGAATTTCAAGGCACTCAACGTATGGGTCCAAAAACGGAAGTTCCAGATGGAATCACTGCAACACATCCTGCAGACTACAGAGATCAGACATGCTGACATCCTTGGACCTACGAGAAGCCTACCTTCACATACCGATTCATCAGGATTCTTGCCACTATCTCCGGTTCTTTCATGCAGGGTGCCATTATCAATACAAGGCTCTCCCGTTCAGTCTGTCATCGGCCCCTCGCGTTTTCACCAAGGTCATGGTGACGCTGGTGGCACGCTTATGCCAGTGAGGAGTACCTAGACGACCTGCTTCTGAGAGCTGGGAATGCCGAGGACTCACAGCGCATCACTCGTCTGACCAGTCAGTTTCTCGCCGAACACGGTTTTCTGCTCAACAAGGAGAAGAGCCATCTCACCCCGTCACAGGTGTTTCAACACCTGGAAGCCACGCTCTGTACCACGCTCTGTACCACGTCAGCTCAAGTGTTTCTACCTACGGAGAAGCAGACGAGACTAATGCGGCTAACCACGAAGGTTATTGAGGCAAAGCAGACAGACCTCATGAACCTAGCCGCTTTACACAGCCTCATGATATCCACAATAGACATTGTGCCATGGGTACGTTTGAACTACAGACCCCTTCAGTGGGCTCTCCTCCCTTTCCAGAAGGACATCGCCAGACGGAGGTTGAAAAAACTGGTCCTAACACCACGCACTCGCCAAGAACTACACTGGTGGACGCGAGCACACAACCTTCAGTGCAGCACAGATTTCACCCAACCGCCACAGGTAGTGGTGACTACCGATGCAAGTCAGCGGGGTTGGGGGGCCCTTTGCCAGGGAAGGACTACCCAAGGAGGCCCAGCAGAGCATAAACTGGATGGAGCTCCGTGCGGTACCGCCGGACATCATAGACATCATGGTTCAGGCCCGAAGGCCTTCCACCAGACGTATATATAACCACACATGGGCGTTGTTCTGCCATTGGGTGGCCACGTCGAATGCCAATCCAGTTCAGCCCTTGTACAGGGACATTATTTCCTTCCTGAATGACAGCAGAAAGCTGGGCCTCAGGGCAAGTACGCTGAGAAGACAAGTGGCTGCGATCAATGCTACCCTGGGCCTAGACCATCACAGGTCTTTCTCAACAAATGTTTATGTCAGGCGTTTCCTTAAGGGCGCTGCGCAATTGGACCCACCGGTCATCCATCGGTTTCCCACATGGAGTCTTCCGGTCGTCCTACGAGCCCTCACTCTACCACCCTTCGAGCCCATTCGACACGCAGAGCTGAATATTCTGACCTGGAAGGTCGCCTTCCTGGTACCTATAACGTCTGCCAGGCGCGTTTCCGAACCCGCAGCTCTTTCCTTCAGGAGGGAGCTGTGCACATTCGAAAAGGGAGCGGTCACACTGACGACCAACCCAAGTTTCATGCCTAAAGTGCGCTCCACCTTCCATTTGGATCAACCAGTGGTTCTACCATCGTTCTTCCCTAAGCCTTCGAAACCGAGAGACAAGGAGCGTCACACTCTGGATGTCTGCAGGGCGCTCCGGATCTACCTAATGTGAACAGCAGGCTTCTGCTGCTCAGATTCACAGTTTGTGTCATATAGGACCCAGAGCATGGGCAAGAAGGTATCGGCATCAACCGTGGCATGAGGGGTAAGACTGTGCATTAGGAGGGTGTACGTAGCACAACACAAGGTGCCCCCTACAGGGGTCACAGCTCATTAGACGCACTCTGCCGCGACTTCAGCAGTCTTCATTGCCAGAGTATCAATCACGGTTATCTGTCAGGCGGCAACCTGGTCCTCACCTTCTACCTTCGTGAGGCACTACCGCATAGACCAGGCAGCCTCGGACGAGGTGGCTTTCGGCCGACAGGTTCTCCGCAAATGCAACTCGGACCTAAGGTCTTCAGCCCACCCTGAAGAGGTGCTTGGGTACAGCTAACCAGCCTGGATGACTTCAGCCCCACTGAAGGAGAACAAAACAATGGACTCACCTGAAGGTTTCTTCTCTTCAGTGGGGCGAAGTCATCCACATTCCACCCACGGGAAAAGGTGATTGCCAGGTGTGTGGAAATCCTGGTACCAGTTGCATTTGCCACAGAAAATGGCGATTTGGACGCTAGTCCTGACAGAGGACGAAAAGATTATTTACATGTACATATATTTTTGCAGCAGGGCTTGGATAAGACTGGCTAGTCAGGCTCAGGTCGCTCAGGAAGGCGGCCTCTGAAAAAATTTACATTTGAATGCCCTACCTGAGCAAGCAGGAGCAATGACCTAACCAGCCTGGATGACTTTGCCCCACTGAAGAGAAGAAACCTTCAGGTGAGTCCAATGTTTCATTCCTGCTTGAAGATAAGCCCTGGATGATTGTAAAAACCCATAGGTGCTCAATAGCCACAAGAAAAGGCCTATGAAGCCTTTGTCATGATGCTGATGATTAATTTGCTAAGTTCTGCTGGGAGTTAACTAGTCTGTGTTTTGTTATCAAGCTATTCTTGCTTACAACTGGCCTTCATTCTTAGTTAAGAAATAGCATGATAGTAATTAATCTGTAGTACTTGGCCTCCTTGTTAAAATTTAGCATTAATATCAGTCAGTGTTTGGGTTGCCAACCAGGTGAGGCCTGGAGATCTCCTAGCATTTCAGCTGATTTCCAGATTACTGAGGTTGGATCTCCAAGCAAAAATGGCTACTTTGGAGGGTGGACTCCATGGACTCAGAGCTCAGACAACTGAGAGCACGTGGAGAGAGCTACTGGGGAGAGTTGCTGCTGACCAGGTGAGGCTATTGTTCTGCCTGGGTGAGGTGATTGCTGGGTAATTGTTGGGAGGCTTAAAAAGGGCTGCTCCTCGCCAGAGGCGCGAGCCAAAGGGCGAGAGACAAAGGGCTCTTGGCCTGTGGCTCTTAGCCTGGGGTTCTTGGCCAAGCAATTAGAATCAGTAGATTATATCAGTCGATTACATTTCCCTAGTACTTCCACTGCCTAGACATTACAATGGACCTCCAGGACACTCATCCCATCATCTGCAGTGAGTGTGACATGATTGCCTTCCTCCCAGAAGACAAGATGGACTACAGCTGCCCCAAGTGTAAGCTGGTAAGACTTTTGGAGGAAAAGATTAGGGGACTAGAAAACAGAATTATTACTCTGACCCAAAGTAAGAAAGGGGAGGAGTTCATAGTCCAGAGCTCTGCAACTTGGAATAAAGAGAATACAACTAGTCCTGAAGAGGATAAGGAGATTGACTACAATAGGGAGCCTCTGCAGGCAGTTCGGAAAAAGACTGAACGGCGAGGGGTGAGACAGTTCTCGGGGCCTTTGGAGCTCCAGAATAGATTTCAGGCCCTTGCAGAGGAGGTGCAAGGGTCAACAAGGGAAGAGATCCCAAAACAAACTCTAAGACAAAGGGAAGAGGCCACGGGGACAGAAGGAAATGGAGTTGAGAAGAAAAAAAGGAGAGTACTGGTAATTGGAGACTCCCTGCTAAGAGGAATGGATCGCCATGTGGCTGGGCCCGACCCCCTAACCCGAGAGGTGTGTTGCTTGCCAGGGGCGAAAATTAAAGATGTTTCCGAAAGGCTGCCCAAACTCCTCAAATCTACGGATCGCTACCCATTTGTGATGGTCCATGTGGGAACGAATGGCATGTCCCTGAATACCATCGCTCCTATTTAAAAAGTCTATCAAGATCTGGGGAGGAAGCTCAAGCAAATGGGGGCACAAGTGGTATTCTCTTCAATCTTGCCTGTCAAGGGAAGAGGAATGCATCAGGAGAGGAAGATAATGGAGATGAATCACTGGTTGCGTAGTTGGTGCCGGCAGGAGAGATTTGGTTTCTGGGACCATGGGATAGGCTTTCTTAAGGAAGGCCTACTAGCACCTGATGGACTGCACTTATCGAAACTGGGGAAGAATGTGTTTGGCAGGAACCTGGGGAGATTGATCAGGAGAGCTTTAAACTAAAGCCACTAGGGGAAGGAGACGATCAACATAGGGAGTGTATGGAAGGAAAACAATCGGAGGCAGCCCAACCGGCAAGGCCAGCTCATAGGGAACCAAAAGTAAAAGGATTCAGATGTCTTTATACTAACGCCCGAAGCATGGGCAATAAAAAGGAAGAGCTGGAACTTCTCATGCTGATGGAAAGGTATGATCTAGTAGGCATCACAGAAACTTGGTGGAATGATTCTCATGACTAGAATGTAATGGTGGATGGATATGAACTGTTCAGAAAAAACAGAATAGATCGAAGAGGTGGAGGAGTGGCACTGTATGTGAGGAAAGGGCTTACCTGTCAGGAAATTCTAGTGAAGGAGAGCATATCTACAGTGGAAAGCATCTGGGTGAAAATAAGCAAGGGGAAAACAAACAGTGTGGTGGTTGGTGTCTGCTACCGACCGCCTGACCAACGAGAGGATGTGGATGCTGCACTTTGTGAACAGCTTGAGAAAATATCCAAGCGTCAGGACCTTGTCATCATGGGTGACTTCAATTTCCCAGATGTGTGCTGGGAAACAAACTCTGCGAAGCGTCCTCAGTCATGCAAGTTTCTGACCTGCCTGGCTGACAATTTCATTTATCAAATGGTAGATGAACCCACAAGAGGTTCAGCCATACTGGACTTAATACTGACCAACAGGCAAGAGTTGGTGGATGAGGTGAAGGAGGTGGGGACCCTAGGGGGAAGTGACCATGTCCTCATAGAATTCCTTTTGAGATGGGGAGCCAAGGAAGCTTGTAGCCAGACGCGGATGTTGGATTTCCGTAGGGCAAACTTTAATAAACTCAGAGACATGATGAGTGTCATACCATGGACGAGAATGCTGGAAGGGAAGGGAGCATGTGAAGGGTGGGCGCTACTCAAACAAGAGCTATTGCATGCTCAATCAATGACTATCCCAGAAAGACGAAAACACTGCAGGAGCTCTAAGAAGCCTATTTGGATGAACAGAGAACTTCAAGAGGAACTAAGAAAGAAAAGGGAAATGTTCAGGAAATGGAGGGAAGGACAGAGCTCTAAAGAAGAGTACCTTCAGGTTACTAGGCACTGTAGATCAATCATCAGAAAGGCCAAAGCTGAGAGTGAGCTAAGATTGGCCAGGGAAGCCCATTGTAACAAGAAAAGATTTTCCAGTTATGTGAGGAGCAAACGTAAAGTAAAGGAGGCAATAGGCCCACTGTTGGGTGCAGATGGACAAACTCTAACGGAAGATGCAGAGAAAGCAGAAAGGCTTAGTGCCTATTTTACATCTGTTTTTTCCCACAGGTCAAAGTGTTTAGGCACATCTACAGATGGCCGTAGCCAAAGGATAGTGTCTGGGTGGCAGGTTAACATAGATAGAGAGGTTGTTGAGAGGCATTTAGCTGCACTGGATGAGTTCAAATCCCCTGGTCTGGATGAAATGCACCCGAGAGTACTCAAACAACTTTCCAGAGAACTTGCACAGCCCTTGTCCATCATCTTCGGAACCTCTTTAAGGACTGGAGATGTCCCGGAGGACTGGAAAAGAGCAAACGTTATTCCGATCTTCAAAAAAGGGAGGAAGGATGACCCGGGAAACTACAGACCAGTGAGTCTGACCTCTGTTGTGGGGAAGATAATGGAGCAGATATTAAAGGGAGCAATCTGCAAATATCTGGAGGACAATTTGGTGATCCAAGGAAGTCAGCATGGATTTGTCTCCAACAGGTCCTGCCAGACCAACCTAGTTTCCTTTTGAGGAGGTTGAGAGGGGACATGATAGCCCTCTTTAAGTATTTTAAAGGTTGTCACTTGGAGGAGGGCAGGATGCTGTTTCTGCTGGCTGCAGAGGAGAGGACACGCAGTAATGGGTTTAAACTTCAAGTACAACGATATAGGCTAGATATCAGGAAAAAGTTTTTCACAGTCAGAGTAGTTCAGCAGTGGAATAGGCTGCCTAGGAGGTGGTGAGCTCCCCCTCACTGGCAGTCTTCAAACAAAGGTTGGATACACACTTTTCTTGGATGCTTTAGGATGCTTAAGGCTAATCCTGCGTTGAGCAGTGGGTTGGACTAGATGGCCTGTATGGCCCCTTCCAACTCTATGATTCTATGATTCTATGACTCCTACTGCTAAGGGCTGTCCCTTCCCAAACCCTGCCTTCTTCAGGTTCCACCTATTTCCCAACCTGTTTTCAAACAAGAGCACATCAAAATTATACTGTCTTAGGTCCAGTTCTGTTGCAACCATTTTATTGTAGTGATGGATTGTTTTTTTTTTTGAATAATTTCCATAGATGCATATAGCCTCAAAACACTTCATCAGAATAGGTCATCCAGACAATCAGTAATCATGTGGGTGTGGCCTTTGGTTCCAAATAGATCTGATAGAATTATCTTCAAAGAGGCTCTGTGGGTGTAATATTAAGCTGAAACTTTTTCAATTGTATACATCCATTGGAGTAATTCCAACAGTTATTCCATGAGTATACATGGAAATTGGCTCCTAATGAAACACTTCTTTGTATGTTACAATGGCAGTTGTCCAGGTCTATAATGATTCTGAAATGCAATCCATTTTTCAGCCCAATCTCTGTACTATTTAAATTTTTTCAAAATATTTATTATACTTGTACTTCACTCCCACACAGAGCTCCCTGTGGTCTCCGTTTCAAGCAATGCACCAGGTCAACAAATGTCAGATCTTAAGGTGCTTTAAGAATATTCATTGGAGCTAGAACCATTTAACTTTGTAAAACGAAAGAAACACCTTTTCCCCAGGGTTCACAGGCAGTTGCTGACTTTCATGTTTGTGTTCTGCCAACCCCCTGGCACTTCTCTGTCTCATCTTCTGTCACCAGGGTGAGACGTGATCATGCTTATTGCTTCCTGTACCAGCATGAGGTGAGATGCTCATCTCTTTTTTCCTCTAGTCTTCTTGGAAGGGCAGGATCACACCATGCTGGGACACAAATAGAGGTGGCTAGAAAGTTTATCAGACCATCTCAGTGTCAGATGAGTGCTGTCCCTCCATTAAAAAAAAGGACCAGCTGTTCACCTTGTTCCAGGAGCCCTTAGAAATATTGAGAACATCTTCTGCGTCCCTGTCTGCATGAGGAAAAAAGTTGACTCCTTTCCCTCTACTAAGACATCCGTGCATGGCAGGTACTGTGGGAAGAATGTGAGCATGTTGTGTGGGAGGAATGAATGTGAGGAGGGAGGGTCTTCTGCTATATTTTCATCAACAGATGTGGTCATCTGGAAGTGATCCCTCCATGCTAACAGTGTACCAGTGAATGGCATAATTTCTTCATATTGTGCATTCATCTTTAGTTTATTGATTTGAGATTGCTGTTGTGTGCCTGTTCAACAAATTAAGAATGTTTAAATGAGTTGTAGGGCTTTTTCCTGTGGCTTTTACAGCCATGTTCCAGATGTGTAAAAAAAATAGATGAAATAAAACAGATGATGACCTGCTTATTTTTATCTTGGTGCTGTCAATTTGCCTGATCTTGATTGTCAACTTCTGCAGTCCTGCAGTTTACTTGTTTATCTGAGCAAAGGCCAAATCAAACAGCTATAGAATGTGTCTTTAATCTCTAGTGATAAAGAATACCTTTGAGAGGAAATTACAATGTAATGCTGGGGAAAAAAGAATGTCAGAGAGCAGACCCATTATAGCTTTGGTCTCCTTCTCTTAAAATATTTTCCCATAGTACTTTCTCAGGTTTTGTTTTTGAAATAATAACAAGGTATGTAGATATTTTTTTTAATTAGAGAACATTTTAGACATGGAAAATATTATTGATCTCAGCTGAATATGTGTCCTTTGAAATTAAGGTGACTGAAATTCCTGTATAATTGATTTTTAGTGAATTAATTTGGCAGTCTTTACAGGCTCCTCAAGTATGGTTCTTTTTCCATGGAGTAGATCAGGAAGTGCCACAGCCCATCTATTACGTTGTGAGTTGAGTTTTCAAGATGTGATATTGTGAGAGAAAAACTGGGTTAGTTTTGCCTAGTGATGGCATATAGCTAGAAAAGTTTTGGTTGTTCTCCAGCACCTCCCAGAGTCCTGTATGGAGGCTGGACTCAATGGCAGCCCCCTCCCTTGAAGCCCCACCAGACTATGGATATGTCTGGGCCAGATCGGCCAGAAGGCCCCTCCCTAAAGCCCCCTCCCATGAGGCCCAAACTCATCTGGGCCAAGGCGGCTTCTTTTTCCATCTCTAGTGATGAATTTTGAAATCTGGCATCCCTTGCCTCAGCCCTTTGTTATGGAAAACAAGGCTTTTAAGCTTTGGGCTATCAGTGATGTAACATTTTTCTTCATTACATGAGAGGCTACTTATATAGTTTGTGCCATGCTGTTTTGTTGTTTATCTGACTTGTATATTCCACATCCATAGGGGAAACTCAGTATGGCTACTTATACACGGTGACTTTACATAAAAACCTTTTCACTATAGTTTCCACTCATTCAACTATAATATGGAGACAGACTGATGTAGCCCAGTGCCACATATCTTAGTGCGAGACCTGTGCTACTGTAGGTACCAGTGTTGTCAATAGTTTGAATGCAAGGGGGTTTATATATTAATATATTGATTTATTGATTTATTATATTTCTTTACCGCCCTCCTGTAGGCTCAGAGCAGTTTATATAAAACATTATAACCATAATAACAATAATCATAACACTAATAATAAGAACCAATATTGAGTAACAGTATTATAACAATTATAGTATTGCAGTATAACTTTTTAATCAGAACCCATGTGAGGGGGTCAGTTTGGTTCAGGATGTGGAGGTTGTCTATGATGGGGGGGCAGCTGAATGGTGTTAAGTCTGTAAGCCTCAGTTAAATAGCTGGTAAAGTAATACTAACCCATCAAACAGTTGTAACTTAAGGGTAGGATCCCACTTAAAGGTAATTAAAGCTCAAAAGAAGAAATGAGATAGAAAATTTGCTGTAGTGTACACAAACAAACAAAGCAGTAGTTCCAAGCTTTAATGTTGCCTGTCACAATCTTAGATAGGTCATTTCCAACACAGTTAGTCTTTTCATAAATGAGTTATTTCATTCTACTCAGCCTTTTGCCTCAAAGAACCCCTGAGATAGTGGACATTTTTTAAAGAAAGAACATACATATTGAAGTAGTAGAAGACACTAAGTTCTACATATCTTTGAGGGCTGAACCATATGTGATGCTTGGCATGAGTTTGCATGGGGAGGTCCCCTAACCAGATGTCTAGAATTACAGCCAAATATTACTGTCTTTAAAAAAAGTTTGCAGTGATGCTGGGCCCCAGTTTGGCTTGGCATCATATGCTGAGGGAGAGGGGTTTTTAGCCTCATCCTACAGAAATTTTCCAAACTCAAATGACCAGAGGTACTATTGTCTCTTTGTGGTGCTTCATGTGCAATGGATATTGGGGTCATAGGACCCCAACACAGATTTCTGCTAAATGACATATCTTGTTTAAACCAAAAACAGCACGTTGATGAACAAAACTTACCTCCCTCCCTTTACTCCCCAGATATATGTTAAAACAAAAAAAACCTGGTCTTCATTGCAAAAGGTAAAATAGTTATATCCATGTTGTGTAGAAGGTCCCATCAGCAGCTGCCAGAAAGGTGGTTAGATTGGGAGTGGGAGTAAGGAGTTCCCTGTGCTATGCGGCAGTGGATCCTCTATGCCAGTGGTTCTTGGGGGTCGAACAACCCTTTCACAGGGGTTGCAGCAGGGCGAGTAGCTTGGCTGGGGGGGCACCACTGTTGCATCCCCCAAATCATAGGTTTTCTTGGCTTCTCCCCCACCCTTCTGTCCAAGGGGGACCCAAAATGGCCCACATCCCTTTACTGATGTCTCCAAATCAATTTTGTCTGAGGGAGGGTGCCTGCACACAAAAGCTCACGCCTAGAATAAATCTTTGTTGGTCTTAAAGGACTCAATTTTTGTTCTTCCAAATCATTGGTTTTCATTATTTGGTTTGTACCCTGCCCTTCTCTCTAAGGGGATCCCAAAATGACTGACATCGCTCCTCTTCCATTTCATCCACACAACAGCCTTGCAGGGTAGATCGAGATAGAGCATTCGTGTGTCTGGAGCAGTGGAAAAGAGCAAGATTGACATGGTGGGACAGAGCACCCCCCCTCCCCCCAAAAAACCTATTTATATACAATCATGAACAATGGATCTTCACGGCATTGATCAGTTTCAGTTTAATTTCTGTGAAAGAACACTTGCCTAATTTTATGGTTGGGGGTCACCATAACATGAGGAATTGTATTAAAGGGTCATGGCATTAGGAAGGTTGAGAACCACTGATCTATGCCCATAAAATGATGGCCTTCTCCCTCTTCCTTTCTGCAACAAATTCAGCTGATGTTACTAAGTGGAGTTGATTTCACATTGACCACCCAGGATTTGTGTGGGTTCAAGAGCATCCATAAACTCTAAAATTGTAACATTAAAGGACCCCAGAACAGGCTGTTCTAATCTCTTTGCTGTATTGTTGAACAGCATATAGTTTACCATCAACTGGAGGAAGTGTTGCCAAGAAGTCTGAAGAAAAATGTCCTGTGCCTTCAATTTAGGCTTCATGTATGGAAATGGGCAGCTGAAATTATTCATGGTATGAAGGTATAGAAAACCACCTGGTAAATAACATCTCATGAAACATTTTCTTCAGAGACTTGGCAACACTAGTTGGAGGGAGGCATGTGCTACAAACTGATGTGGCTGGCCCTTGCCCAACAAAGGATGAGGATCAAGTGTTACATGGGTAGGAGACATTTCTTCTATGGCCCCTGGAGGATACAACTCATCCAGTCATTGATTTATTTCTTGAACAAATAAACCAGTAAAGATTTAAATTTCTCTCTGTGTGTCATTTGTTCATATAAAAGAATGAAAGTAAAACTTCTCATAAAACCCTGAGGGCTGAGGGGGGAATGCAGTTTATGTAATTTTGAAAGTAAAACAAAGTGGGATGGGAGAAAGGCTAGACTAAATCAATTGCTATTTTTTAATAAGTCTAAATTCACTGAGTGTAATGGGAATGGACCCTTCAAGCTCAATGGGAATATTATATGTTTAATATTATAGGAGAAAGATGATTCCTAATGGGTTGGCAAATTATAGAGTTGACTGATTAGCAGATTCTTCTCTGCAGCGATTACTGTTGCCCACACTGATGCCAAGATTTTCTTCAGATGGGTTTATGCTGATTTAAAAGTACAAAGCCAGTTCTAAAATGAGTTATTGGCATTTTGTGCCTATAAGCAATTCTGTATCAATTCTGAGATAATTCAGCTAACAGAACAGAGATAGTATAAACTGGATTACTGTACCACTACAGCTTGGTATAGTGGTTAAGCGTGGCAGCTTCTAATCTGGCAAGTGGGGTTTGATTCCCTGCGCCTCCACCTGCAGCCAGCTGGGTAACCTTGGACTCGTCACAGTCCTGATAGAGCTGTTTTCACAGAGCAGTAATGCCAGGGCTCTCCCAGCCCCATCTACCTCACAGGGACCATTTATGCACTGGGAACTTCACTGCCCCAGTTCCTTTGCAGGACCAAAAATCGGGGGCAGATGAGGCACACTGGGCCAAATGCTCCCCCGTGTGGGTGGGGCAACTTGCCAAGAGGTGGGGCAACTTGCCACGACTAAAATTCCAGCCTGCAGTCTGGTATGAAACCTCCAGTGCATAAACGGTCAGGGTGTCTGTTGTGGGAAGAGGAAGGGAAGGCAATTTGAGAGTCCTTTGGGTGGTGAAAAGTGGGGTATAAAAAACAACTCTTTATCTGTATTAATTGTAGAAATTTTTCACTACATTTTAACTTGCCATATATGGTAATTTCCAAACTGGAATAAATGGAACAGTACAAATATCACATGTAATAATCTGCACATTTAACTGCTGTATACCTCTCCTTGATAGCTGAACATTCATTGTTGGTATAAATAAATTTTATTCAGATTCTGTGATCACAGAGACTGTTTCAAGTGTGAAACCATGTTGGTTTGAAGTACCAAAACAAAAATTGAGTCCAATAGCACCTTTAAGACCAATAAAGATGTATTAAAAGTGTGAACTTTTGAGTGTATGCAGTCTTCCTCAGACAAAATGGAACAAGGCTTATAAGAGTAAAGTTATAAGGCAGAAGTAAATTAGAATCAAATTAGTGAACTGTGTAATAATATTGAAATTATCCACTATGCTAATTCTTTACTAAGACAGCTAATCAGATACTTTTGTAATTTGTGCATTTATTCCCCTCTCATGGCATAGTTCCCCCCCTTCCCTTTAAAAATATGTGATAGCTATAACTTCCTTGTGCCATTTGAATCAGCCAAACTATGTTATATGTTTCTTTACTGCTACTCCGGGTTCCTTGAAGGATAGATACAGTCTACAATAATAGCTAAGCCCCTATGGGCTGCTGCTGAAGAAGAAGAAGAAGAAGAAGAAGAAGAAGAAGAAGAAGAAGGGTCTACTAATAGACTGGGATCCTACGTGTCATATTTATTAATGTTAAATGGGCAAAATCATTGGTGATGTCCCAGTTATCTATTTATTTTATTTTATTACATTTATATACTGCCCTCCTCTGCAGCTCAGGGAGGTTTATATTGCAACTTGTGGTGTGGTACAAGGAACGTTATAATTTTTGAACATAGAATAATTGGCAACACATAATAATCCTGAACACACATCAAATTGAGAACACAAAACCTCTAATGATAAAGTACATAGCCATAACATTCAGCATTCAATATCATATTCAACAATTAGCTATAATACAGATTCGCTAACTGATGTTTCTGCACTGTGGCTTGGCACAGTTGGAGGTCGGAGGGGTCCCTAAGTTCTGGTAAGCGGGATTGCTTTATTGGCCTGTCCGAAAGCCTGGTGGAAGAGCTCCATTTTGCAGGCCCTGTGGAACTGTTTTAGTTCCAGCAGGGCCCTGTTCACTTCTGGGAGCTCATTCCAGCAGGTGGGGGCCAGGATGGAAAAAGCCATGGCCCTGGTCAAAGCTGAATGAGCCTCCCTGGGGCCAGGGATGGCCAGCATATTGGTACCTGGAGAGCTTAGTGCTCTTTGGGGGACACAGAAGAGGCAGTTCCTCAGATACTCAGGGCCCAGACTGTATATGGCCTTAAGCCTGATCCGGTATTCAACTGGTAACCAGTGCAGCTGTTAAAGCATGGGCTGGATATGAGCCCTCCAAGGTGTTCTCGTGAGAACCCTGGCTGCTGCATTCTGGGCTGAGCTGTATGGGAGGGTGGTATAAAAATCTAAAAAATAAATAGTTCTATTTTCCGGGTCAGGGATAAGGGTAGGTCAATGTGGAATTGTAGAAATCCAGCCTAGAGTTGACCGTTGCATGGATCATAGTGGCTAGGTTTCCGGGGTCCAGGTAGGGTGCTAGTAGCTTAGCTTGACGCAGGTGGAAGAACACTAGCTTTGCTACTCTTGTGATCTGCTCCTCTATGGAGAGGGAGGTGTCAAAGATTACACCTAGGTTCCTGGCTGAGTATGCAACTGATTGTTGTTGTTGTTAGGTGTGAAGTCATGTCCGACCCATCGTGACCCCATGGACAATGATCCTCCAGACCTTCCTGTCCTCTACCATTCCCAGGAGTCCATTTAAGTTTGCACCGACTGGTTCAGTGACTCCATCCAGCCACCTTATTCTCTGTCGTCCCCTTCTTCTTTTGCCCTCAATCGCTCCCAGCATTAGGCTCTTCTCCAGGGAGTCCTTCCTTCTGATGGGGATTGGTGATAGAACCACTCCTTGTGGCACCTCGCATGAGAGTTGCCAGTGATGAGATCAGCAGTCTCCAATTGCGCTCTCTCTGTTGCTTTGTTACATTGTATAATTCTACAGATAATTTTTGGTCAGGGTCAGCTTTTAGGACTGGTAAAATGGTGAGAGTTTGAGGCAAAAAGAATCCCAGATCCCTTCGTGTGACAGCCCTCCTCAATAATCTGGAAAGCATACTGCCCGTTGTGATTACCATTTGCATTGCTACTTCCTTGAGCCTTGGATATTGTACACTTAACTAGCCCTTGTAGTAGGCTTGTGAGAAATATTATCTACCCAGAGCTATTCAGTCTACTTTGTTGTTGATCAGCAGTTTGAATATGGATTCCTTCATTCAGGCCCAGCACTCTAGCCACTCTGCCCCACTGTTACGGGTTATAATTACTGTGTCTGTTATAAGTGTTGGCTCAGATGGGTAGCCATGTTGGTCTTCAGATCTGTAGAAGTGTGTATGTACACAAAAGCTTATACCTTGACTAAAACTTTATTGATTTTAAAAGTGCCACTGACCTAGAATTTTGTTCTATTGTAACTATTATTATTTCTAAAGATGTTCATAAGGCAGAGGCATTCAGAGGTGGCTGTATAGCTGTATACATGCCCATCTAGGGCCACTCACCTTCCTACCTCCTCCAGGCCCATCATTGGCCATTTTGGCAGGGAGGTTAACATGGTCATATCACCCAATAAATGCTTAACAAATTTAAAAAATACAGCTTTAATTAACTCCCATCCATTTGGGAAACCCTTCCTGGGTCATCAAGAAACTTCAGGGTTTCATGAAATCCTGGTTGAGAAAGCCTAGTGTAGCGACTCTGGTATTCCTTTGGATGATACTCTCATCGAACTATAGCTTTTGAAATCTGATGAGATCGAGCTAGCTTGGGCTGTGCAGGTTAAGGCAGTTTGATAGCTAGAGAACTCTATTTAAGAATTCTTTCTAGTTTGATGACAATTCCTTAATAATTTTCTTGGATAATATTGTTTCTGTCAATTAAACAGTGTAACTGGAGAGCTATGCTGCTCCATAGAAATAAAACTGGAGGAAAGTCTTTCAAATATGCATGGCCAATCTTGACTCAGATATTCCATTCTCTTTGGGAGTTCTCATCTGTAGGGAACACTGAGTATTTAAAACTCAAATCTGCCATATGGATCTTAGAAGAAAATGTTGTCCTTTGTTTACTGGTATTATGTAATATGTTCCCTTGGTGGCTTATAGATTTCATCCTGTCTGAGTCCTCAAATGCAGCACATTTATTTGATATTCCAACCATATTCAGGTTTATAAAGAGGATGGGGCCAGGGAAAGGAAATCTAAAATGATCATTTTAAAAAAGGAATTCCTTGCAATCAGTATGTTTGTCTTAAATTTTCTATGCTTCTCAATTTGGAAATGAATATACAATTGTCTCTTTAAATTAAGATACTGTAACACACTGCAGATTGCAGGCAAGTGCTTCAGTTGTTAATTTTACATAGAAATAACAAGTGACAGTCATAAGAAACCCATTATTTCATATTGTGACCTTGAAGTGTCTGAAATGCTCAGGCAATTATATTCATGTGCAGCTCTCTCTCGCTCTCTCTCTCTCTCTCTCTCTCTCTCTCTCTCTCTCTCACACACACACACACACACACACACACACATATATCTGAAAGAAATCTTCCATTTCTGTTGTGCTCAAACAAGGAGTCTAGCTTATTGCTGCTTCTGTTGTGGATACTGTCCATCTCACTTAGTGTATTAACCTCTCTGAATTTTAATTGTGTTCAAGCATGTCTGCATGTGCAGTGTTATCCCTCTCCTTATTACATGGTATGCTGGTAAATGTAAAAGTCAGAAAACAAGGCCAAAAACCCTAACCAAAAATATGTTTCATAACATGGACATTTATTTAATTGTAAATTTTTACATCAGGAATGTTTGAAGTTGCTAAATGGATCAGATAATGCAGAAACAATGTAACAAATAAGAAACAGCATTGTTTGTACATCATGCACGCTCAGGCTTATTAGCCTCCAAGTGGGGCCTGGATCTCCCAGAATTACAACCAATCTCCAGACAATCTCCAGACAACAGACATGTTCCATGGAGAAAATGGCAGCTTTGGAGTATAAACTATGGCATATATCCCAAAGAGATCCTTCTCCTCCCCAAACCATACTCTCCCCAGACTCCCCCCTACACATTTCCCAACCTGTGCAAGCTTGTTCTACTACCTTAACTTGAGATGTTAAAAACCCTGCCAAATAGAAACTCACAGCAGTACAATGGTTTGGATCCCAGTTCCCCTTTATGTGAGATAAGGTTAATCTCTGCTCAAGAAGAGCATTTCAGGGACTACTCGGAGATCCAGTGTGAAGAGGAAGGAGGCAAAAATCAATTCTGTAAGTGGTTAATTGGATCCAAACCCCTGTAATTCTGGTTAGACAATTTTAGGTTTAACTGCCAGTTCATTAATAATTAAGTAATACTCTCAGTTATAGTTTTATGAAACTGGGTTTGCGAAAGGCCACAGGAATGAAACAATGTGAACCTTTTAAAGTAGATAGCTGTGTCAGAGCAGTATCGCAAGTATCCAAAATCTGTGATCGTCGTATCAAGTAAAATATCATGTCTACCTTGCAAACAAGTGGACAAAGGTTGACAGCTCACAATTTTAACTTGTGTGTGTACATTTTTTTAAGTGGCATCCTTTAGCTTCGTAGCCTTAAAACTATTCTATAAAACAACTGTTCTGGGTTTAGAGGGTTAAGAAATTAAGAGAAGATAGGAAAGGAGAAAAATATTTAGTATTTCTACCAGAAAGAAACTTAGAAGAAAGCCTTTTCTCATTGAAAACGGCACGAAAAGAATACCTTTTATTCAACTGACATTGGCTACTGTGCATTGAAGTAAAGAACTTCTGTAGAGATTAGTCCCGGGAAAGCATACATACGATTTCAGCCAGACAGTTTGGGCATAAGTCCATTGAACACAGTGCAATTCTCTTCCAGATAATCAAACTGACTCAGAGAATTACAAGGTCTCTGTTAACTGTGAAATGCACTAAGACTGGTGTCAACACATACCAAAGCAGACCAAAGCAGAAGGCAACTAGTTACTTAAATGAAATAAAATATAGGGGTCCAGTTGAAGATATCACTGGAATAAAGGCTCAACCTGTTCCCTACTTTCATAGTAAATCTTTCACATAGAAGGACGTAACTCTGTTTATGATAGGGTTGCCAGGTCCCTTGGAGCGGCCTGTGGGCAAAGGGACTTACCGGGAGTGGAGAGGAATGCTGGAAATTAATGCAATGTGCCTACGTGACCCAGAAGTAGCATAGGCGTATTGGGATCAGGGAGAGTGATGCTTGGGAAAAAACTCTATGATTATTCTGCCCTATTCTTAACACTTGCTGAGGCAACCATAATTCAAGGGAGAGCTGAAGGGGGAGTCCAAAAGCAAGCCAAAGTCAGGAACCAGGGAAGCAAAGTCCAAAGCCAAAACAAAGTCCAGATACCAGAGGCATAGTCCAAGAAGCCATAGCAGAGGTCAGGAAACTGGAGATCAGTTGGGCAGAGCTTTGCTGAAGCAGGGGTGGGTCAGGAACTGAATACAAGGCAATGGATGGGCTTGTACACAGATTGCACCCACAACTGGAAGCCAATACTGCTTCTTCTTAAATTCTGTTTCCCAAATCCCTGCAGCTGGAGAGGCAGGCATTTGCCTGTTCAATGTTCCGTACCTGGGCTCCATCTAGATTGACAGCAAGCCAAGTCTGACCTCCTTCGCTGCCTTCTGCATTCAGACGAAATGTCTGGGCTGGCTTGTGGTGCTGGTAGGGTTAGGGTTGAGTCTGAGGAAGGCACTAGTCTGTCCTTGTGGCTTGGCCCTGGCTGCTTCATGACATCAGAGCTTAGATCCAGCTGATCACCAGGCTGTTGTACTCAGCTCAGCTCTTCCCCTGGCTTTTCCTGTTCTGTCATCCTGGAAGACAGTAAAGCTGGCTGATCAATGGGACCTGGATCTTGTTGCTGTGGCAACACTTTGGAGGCTAGAGGCAGTGGAGAGGGTGTGACAATTAACTTCTAATCATATTTTGCCCACAAACCAGAGCATCACCCCTAATGTGGCTGCCTCACTTCCTGATCATGTGAGCACATCATGTTAATTTCAGGTGTTTTTCACTTTTGCGTGTGAAGCAATCTCCTTCGCCATGAAACCCAGCAGTAGTGCCAGGTCACTCTAGGAATCACTGGAGATTCTATAGTTAAACTATAGAGCAGCGGTTCTCAACCTAGGGGTCGCGATCCCCGCAGGGGACATTTGGTCTTTCCTGCGGGGTCGCAGCAGTAGCAGTGCCACCACCATGGCATCGGCCTTCTCCGCACTGCCTTAGAGTTCACCAAGGCGGCATGGAGGAGGCCAGCACCATGCTGCTGCTCCGGCCGCTGCCGCCACCTCTCCTGTGATGCTGGCCTCCTTGGCGCTGTCTCAGTAAGGACTGTCGTGTGATGCTGGCCTCGGATGGTAAGCTCCGGCTTTCTCTGCCGCCGCTCCACACCCCCTACAGCAAGAGCGACAACGGCGTCTGTGCATGCACGCTGCCATGTCTGTGCATGTGCACATATGCCACATGAGCACGTGCACACACATAAGCGCGCATGCCACTGTTCCCCCGCTCCTGCTGTAGGGGTCGCTATAAAGTTTTCTGTAATAATTTTAAAAAACATTTTTCTTCTGCCATCCAAAACAGCAGTGTTGGAAAGTACAGTTTCCTGGCAGGAGGTCTCCCACATAGCAGGAGACCTGACAAGCATAGGGCTATCACTTCACCTCCATGTTTTGACCATGCTGTTTTTATGGATCTAGAATGTAAAAAGCTGACTTTTGCAGGCATGGCTGCCCTTCAGTTAACTGCATAAACTTTCTGATTTATAGCATTTGAACTAATATCTCATCATATCTCATCCTAATGTCTCTCTGGCATGATACTTAGATCTGTGACTAGACCAAGAGGTCAACCCAGCCCCAAGCCCACTGATTATTCATTTTAACTAGGACACACCTCTCTTTAGTGCAGTGGGAATAAGCTGATGTGTGGCAATGGCTGAAGGCAAGAGAGAGGAGAAGGCAGAAGGGAAATACTTGAATCGTCTGCTGCTAGTCCTTTTGATAATTTCAACGTTTTAAATTATATATTTACAATTCCTCTTTCCCAGTGGAACCACTACATTCTTTATAGAGGATATCAGAGTTAGCCCTATTGTATCAAGGGTGTGGAAAACACCACCCCCAATCTGTTTTACTAATCAGTATCACCTTTGTCATAATTGAATTCAGTTTTAGATTGTTCTCCCCCAGTTATTTGTGTAACAAGGCAAACAAAGATGGCTTAACCTCTCATAACAGGCTTCCTTCCCCTTCCTCTGTAGTAGAATTTCTATGAGAGAAATAAAGTTGAAATTAATGTTGCTGCATTGGTTGAAGGAAATGAATGAACAGGAAGCAAGAAAAAAGAGGATAGGCAAGAAAGAATAAACTTGTATGTGTGTACAATGAATTGCAGTTATTTACAGCTTGATGTGAATCAGCAGCAGAAGGAAAGGTCAGAGGAAGACTGTGCCTCTTCCCAGTATTGGGTATTGGCCCCAAGGACTAGAGAAGTCAGGTAAAGGCACATTTGTACCTAATTAAAGAAAGCAGGCACTTATAAAAGGCATGTATAAAGTAATTGGTCACCTCTGTCCCCCTAGTCATTGTGTTTCTCTGAAAACAATTACTAAAACATTATTATAGACTGGATAATCTCAGTTCAATATAACTTGTAATGCCTCTGCAGCCACCTAACCAGCCACCCTTGACGTATTTCAGGTCAAGAAAACATTGCAGAGAGGAGGTAAGGTTGCCAGATTGGTGTAGGTTCAAGTTCTGGAATTCCACACTACCTAGGTGTGCATAAACCTCATTTGGGTCAAGAATGCTGCCGCCATCGCAGAGTGCTCCCGGCACTTCTGGCACTGGCGTTGCATGCGTGGGGCTGTTGCATTGGGGCAGCTAGCATATGCTGGGGAGCCCCTCCTCCATGCGCAAGCAGGAAATGGAGGGCCTTTTTGCTCCACTGCAATGGAACGGCAGTGGCCCAGTGTGGCTGCTACCGTGCATAATAGGTCCAAGTGGTGTAAAGCGCATAGGACTTATGGCAACATGGTAGGGTTTACAAGTCAAGAGACATGCAGAGCTGGTTTGCCACTTCCTGTCTCTGTGTAGTGACTCTGGTAGTCTCTCAGACAAAGGCTGAACAGGGTTGACCCTTCTTTGCTTCTGAAATCTGACAAGATCAAGCTAGCCTGGGCCATTTATCCTCTGAGATTTCTTAGTGTTCTCATTTGAGTGTACACTAAGTCAGTGAAAAGGACAGCTATGAAGAGTGGAAAACATTTTTTGCCTTGCTAATTGAAAGCTTCTTCCCAGTTCCTTGGAGTTTCAGGCCCAGATAAGTGGATCCTTGTGTACAGCAATGGGCTGCATGCCCACTTCTGCAAGCAATAATATCCTCTGCTGACCTGCTGGGATGGCCTGGCTTCAATCCTCTTCCCTTCCTCCCATCACTAAATATGCAATCAATGTTGTGGAAGCTGACACAGTGCCAAATCATTTGCTTGGCAATATATACTTGTAGACCCCTGGGATACTGAATGCTGAGGTTCTCCTCCATATCCCATTACGTGCGCACAGGGGAAAATCTTTCAAAATGGCAATCTTTGAACAAAACACTGTTTTATGCACCAACATCCCTTGCTATAGCTGAGGTGACAGAATTTCTCATGTAATCTAGTTACCTTTTAAACCATGTCACTAAAATCGAGAGGTCTAGAAGCCTGTTTATTTAAAAATGAACTTGGATTCCCACCCCCATCCCAAAGTCAACATGTGCAATTTTTATGCAAAGTGCTTTGTCTGTTTGGGTCCCCCCCCCCCTAGAACAATGTACAGCCTTAGCATAGTATTGCTACCTTTTGGAACTTGGCTTAAGCATAAAGACATACTTGTACACAGATAGCATCTTGCATTTCTGAAAACACATGTTGCTCTTAAGTGCCTAAAGCTATTGGAAATATCTCTTATATGCTTCATGGAAATGTTAACTTGTTCCTGTTACTCTAGATAGCTTAAAAATTAAAGAAGCTGCCCCACCCCCCACACTATTAATGTTATTCATTATTAGAAGTGCTTTAAATTTTTGAGCATGCCCTGTTTTGTTGTTTTTGTTTTTGTTTTAACTGGAGATTTGGCTTTGGATTTTACAAAGTGAGATATTTGTTCTTATTTATAATGGCATTTAACATACTCATGTTAATTAATAAAATGTGCTTGTAGTTTTAAATTTAGAGTTTTTAAAAGTTCCTTCTGTAGGTATTTTTAGTATATACTCTATCTTTTCAAGTTTTTTAGAGGTGTTCTGGTAAAAAAGTGTTCAGGCCTTTGATGAAAGGTAAAGTGCAAGGCCGCTGACAGAGTGGCACAGGGGAGACAAAATTCAGGAAGTCCAAGTCAGCCGGAAGGCCCTTGAAGAGGACAACATGTTGCATCTGGCCAACAGTCTTTCTGCTTAATTTTAATGCTGTTCTGGCTGTAACCACTAGGGGAGCAGAGACGTCTGAGCATAGCAAAAGGCACTCTACTATTGGCTAGACTGAAGCAGACTTACAGATCATTGTAAGCCTGTGGGCCAAGCCAGCACTGAAGCAGGACAAGACAACATGCTGATGGCTGATACAGTACTTGCCAGCACCAAGGTCATTTTCTTCAATAGTCTAGCCTTTCTCTCTTCTTTTCCTTGCACCCAGATCAGCAAGATCTTGTAAAATAGTACAAATAGAATCAGAGTCCAGTAGCACCTTTAAGACCAACAAAGATTTATTCAGGGCATGAGCTTTCGAGTGCAAGCACTTAGGGTGTTGCAGCAAGACAAAATAAGCTTTCCCTCTCTTTTCCTTAATTTCTCTTTTCCATACTTTTCTCATTTGTTTCTCTCTCCCTTCGCCTAATTTTTTTTTGTGTGTTCTCCCCCCTTTTCCATTAGGTCTCAATTTCTTGTATTTCTCATCTCTATCCTGCATTGCAGCAGAATGTACTGAACAGTAATAGTACAAAACAAATCTTAGTTAATATTACAAACAGGTGAAATTAATATTTTCTCAGGACCCAACAAAATAGTAAAAGGGTGTTCCCTCTTCCACTCTTTGCATGCATGGTAATGGAACATTAATCTATTAATTACCTTATCATCATCATCACCATCATCATCATCATCACCGTGTTGTTGAAAGTTCTAATACACTTTGTAATGTCATTACAATTAGATTTATAACAAACGTCCTACCCAGTCCCTTTCCCCAGTGGGTACCCAATTGCCTGTCATTTATTTGTTTGTTTGTTTATTTATTTAGCTTTTTATACCGCCCTTCCCTACAGCTCTGGGCGGTTTACAGAAAACCTTTCAGAACATTTACATGGAACAGTATCAGCATCAATATAACAATATAACAACAATAACATACCAACTAGAACTAGAACAGTATTTCGACAACAGTAACTTTGACACACCCTTAGTAGGTTTGACCTCTCGGTCTGGGTGTTTCAGTTCCCTTCATTTGTAGCACTGCAACTTCCATCCGCATTCTGGGATTGGTGGCCATTGTTCAAACATGTAGCATTATCTTCTGAGCTGTGCTTGCCACAAACAGAGACACTTTGCTTTGATTGCAAATAGCCAGATGTGGTGGTTTGTTTCTCCTTTGTTTCAAGCAAACCTTGAGTTCCTTTGGAATGGGAGATTATTATGTCCCTGCTGCCCTTAACATTTTCCAGGCCAAGACTTGGGGTGCCCTAGCCACCTGTTTCTCCCCACTTGAATGCATACAAGCAAAGTTTCTAAGAGCAGTCTTACAAACTTCCAGATTCATGTGAAATCCTTTGGTCTGGATGGAGACAGGAATGATGATAGTGGAGACAAAGGACTCACTTTCCGCTCCCTATTTCTGCCTAAAGTTTATTTTTAAAGTGTGTGACCTTATGCCCTAATTTTAGAGGACAGTTTTCAATCCAGCTGGTTGGTGGCAATTAAATGTAAGATCAAACATCTTGAGTTTTCCTTACATACTCTACTTTCCTTAGGCATAGATTCAGCTTAAAAAAAAAGATCAATCAAAGAATCCAGGATACTGAATGGCAAGTAGACCTTGCCAGTTCACCCACTTTCAGGTCACCACTCTAGCAAAAGATATACGCTTTCTCCTGTGTCATATCTTTTTTACCTTGAAAAGCAATAGCCACAGAAGAGCTTTTACCTTGACAAGGTGCATGGTACTACCCTCTGCAGTAGTGGCTGGGAGCTATAAACAGAACCTCTTCCATGAAAGACTATGCCCATGCAAGTCTGGCCACATAGAAGATCTAGAGCAGTGGTTCCAAAACCTTTTTGGTTTGCCTCCCCCTTGGCTCCCAGGTCACATCCCTAGTGCCCCCCCCCATACACATACACTGAACACGCACTTCTTTCCTGGTGTTAGTCTGGAAAAAATAATCCACTTTGGGTCCTCACTGGGGAGAAAGACACACAGGGAATGAAAGAGAGAGAAAAGCAAGCAATGGAAAATCCCTTGGCTAGGAGCAAGAGAAGGCCTTCCAAAGATGGAGATTTTTGGGGAAATTCTTGGAGCTCTGGGGTGGAGCCTGGGAAGGACAAAGTCTAAAGAGGGGAAGGAGCTCATCAGGAATACAATCCTCTTCAGCCCACCTTCTGAAGCTGTCATTTCCTTCAGGAAGCTAAGCGGTCAGCACTTGGATAGGAGACCACTAAGAAGTCCAGGGTCACTAATACCCAGAGGGAGACAATGGCAAGCCTCTTCGGAATGTCTCTAGCTAGGAAAATGCTGCTGCAGCAGGAAGAGTTGACTGCTACCCTCAAATTTCTCACTGCCCCCCTGGATTTTACCACTGCCCCCCAGGGGGGGGGTCCTGCACACTTAGGAACCCCTAATCTAAAGCATGTTCTTCTGAGCTGCCTGTTTTATGCTAAAGCCCTAATTAGGTTAATCTTCCATCTGGTGACGTTTGGGTCAGGGCAAGTAGCTGTAAACAGTATAGCCATACTTAACAAACTATTGTCTGATGAATCACAAGTAATTACCAACACAGACAATTGTATTAATAGGGTGTGCTTTGTGAACCAAACATTTGGGAATATCGATCTGTATTCTTCTTAAGTCCCATTAAACCGGCCAAGGTTATTTTCCCCCTATTTTCTACATAATTTAGTTTTAGTCCTAACCTTTGTTAAAAATAATTATTCTAAATTTTCCTTACTAATTGCTAATAACTTATTTATCTTTTTGTATGTTAGTGATTAGTTTCTTTTTTATATATTAGTGGTTAGTCAAATTATTAAATATGTTGCTGTACTATTGGTGTTTGCTCTGGTGTTATCTGTTCCACATAATATATTTCTGGTAAAGCCTTGGAGGAGGAGCGTGTCTCATGGCTTAAGTGCCACTCTACATTTAACACCCACTCAGGGTGGCTGTAACACCCTTGAGTGCCTCCTTCTCCAACTGGCTTGCCTGTCTGTCCAGCGGCCAGCCAATAGCCTTCCATCCCCCACCCGCAGTCACCACCTACTCCTTCCACTTCCCTCCGAGGCTCAGAGGTGGCAGATCTCTGCTGCGTGAGAGCTGCTCCTGCCAGTGAATTCCTTTCCTGGGGGCCTACAGCCTTTTCAGGTCCTGGGGAGAGGGAGAGGCAATCCACAGGGCCATTCCATACAACTTAAATGTAGCAGAAGTCTTACCTTTGCTAAACATTTAATGTTCCGCATGACATCGTACACAATCTGCAACACTCCTGCAACACTCCTGCAAAAATCGCTTTGTTGTAGCGCTTTTTGGGAAATCGGGAAAAGTGGATTCCCCCTAAAAAAACCCGCTACACTTCTGAGCACAAACTGCAACACATCAGCAAAAGACATGTGCATTCTCAATGTAGTGGTAGAAAGAATGTCCCTCCCTCGCTCTCACCCCCGAACTTCCGGAGAAGCGGTCGCCATTTTTTTTCCTTAGACAAGATCAGGCTAGTCTGGGCTATTACAGTTTTGTATTTAGTGATGACTTCAGAACAGGGCAACAGTGGATTTTCTCAGTTCTCCTCCATTGTGGTTTTGTTGTTCCATTTATGACTGTAGTTTTACTTTAGTTGTGTTCCAGTAGACAGGAGAAATTTTGGAAGTGCATAATGGATTTCATGCAAGGAAAAAGTTCATCTCTTTGAGGCTATAAATTAATGTTTAAAGAAAGCCAAATACAATATCCATTTTATTTAATTTCTGTTCCCTTTCAATATATATGCAACAGGACAGGTGTTTCAGTTCAATTTTTTTTAACTGCCTTTGAAACGAATCCCTTCAATACAAATGATTGTTTATTTTTTATCTTTTTCAGCACACAAAGGGCTGCATTTAAAGGGGTTTTGTTTCTAAGTTGCAGAAAAGTTGAATTGCCGTCTTCTGCAATACAGAATCAAAAACACTTTTTAAAATAAATATTTTTTGCGCAAAAAGGCTTCCTTTAAAGTTTTTAAATAAGAGCTAGTTTGGATGGTGTTATGTTATAGTTTTTATTTGTGTGTTGCAGAAGCCCTGATTTAAATCCCATTCTGTACTATAGGCCTGTTTTGTCCTTTTCATTACATAAAAGGTTTGTTTTTATTTCATTTATTTAATACATTTTATCCTCTTTTTCCATTATGGTTGCCTGGATAAAAATACCTTGCCCATGAAATAGAGGCTCAGTGTGTGGAAATTGTTAGCTGAAGCTTTTATTGGTGTTGGCAAACCTGCTTTTTGATGTGGAACATCTTCTGGTGCGCCTTCTCAAATAGGTATGAATATGGACGTGATGTCTGTAGTCCCACCCAATAGAGCATGCCAGAAAAGGCCAAGGCAGCACCCCACCACGCTGCTGCCAGAGGACCAGCCAGTGCCTGCAACACCATCCCCAGGGGCCCAGCCAGTGCCTGCTGCGTTGCCCCTGAGGCCAAGGCAGCAGCCATGCAGCTCCTGGGGCCCCCGCCAGCAGCAGCCACCCCACCTCCCAGGGGCCTAGCCAGCGCCTACACCGCCTCCAAGGCCAAGGCAGCGCCCCCCCAGCCAGTGCTTGAGCTGCCTGCGGGGGCAGAGAAAGTGGCAGAGGCAGCCCAAGGGTAAGAAGGTAAACGGGAAGGGAGAGGGGGGGGGAAAGGGAGTTTATGTCTCTGTGTGTTTTTGTTTGGGAGGGAGGTTGGGAAAACAACAGGTAAGGGGGGAAATAGGAGGGGGGAAAGGGAGTGTGTGCTTGTTTGGGAGGGAGATTGAGAAACCAATATGTAAGGGGGGAAATGGGAAGGGGGAAGGGAAGGGAACCTGTGTATGTGTTTGTGAGTGAGGGAGGGGGGAGGAACCAAGGAGGAGGTTGGGAAACCAACTGGGAAGGGGGGAAGGGAAGGGAATTTCTGTGTGTTTGTGTGTGTGTGTGTTTGCAAGGGAGGGAGGGGGCCCTGACCAAGTAGCCCTAGAGCAGGTATGTTCCACATAGCATCTGAGAGTCAGACTGTCCATTGATATTTTCCCAAGAAACACAGATAACATGTGGGGTTTTGTCTTCATTTTTTTTCTAACAAGATATCTTTGAGAAAAGTTAGACTAAGAGAGATTGACTGGTTCACAATTAACCAGTAAGCATCATAGTAAGGGAACCTTTGAACGTAGGATGCTGGCCCAGTCCTTGTCCTAACAGTTTAACCACAACACCACACTGAGTTTCAGTATAGGAATGAAAGTGCTCATATACAAAAGCAACTGTTTGAATGAATGTTAGTCACCTGCACATTTCGATAAACAAGTGGCTTTGTGATGTGTCGAACTGTGGAGTGTAAAGTTTCTCTTAGCTAAATGTGGAAGGCTGATGTTCCTTCCGACATGATTAAAAATGAGGAAACATTGTCTAGCCTGCTACTTACATTTGAGGATATAAATTATGTTCTTTTATAAGGACATTGTGAATATCTTATTTAATCTCTAGGTGTACTTTTTTTTTTTTTAAGAAAATGAGCCAGATAGAAAAAGAGACAGGGTGTGGTGTGATGTTTTGGTACCTGCTGTTAGTGCATTTGATGCCTGCTCTCTTCTTCCCTCCATAGTTCTCAACACTTTACCTCACATGTCTGTAATTATTAGACACCATTGTCCCAAAGTTGCCTTTGTGCAGCTGTTACAGTTTCCTTTTGTTTTATTAATGCATATAAGTGTTGTGAAATTTTAGTGAATCCTGTCATTAATTAAGTGATGTTTCTGAGAAGAATGGTGTCATTTTAAATTATGGAAAATGTCTGAAGTGGGTCGGTTTCCTGTAGCCAAACAATGCCCATTCTGCATTTCCATGATGAAATAACAGATGAGAGCCTGAAGCTACCTAGAAATTCCCAGCAACAAATAAAGGAAGAGCAAGATACCAGCCAAGCCATCATTTAGGTTTACTGTCCTTGCTTGCACACGTGTCATTTGTAATTGTGCTGTCAACAGTCATTACTCATACATCTCATTCATCGTCTTCCCCTGTAGGAAGGCTTCTTCTCATTAGAAACATTTGTCTCTCAAGGTCTTAAGTGACCATGGCTTTTTTCTTGGCCTTCTTCTGAGACTTTACTTGGTGAACCCCAGCATCATAAACTAGTATTTGCAATAGGCATTGATTTATTTACAACAGTTATATCCCACCTTTCTGTGCAACCTGGGCCACTACAGACCACATATGTAAAATTGATCTATTATCTAGCAAGTATATTCATACAATATATTTCAACATGGGAGGACTAATTATAAAATTCTGTATATCTTTACATTTCCAAGTACATTTCCAAGTCTCTTCTAGAACATGTACAGGTGCAAATTTAAAGATTTTTGTTGTTAGAAATTTTGATCAAAGCTGTTGAACATTTGCTCTTTCTGCCTCTTTCTCTCAGCTCCTAATTCTGAGGTCAGAAGAACACTTTGGATGTTGAGACCACCTCTGAGCTATTTATTTTTTTGTTAATATGGAGGGATCATCTTTCCATAATGTATTTAAAGTTTTCTTGCAAGTGAAATAACTAGGAGATGGATATAACTGTGTATAGAAAGAGTATTTTTCCACCTGGAGTCCTTTTCTTGCTTGCTATGCCAACTTGGTGTAGTGATTAAAAGCAGGGATCTCTAATCTGAGGAAGCAGGTTTGACTCCCCACTCCTTCACATGCAGCCAACTGGGTGACCTTGGGCCAGCCACAGTTCTCTCAGAGTTCTCTCAGCTTCACCTCACAGGATGCTGTTGTGGGGAGAGGAAGGGTAGGTGATGGTAGGCCATCGGTACAAAAAAACAGCTCTGCTTTTTAAAATTATTCATGTAATTGATATACTATCCCTCACTACAGTGTTTTCTTCTTTTCAAAATCATGAATAAAATAACTCTGTCAGAATCTGCAAAATAAAGAATTCTCCTAGCTTCTGCCTTCTCAGAGGTGTTGATAGTTCACACAAATCAATGCTGAGGTTGAACTGTGAAAGCCATTTCCACCCCAAATCCAGGCCTGAATCCGTATGAAAACGGGTCTATTTAATCCATCTGCTCCAAAACTGCCTGAAATTCCATGGCTGTCACCTACTTAAGCACCTTACCCCAAATTGGAATGTTGACCAACAGGCAGTAACTGGCTAGGCCCGTGATGTTGTTCTGCCAAGCAATGTCTGCAAGAAAGCTTGTTTCACCGTATAGGATGCCACCTGTCATGCCTCTTTCAGCAGTGGGTTAAAGTAGGGGTAGTCAACCTGTGGTCCTCCAGATGTCCATGGACTACAATTCCCATGAGCCCCTGCCAGCATTTTCTGGCAGGGGCTCATGGGAATTGTAGTCCATGGACATCTGGAGGACCACAGGTTGACTACCCCTTAAAGTATGAGATGTTGGTTTTACTATATGGTTGCACAATTTTTTTCAACTTTGCTAGCAGATTACTTTGTTTTTTAAAAGTGGAGTTATCAAAGTTTGTGGAACACTGGGAATGGATTATCATGTTCAAGTCTCTTCTAGAACGTGTACAGGTCCAAATTTAAAGATTTTTGTTGTTAGAAATTTTGATCAAAGCTGTTGAACGTACAGTTTTACTCTTTTTGATCTGAAATAGCCCTGTTTCATTTTTTGTATACAACATACATTGTTTGTTCACTGGCCTCAGTATTAATTTACATATGGCAATACAATAGATACTAAGCCAGTTGCCCATGAAGCTTAAATAACCTTTAAAAATTCCCTTCACAGGCTATTTGTGCCATTTGTTCACCAGCTGACTGTTCTAAAAGCTGCCAACATCCCCTTTACCATCTACAGTTCCTGCAGTTGCAGTGGGGTGTGGTTCACCTTTATTTGGGTCTGGCTGCATAAAAAGATTTTAACATCAACAAATCTGTGCAAAACACATGGGGAACCGTGTTAGGGTACATGCAGCCATTAGGTTGCATATATTACAGAAAAGAACAAAGAGATGTCTTTCCTACTTATATATTTATTTGTTCATTTAATTTGTAATCTGCCTTTTTCTTTGTGATATACGAACACAAAGTTGGATTTTGATGTGTTCAAAATCAGGTAGCAGTTGAGCAATAATGCCTAGTGAACTTTGAGGTACTCCCTTGACCTTAAAAAAGAGAACATTTCCATTGTTCTTTGAACACTGATAGAATATGCTTGTACTGAAAGCTGCATGAAAGCTGAAAGCACTTTCCCCGTGCCAAAGGAAAGGTCTGTGCTTGATTTCCTCCTTGCCCTGCACCCTCCCACACTATGTTCCCTGAGGTACCCAGGGGTCCTTCTGTCCTCAGAAATAGCTCTGAAAAACATTCAGGGTGCTCTAGGAGTGGGGTCACTATAAGAGCGCTGGCTTAAGCAGCTGTGGTTCATTGGATTTTACCCATCAATTATTTAGGGGGATTAGATAAGACTGAGAAGAATTAAACTCCATTGTTACAGTGCAACAAATATTAGGAAGTATGTGTGATTTCAGAAGTGGCTTCAGTCAGACCATCCTTTAATAAACTACAATACCAGTGGCCAACTGAGTCTGCAGTCAACATGCAAGAAGCATTTTTGTGGGGGTTTTGTTTTGTTTTGTTGTTGAAAAAATACAAAAGTAGAGAAAATTTAAATTATAAGCAGTACCTCAAACTTAAACTT